>NC_133434.1:26743279-27048279 GCF_011762505.2 Arvicanthis niloticus
CACAGCTGTCAAAACAGCCTAGGACTTTCTATCAGGTTATGGAGAGGAAGTAAAGGGCCCGAGGAGCCTTCCCCAGCAGAGGAGTCCAGGCAAAGATCTTTCCTTTCTGAGACACTCTGAATGGGGACACCAAACTAATGATTTGTTTTTCCCTTACAGACAGGCAGAATCGAGCCAAACTACCCCAAGGTATGCGGTCATCAAGGCAGTGTGCTGGACATCAAATGGAACCCCTTCATTGACAACATTATTGCCTCTTGCTCCGAGGACACTTCGGTGAGCTGACCAAGGGGTGGTCCCCAGGAATAACCCTGAGCTCACACCTCCCCGCTTCCCTTAGAGAGTCTCTACACACACTACCCTCTCTCTTCTCAACCCAGTCCCCATCCTCTCCCTCCTCCAACCAGTCCCAGAATAGAGAGGACAAGGATCGGGAGGGGACCGAGGGAGAGAATCTTTGCTGGACACACCCCGTGCTTCAGTGGTTGACTGAGTTTGGAAGTGTTGCTTTGCAGGTGAGAATTAGAACCAAAAACTTAGGTGTGTGACTCAACCTCTGCCCCTGCTCTATGGTGAAGGAGAGGAAGGTGAGGAGGAGAAGGGAGGAAGGGTAAGAGGCAAGGGGAGGAGGGCTCCTGAGCTTTGCAGGCTCACATGGTAAACGCTCCATAACTTATCATCTGAGAGCTGTGGCTTCAAGGACTGTGGTGACAAGGATCACTTTGGGGGCGTTGAATTCCAACTTTCCACATCCTACCCCTTGTGGGAAGATGAAATAAATAGAAGAGAAAGTAGAGGGAACAGTGGATGGGTGGAGAGCAGGTACAGCTAGAGATGGAAGGGAAGAGGAGAAACTGGAGATACTGCTCAGCTTAGTTAAGGACTTGATGTACAAGCTTGAGGACCCAAGTTCAATTCCCAGAGATGGAGGTAGAAAGGGACTGGAAAATCCAAGGGCACTGACATCAGTGCAGCTTCCTCAGTGTGGCTGCCTCAGAGGGGCGATGGGACAGAGCAGGATTTAGCCAAACCAATACAGGGTCCCTCTGTTCCCAAATGAAGATGGCTCTGCTTCTCCGTCAGGACACTGTGGTTACCTAGTGCTCACTGGCATCGTCTGAGGACAGGTCATGAGCCCAGGATACTAAAACTAGAAACAACTTCAGAGCTTTGTCTCCCCGTGTTCTCCAGGCTGGACTGTGAACTCTAGAAGGAATAGAGCATGACTTATTTGGCTCAGAGTCTCTGGTATCTTCCACAGGACCTCATATTTAAAACAAACAAACAAACCCTCCTCCTGTGAACTGAATGAAGGGATAGATATGTAGATGTGTGCACAGATGGAAGAATGCACACATGGATGGATGGATGTCTGGATGGATGGATTGACAAAGAGATAGTTGAATAGGTGAATATAGGGTTGGATGATAGATAGGTAGATAGATAGATAGATAGATAGATAGATAGATAATGAATGAGTGAATAAATGCTATGGAAAAAGAAAAACAGACAGTAGCATCCCCATGAATTCTGAGTCGAAGGTGAAGTCAGCAGGCTCAGAACTTACAAAACAAAGAGATGGAGGAGGTACTGGAAAAGCAGACAGTGCTTGGCTGGCTAGATAGATTCCTGAGGGCAGAAAATGCCTGTGGGGACAGTGAATGGTGGTGGTGAAGGAAGTCTACTGGTTTTGTTACTTTCTTTAGCAGCTTCCAGGCCCCAGTGACCACAGGACAGCTATCGGGCCAGGTCCCAGGAAGGCTAGAACTGTAGACATGTGGACAGGAGGTGGAGCCGGGAACAGCCACAGAGCCAGAGGAATAACTGGCTGCTCCCTGGGCTGGGAAGGAGGCAGATGGAGCTCCTGGCACCTGAACATGATGGTGAACTGGAGAGAGGCTTAGAGCTCAGCAGGCTCAGGGCAGGCAAGGTTGCTCCCCACCTAGGGAGCCCAGGAGGACAGTGATTGCATCTGCCTCTGTCCCTGTCTGCTGAAGTGCTGATTCACCAGCCAGCAGGGAACAGGAAACAGACAGTCTTGAGATTTCAGGCTCTTGCATTCACTCTGGCCTGGGCAGTCCATATGCATAAACATGGAGACAGGCAACGCTGAGGGAGAGCACACAGAGGGACAGTGTAAGACCCAGCTGGGAAAGGGAAAGAAAATCAGGCACATCTCAGTATGAAGAGGAGCAGATCTGGCCCCAGCTTTGGAACTGTCGCCTCCCTGGGGTCACATCCTCCATCACCTACATCAAGGTAGGATGGACCTGCCTGTGTTAGCTCAGCCTCTTCCTCCACCTGCTGCTGCTTCCTACTCCTGGATGTAGCCAGTGCACAAGACATCCATGGTGTGTGGTCGGACAAGCTCAAGGCTCAGCCCTGCTACAGGAGGCAGATGATCGGTACCCACTGGGATGAGACCTGCTTAGCTGGGTGCCCAATGGCATATGGCTTCACCTCTCTGGGCCCCGGCTCTGCTCATTTCAGAGGCAGTAATAGTAGGACTCTCCTCAGCATAGTGACCAGGATATGAAGAAGCCCATGCCTACTCCTATGCCTGGCAGATGCCTGCTGTCTCAGTCCAGCTCTGCAAACAGCCCCAGCAGGGAGGCGGAGCCCACTAGCTAGAAAAAAAAAAAAAGCAGACACATGCATATGAGTCAGGGCTACATTGGAGCTCCACAAATGGTGTGAGCACAGACAAGAGGAGCTAGTGATGAACCAGATACAGGAAGAGGGACCTGGGAGGGTTGGTCCTGGAAGACTGGGATTTGTTTGCTAGGGCAAGAGCTTGGGTCACCCATCCTCAATAGTCCAATTAAATAGACAAAGTAATAGTGAAACACAGAGAAAGGAGATTTATTTGGTAAATTATGTATTCAGAAGGCATTCCTGGTGAGGTATGGTCCTGCCCATCACTGGCTCATCAATGATGGCCTCCAGTCTCTTCTTCAAGGTGATCAAACAAGCTATAGAAACTGTAAGAAACCCTTCCTTGAGATAAGCTCCCCACCCCAACTCCTACCCCCACCCCCAGCTGGCAACAGGTTTCAGACTCTTGCTTCTCCCAGCATGAGATTCCTATGGGAAGTCCAATTTGGGGGTGGGGGGGCATTTTCTCACAGTCTAATAACCAGAAAGAGGGCACAAGTTTCTTTAGGATAGCTTCATCCCTGCCAGTATGGTTACACTTTGAGCAGAAGAGAAAGGGTTAAAGCGAACCCCAGAAGAGTTCGGGCCCAAGACGCAGGGTGCCTAAGAAAAGCAGAGTCCTCTAGTCTGGCTGGAGCTGTGGGTGATGTTGCCAGGGGAGTGAGCAGGAGAGAAGGTCACAAAGGGAGGTTGGGACAGATAGAGGAAGAAAGGCAGGGGGAGAAGCTTAACTCTGATGCCTGAGCTTCTCAGACAACCTCAGAATTCTCTGGGATCCAGGGGATGGGGGTGGGGAGTGTGAAGGGGTCACAATCAGCTTTTAAGGGAACATGAGGCTCCAGCCAGCTGGATGGAGGCTGCACACTGCATGGATGAGCAGAGAAGGGACACATTCGTGTGCACGTGTGTGTGTTTGGGGGGGGGGGTGATCGTGCGTGTGCACACACAGACACACACACACACACACATACAGGGGCAGGGGGGTCAGTGGAGGAGCAGTGCTGAGGTGGAAGGAGGAGAGGGAAAAGGCAGGCTGGGCACTACAGAGAATGGGAGCAACCCTCTATCTCCAGGCTGCTGATCTAGACAGGTGATTAAGTCCAAGACCTAAGCTTTCCAACAGCTGCCAGGCCAGCTGCTCCAGAAGCCAGGCTCAGAGCCGCACCTTAGCCCTGAGGTTACTGCTACACCTGTGCAGCGCTTAGGACTTTAGCCTTGGAGCCCACAGGCCCAGGGCTGAAGCTCAGCTGCTCCTGAAGAGCTGAACCCTGAACCCAAGGTTACATCTGGAGTCTGTATCAGGTAGCTCCCCAGACTCCTGCCCTGCTGACTCACCAAGGCCTTGCTTCTATAGGGGACAAAACTGAGGCTCAGAACCATGGCGAGCTAACAGTCCAGATCCATTGCACACTTTGTATGTGTGTCCCCTCTGTGTGTCCCATGCTGGGCATTGAGTACTCAGTCAGGCAAAAGAGTCCTTCCCACCTGCACCTGCAGCCCGTGTGTAAGGAGCCTCTGACTGGCCTTCCTGCCCTAAGTTTTTCTGGACTTCCTCCACCAACCCACTCCAGCCTGAGGGGTCAACTCACTGTGCATCGTACATACAGAGGCAGGTCTAGGAGGTTCACAGGTATACCAGACACAGTGTCCCCTACCAGGGCTGGGAACATCATCTCAGAAAGAAGCCTTTGCTGCAGGTCTGGTTCTTTCCTGCCGGGGGCCACGCAGGAAGAATGACAAATGGCTTTAGAACTCATGGAATGCAGCCCACAGGTTGCCACTGCCACATGAGTGAGCCTTGATATGTCATGGTCCCGAGGACTCTGTGTCCTGAGGACTTTGTGCTGCTAGGGAGTTCTGTTCTGCTTGCTGCCTTCATATCCCTCTTAATCTAAGAATTATGTGAAAACATTAAGGGAGCCTTCAGCCCCTCACTGGACAGTATATCTGGCATTCGCCGTACTAATGCTTGACCTCTTTCAGGCATTGCTACAGGAGCAGATTATGATTCTGTCACAATTATGATGTGAGCAATGACCACCACGCTTAGAAAACATTTGGAAAAGTAAAGTCGTGAATGAAGCTAGGTTAGCTAGGTTGAGATGTTTTTACTACTGGCTCTGATGAAAAAAAAAAATCTTAGGGAACAATTTGAGGTTCAGAAAGTTTGAACCTCCTAGACTGACCCTGAATAGTTGAGCCGGGCTCCCTTTGTGGCCAGGGAACAAGAACAATGGCAGCACTGGCTGACGTGACTCTCACTGAGGCTGGACTGGGATGATTGATTTTTTTTTTGTCCTGAGCTTCCTGATATGATCTAGTAAGAATTGCTGATGAGTAGACATGCATTCTGAGGATTTAAGATAGATATGAGTGATTCTTATATAAAGGCTTAGATTTGTGATTCTCTTAAGATTCTTACAAGGTTACTTTTAAATAATAAAACAATTACTTCTTTCTTTGTAACCGCAAATTGCTGCCTGCCAGAAAGAGACGCGGGCTGAGAAAACTAGCTTGCTTGCTTGCTTGCTTGCACTTTGTTAATCTGCAAAAAGTTGCTTGGTTGTGAATGTATATGGGTTTTTTTTTTTTTTTTTTGGAATAATTTGTTTTCTTTACTTGTATTATGTAATGTTATAGCTTGTAACAGTATTGAAAAGTGCATTGGTTTTTCATTCACCGTTCACTAGAAGAAAACTAAAATGTAATCACATTGTAATTGTATAATGCTTGAAAGATTTTGATGGGATATATACGATATGGAAGAAAGAATAAAGTAGGGTGTGGTGTGCTGTGGTGTGCTGTTGGTCCCTTGTTCTGGAGGGTGTCTCATGACGATCTCCCAACTGGGGACAAGGTGAGAGCAGGGAGGGCTCGATACCATCTCTGCGCTGCCTCCAGCTTGCGTCTCCACTGTCTGTAGGCCTCCGGCCTGGCCTGATTCGGGAGGTCGAGGCCAAAGGACACAGAGTGTGAGCAGGAGGGGAGATTGCCTGCCCCCACTGTCGCCTCCAGTCGCTAGCTGCCGCTGTTGCTGACCGGTCTCTCCCAGGTGCTGTACCTTCTCTCCACGCTGAGCAGCTGAGCCGGTCCAGGCCCGGGGTTGGACCCAATAAGGAGCTGGTTAGCTGGCAAGGAGGCAGCTTGGTGTCCCGGGCAGGTTCTGGGAGAGCAGAGCTCTCCCCAAGTGTTACAGCTCTTGTGACAGAAACTCTCGGACACCAGGATGATTCTTGAGCACGCGCTTTACTTCCCCTAAATAGAGCCCTTATATACAGTTTGGGGTGGGTTAGGGTCTGACAACAGATAATGTCTATTGGCTTGACCTGAGAGCTTGGAGATACCTCATCTGCATGTGGGAGAGCCTGAGGGACCACTTCTTGTGACTGGTGGTCATAAACCTCTCTGTGGGAGGGGTTATGGGAGGGGTTGTTGGAGGACTGAAGCTAAGTGAAAAGAACCAGGGCCTGGGAGCAGAGCTGAACTCCTGCAGTTCGATAAAGGTTCCGGGGTTCGAAGCTCATGCTCAACCAAACACCCAGCTGCTTCTCACAGCCCACTACCCTACAGTGTGCTCTGGTGTGCTGTGGTGTATCGTGGTGTGACTGGAACGTGGTCTCTCCCATCCATCAACTATGTGTGTTATTGTGTGAATAGGGGTTGGAACATTTGTTTCTTCCACCCACCAGATGTGTGTATTTGTGTATGTATGTGTGGAATATTTGGAGTCTGCTTGCTGAGGCTTAGCTATAACTATACTATGTATAGTTTACATCTGTCTGTAGGTCTGCATGCATGTATATATGTGTATATGTATGTATGCATGTATATTTGTGTGTATGAAGTTGTTGGACTCTGCCTTTTGTTTCTTTTTTTTTTTTTTTTTTTTTGGTTTGGTTTGGTTTGGTTTTTCGAGACAGGGTTTCTCTGTGTAGCCCTTACTGTCCTGGAACTCACTTGGTAGACCAGGCTGGCCTCGAACTCAGAAATCCACCTGCCTCTGCCTCCCAAGTGCTGGAATTAAAGGCGTGCGCCACCACTGCCTGGCTCTTTTGTTTCATCCATTCAGTGTGTGTGTGTGTGTGTGTGTGTGTGTGTATACATGTGTGAATTTTCTCTCTTTCCTTCTCTTTCTCACCGGCCCGAAGGAGTTAAAAGAGTTTATAGTTTTTCCACTGGCCACAGAGAGTGGTAGCCTCAGTAGATTAAGCTTTGTTTCCTCAGAAAAAAAAGTCTGCCGAGTCGCTTCACTAACCGCTGGCTGCTTTTAGCAGCAGCCCCTGTAGGTATCTGGATCTACCCTGGTCAGTGGCTTTAAGCACCGACCCCCAACGGCTACCTGCCTCAGTTTACCCACTACAAGGATGCCAAAGCCAGAGTCATTGGCACTTTCCCCTAGAAGTAAGTGCACATCTCTTTCTGACCTCATTGTTCTCTGGTCCCCAAACATTCAGAGGATGCTAAAGGGATACAGGGAGACTCTAGCGTCTCCTCCCCATCTCGCCCCCAGGAAAATCTTTAGCACTGTCAAAATGCTGAGTCCCTTGGGATCAGTTCCCTTCCTCCAAGGCATGAGAGTCTGTTGTAGTCTGTCCCCTACATCCCTGCAGGATTCAGGGAGCCTGCCCAAGCTCTTTCCCCAGAGGTCTCATCCTGGGGGGAGGAAAGGGACCATAACTCTGCCTGGCATCTGCCAGAATCCAGTTCTTTCCGCCAGCCTGCTGGGTGATGTCACCTATTGTTGAAGTGCTGTGCTTTTTATAGCTTCTGCTACAGCAAGGGAGGGCAGCTGGCTGGCAGACAGCAGGGAAGGGCAGTGTAGCTTTCCTTAAGAGCCTCAAGCTCCTGGCCCTTCCCTGGGTGGCCCTACTCAGAAGAAGATGATATAGCATGAGACAGACAGACAGTGTTCAAGAAAAGGAAAGAAGATTCCCAGGAGAAGGATAGCAGGAGGAGGTTCCTCTCCCTGATGGGCCAAGCTCAGCATGTTTCTTTTATCTTCTATTTAAGCTCCACCAACAGCATCTGCTGTCTGTAACCCAAAGATAACACCTTTCCTGGGGAGCTCAGTGGTTGAGTACTTGCCTGGAAGACTCAAGCCCCTGGGCTTAATTCCCATTACAAAGAAGAAAGGGAGGGAGAAAAGGAGGAAGGGAGAAAGAGAGGGAGAGAGGGAAGAAGGGAGGGAGAGAGAGAGGGAGAGAGGGAGAGGGTGAGAGAGAAGGGAAAGAGGGAAGGAAATACATCCTGGGTGCCCATTCTTGCTGGGGAGACAGAATGGCCTGTACTCTGGGGCTGCCTATTGGTAAGTAGTCTCTGCACCCCAAAAAGGGTGAGTGCAGAGTGGCACTTCCATTAAGACTGGACAGAGTAGCCAGCAAGCCCTCAGGAAATTGCTGTGAACAGATGGCTCAGTAGCTGCCAATACATATTGACTCTGACGGTCAGTAGGACACTTGTGCTGCCTTCCCTATAGAGAACAGCAAGCGCAAAGCCCAGCATGGTGCACACACCTCTAATACCAGCACTTGGGAAGTAGAAGCATCAAGATCAGATATCAAAGGTCATCCTTGGCTGCATATGGAGTTGGAGGCCAGCTTGAACTACAGGAGACCTTAGATAGATAGATAGATAGATAGATAGATAGATAGATAGATAGGGTAGGTAGGTAGCCCTTTGGGATCCAGGAGATGGCTCTCTGGGTAGTAACTCCTACTGTGTGCTCATGAGTACCTGAATACAAATCCCTAGAACCCACATAAAACCATACACACAGGTACACAGACACACACAAAATAAAATCAGTTTTGTTTTGTTTTGTCTTTCGAGATATGGTTTCTCTGTGTAGCCCTGGCTGTCCTGGAACTCACTCTGTAGATTAAATCAGTTTTAAAAATAAAAGCGCATAGTGACAGTCAGCCCATGAGACTTGATAGTGACAACGAACCACCTCGTTACTGGTTTATGCACTTGTGTATAATTTTAATTGTTATTCTAAGCCGGGCGGTGGTGCCTTTAATCCCAGCACTTGGGAGGCAGAGGCAGGCTGATTTCTGAGTTCGAGGCCAGCCTGGTCTACAGAGTGTGTTCCAGTACAGCCAGGGCTACACAGAGGAACCCCTGTCTCGAAAAACCAAAAAAAAAAAAAAAAAAAAAAAAAGTTGTTATTCTATTGTGTACTCCTACTTCTAAAATTCAAAGTTAACTGTGAAACAGCTTCAGGCAGGCCTTCAGGGGAAAGCCAGAAGAGGCGCTGTTGTCATGGGAGGCCACGACTGTGTGTGTGTGTGTGTGTGTGTGTGTGTGCGTGTGTTGCTTCCCTGAACACCTAGATGTTACAGGGATGCAGAAGCCAAAGACAGAGCTACCCATGACCCTGACCCTGCAGGTGTAGGCTGGTATGTGCATCATGTCTTCATCTTGATAATAAAATTAAGAAGTGAGCAGAGCAGAGCAGACTATAACCTCAACATTTGAGGAGGAAAAGGAGACCAGAGTTCAAGGTCATCCTTAGGTACATAGTGAGTTCAAGGGCAGCCTGGGCCATATGAGACCCTATCTCAAAAAAACAATTTATAATGAAAGAAAGGAGGGGCCAGAGAGAGGTTCAGTGGCTGAGACCACTTGCTGTTCTTGTTTTCTGTACCCACATCAGGTGGCTCACAGTCACCTGTAACCCCAGCTCCAGGAGATCCAGTGCCTTCTTCTGGCCTCTATAAGCATCTGTATGTACAGACACATACATACATACACACAGATACAATAATACATACACACATACATACATACACACATACATACATACATATGTACGTACGTACATAAAACTAAAATATAATTTTAATAATTATTTTATTCTCTCATATATTACATCCCGGTTGTAGTTTCCCCTCCCTCCCCTCCTCTCAGCCACTCCTCCACCCCGACATAATTATTTTTCAAAAGAAAAAAAGAGTCACATCTAAAGTTTGACCTATAGAAAAGTTGTCTGTACTCTTTAATTTTTTACATAAGCATTACTCAGATAGGTATTGCAAATCTATGGTCATTGTCTTAGCTAGGACTTCTGTTGCTGTGATGAAACACCATTACCAAAAGAAACTTGGGGAAGAAAAGATTTACTGCTATTACACTTCCATATCACGGTCCACCATCCAAGGCTGTCAGGACAGGAACTCAAACAGGTCAGGAACCTGGAGGCAGGAGCTGATGCAGAGGCCACGGGTGGGTGCTGCTTACTGGTTTGCTCCATGGCTTGCTCAGCCTGCTTATAGCACCTAGGACCACCAGCCCAGGAGTGGCACCATCTATTGTGGGCTAAGTTCTCCCAACGTTGATCAGTCATCAATCAAGAAAATGTACCATGGGTCAATCTTCTCATTTGTGATTCTGTCTTTCAAAATGACTCTAGCTTGTCAAGCTGACATAAAACTAACCGACAGTCATCTTCCTGGGGGGTTACATATTTAGTTTTCTTTAGTCTTCGTGGCAATTGTGTGGCATGGGAAGAGTCGCCCCTCAGCTGAGAAAACATGTTTAGAAAATCTAAGGAACTTGGTCACAGACTCACAGTGACTAAGGTCAGAGCCTGGGTTTGCAGGGAGCTTGCGCAAGCTCAAGGCCAAGCTTTGTTGGCTAACTGCCCTATCCCCACTCAGGAACACACTGGTTTGGAGGCTCTATCTCCTCTCCTTAATGCTCTCACGTCTGCATCTGCGCATGTCTGCTGTCTCTCAGGAGACTCTGAGCTCCTGGAAGCCAAGACACGCCCCGCCCACCCCCACTCCCATTTATCTAATTGATTAAACGTGACTGAGTGTGACAAGACCCTGGCTCTGGGCTGGAAGGGGACTCTCTGGCACAGCTGGCTTGCTGGAGGAGAACCCTCAACGCTTCTCCCCACCCCTTCCTTTCTCAAATCCTGTTTGGCAGACTGTCGGGTTTCCTGTGTTATTGCAGTAGGCTCCCAGCACATTCCCTGGGCAGAACCACGGTGTTCCTCCCACATCCCAGATACACTTTGTTTCCAGCAAATTCCATGCATTCTAAGAGACAGGAGTTTCCTTCTGGGTGTTTTAAGCCCACTGTGAAACTGCAGTTACTTGCTAGAGGTTTGTTCGTTCTTTCTTTCTTTCTTTCTTTCTTTCTTTCTTTCTTTCTTTTTAAAAAGTATCTGGTGCCAACTTTTTGCTGTGGGTCAAGCCTAGTGGTTTCTTCCCTCTCAGCAATGTCAGAGAAGTCTGGGAGGTCAGCTAACTTGGCTCAGTGTATAGATGAGAATGCCGGGCACAGGAGGAGGTATCAAATAAGAGACACCTCTCTTTGGCGTATTGATTCTCTCTGGTTCCCCAAACCTTGCTTATGTGCTTGGATCCTACATTTAACAATCACCAGTGTCCAACTGTATACTCCTGTCCTCCCCCCCCTCTGTTTCTCAGAAGCGTAAATCCATCCCAGAAGCTGAAGTTGGGGCCCCACCTCCCTTGTGTTCCCCAGGCACAAGCCAGCTGCCACTCTAACAAATCAGTTCACATGACTCCAGACCCAGCTGGATTTAATCCACAAGCTTTTGCAAGGCCCATGGATCCCTTTGCTTTCTACACCAAGAGCCAAGACCTCAGAGAGGTTAATGGTTCATCCAGTGACACTCAGCTAGTGAGTAGGTTTGGCCTCAATACACATGCATGCGTGCACATGCGCACACACATACATACACACAAGAACATATATGCATATGCATTCACATTACATACACAAATGTATATATAATTTATTTCTTATATATGTTTATACATGTATCTTATATATATATTTGGATACATGCATGTGCATATATGTATGACATATCTGTACGTAGCAATATGTAAAGATACTGTGGTCACATGAAAAGAAATAAGCTGTGAAACATGCATAATAGTAGCTTTTTGGAACAAAAGTGTGTGTGTGTGTGGTGTGTGTGTGTGTGTGTGTGTGTGTGTGTGTGTGTGTGTATCTGTCATACACATGTCTAAGCATTAGTCTTCTCAGTTGAGGGTGAAAGAAATATGTCTTCCTGGTCATCTCTCTACTCCACTGTCCCCACTATTTCTAAACTAGTCTGCACTCCACAGTCCTTGCACAGGCTGTTGGAAGGCAGAAGGTCATGCCAGATCCCACTTCATGTCACTCTTGCAGACTAGCGGGTGGCAGTGTGTGGTGGGCGAGAGCCACCAAGGAACTCCCAGTGAGGAAACTTGTTCTCAAGTGGGCTGATTTCCTAAAGCTGAGAATGGTGGTTTCAAGTTCTCCATGGAACAACTTCCTTCTTACTGAGTTGATAGATGAGTTATAGGGGCTTTTGTGGGGAGATCCTTGTTTCCATAGTCTGAGGAATATGCACCTGATTGCTCATGAAACTTGACAAAGGAGTTCCCTTCAAGCACCCTAACTTGAGCCTTGCTAGCTCTCAGAGGATGTTTGTGATGGTCTTGCCAAGCGTTGAACGTGAGGGACTGAGATCACATATTAAATTGTTCCACTCTTGTTAGTCCGTTGTTTTCTGTCTAGATGATATCCTGAGAAATATCCTATGCCTTCCTGGGTATACCAGTTACGTAGCTATTTCTCTTGAGTAACTGTGAGAAAGCATGACCAAAGCAACTTATAGAAGAGTTTATTTGAGCTTATGGTTCCAGAGGATGAGAATCCACCACGGAAGGGAGGCGTGTCAGCAGCAGTGGGAGCATGAAGCAAGGGGTCAACTGGAAATAGAGTCTTTAGACACTTGAAGGCCTAGCTGGGTGGTGGGGGCACACACTATTAATCCTAGCACTTGGTAGGCAGAGGCAGGCAGATCTCTGAGTTTAAGGCCAGCCTGCTCTACAGAGCGAGTTCCAGGACAGCCAGGGCTACACAGTGAAACTCTGTCTTGAAGAAAGAGAGAGGAAAAAGAGAGAGAACTACCTAAAGTCTACCTCCAATGGCTTTCTTCCTCCAACAAGGTCACACTTCCTAAGCTCCCCCCCAAAATTTTCATTTTCATTTTCATTCAAACTGCCACAGAAGATGACAGAGTATCACATAAGGGCCTTGAGAAATGGCTCGGTGGTTAGTTATGTGTGCTTGCTTCTCTTCCAGAGGTTCCAAGTTTGGTTCCTAGCACCCATGTCAACTGCTGTGAGTCCAGCTCCGGTTGATCCAGTGCCATATTCTGGCCTCCCTGGGCATTGTACTCAAGTGCACACACCTACACACACACCTACACACACACACACACACACACACACACACACACACACGAGTTTGTCCCACTCTCATCATAGTTCTGTAGCTACATATATACAGCCCCTCATAGCTGATAAGCTGTTATCACCACTATCTCGGTCTGAATCCCAGTAGGCCAGGCAGGACAAGAACAGGGACAACCTGCCCATGACACATATATACACCATCTTATGGATGACATGGCAACAATTGAGACACATGCCTGGGATGGAGCCACTGAAGCCCAGTGGGATGAGTATCAGAAACCACAGTCTATCTGGGGTTCAGTGTCTTTCTCTGGAGCTGCGTGCTCTTCTCTGTAGCTCCCCACCTGGACCGTTTTTTGGCCCATCCTTCTCTCCATAGACCATCCTTTTATGCTTCTTGGCTTGTACAAGACTGCAGACAGCAGCTCTGCCATCCAGGCTCTACTTAGGCTTTCCCCTCAAGCCTGACCTCTAGACTGATGCTCTGCCCTTGAGCCATCATCTCTTAGCATAGACCAGAGCCCAGATGTCCATCCAGGGTCAGGGCCAGAGTAGGAGGCCCACCATGAAAGATACAGAGGAGCTGGGCCAGAAGAAGGAGAAACAGATTTCCTTAGCGGGTTGCTGAGGGGAAACAAGGCAGCTTTTTAGTTTGCTAATAGCTGCTGTGACTGTCTGAGGCTGGCAGGAGAATAGCGTGTGGCTGGAGGGGTGGGGGAGGGGCTAGGGAGAGGCTCAGTTGGTAGAGTACTTGTCTGGCATGCATGAAACCCCCGAGTTCAACCCTCAACATCCTATAAAACAGGCGTGCTAAAACAAGTCACGGTGGCATGTTCCTGTGATCTAAACACTCCAGAGGTGGAGGCAGGATCAGAAGTTTCAGGTCATCTTGAGCTACAGTCGATCCTATTCAATAACAATCAGACAAAATCAAAAAAAAACCTGAAAACGTGTTCATGGTCTGGGGTTACCTGGCAGAGAACACCTGTGGCCAAAAGAGGGCTGCTTTCTGCCCTGTCTGTCTAGCACTAGCTTCTTCAGATCTGTGGCACTCCCTGCCCCTGTCTGTCCTACTAAACCCAAGACTCTTCCCTCTGCAGGTGCGGATCTGGGAGATCCCTGACGGTGGGCTGAAGCGGAACATGACCAAGGCTCTCCTGGAGCTCCATGGACACAGCCGCCGTGTGGGGCTGGTTGAATGGCACCCCACGACCAACAACATTCTATTCAGCGCTGGCTATGACTACAAGGTGCGGGGCCCAGGTGTGGGCAGTCTGGCTAGAGCTGGCTCGGTGGGGGATGGTGCAGGAGAGGCGAGCAGGGGATAGTCTAAGCATATCGACTGACATGGGTCCATTTGGCCAGTCAGTCATTCAGTCACTCTCTACATAAGACTAACCATTTCCTGTGCACATTTTCTTCCTGGGGGTCTTGAGGGCTGACGGCACATTTCCTGTCCTCTCTGGAGTTTAGTGGACTAGAAGACCACAATGCCCATAACCTTTGTCTGGTAACTTCCTGATGATCACGCCTTCCTAGTTGGAAAATTGAGCAACCTGAGCTTCAGGGCTGCAGGGGAAATCGTAGCTCCAAACCCTATCATGCTAGGTACCTGGGACCAATCAGGACGTGTCTCTCCTTATTTCTTGAAGAAACCAAGTCAAGACTGGGACCTGTTGGAGGCTCTCAGTGGATGTGTGTTGGTTACTTTTGGGGCTGTTGTGACCAGCTACCTTAACAAGAAGCAACTTAAGACAGGGTCATCTTAGTTGGAAGGTATCATCTGTCAAAATGGCAGGCTCATGAGGCAGTGGGTCACTGCATCCACCGTCAGGAAGCAGAGAGATGAATGCTGGCGTTTAGCTGTCCATGGAGAGGTGCTGCCCACATTTAGGGTGGGTCTTCCTGCCTCAGTTAACCCAGTCTAGACACTCCCTCACAGATACTTCCAGACCATTGTCTTCTAGGTGATTTTAGGTCCTGTCTAGGTGATGGTCAATATGAACATCGGTGTGTATTTGAGATGCATCTGCCTTTCTGTACAGAACCCTTGACATTGAGCCTGTAGCCCAGTGTAGCCCAGACCTTGTACAGACAGCTCCTCCCAGGGTTGTTGGTGTGGATGGAGGACAGGCACCCAGGACCACAGCAGCCACTGACTTTACCTCCAGCCTATTTGCCTTCACAGATCCTCA
Organism: Arvicanthis niloticus; assembly: GCF_011762505.2. NCBI lineage: Eukaryota > Metazoa > Chordata > Mammalia > Rodentia > Muridae > Arvicanthis > Arvicanthis niloticus. The sequence continues at coordinate 26,758,359 of NC_133434.1, forward strand.
TCTGGAACCTGGACATAGGTGAGCCAGTGAAAATGATTGACTGCCACACCGACGTGATCCTCTGCATGTCCTTCAATACAGACGGCAGCCTGCTCACCACCACATGCAAGGATAAGAAGCTTCGTGTGATTGAACCCCGCTCTGGCCGTGTTCTGCAGGTGGAGCCCTACGTTTTGTTGAGGAGGAGGAGGAGGTGCTGGAGTCTGTGCAGAAAACGGGCTGTGCTGGGTCCCTGCTCCTGCATCGCACCCATGCCTTTGGACCAGCCTATCCACTCAGGGCCATTCTCAGCCTTTAGGAACTTTGATTTGTTATGGGCAGGAAGGGACCAGAGGACTCTTTTCTGCCACAGTGACATCTCCTCTATAGGAGATTCTTCTGCCTACTGCAGTGGACCTTTGGTCCCTGAGTCTCTGTGGTTAACCAGGTCCCATCATGGGTACAGAGGGAGAGGACTTTTGACTCCCTGCCCAGCCACCTGCACAGGATGTGCCTGTAGCAAATGGCACATGATTCCAGGTCCACAGATGGCTCCATATGGGGAGGTTGGTGGGAGGTTACTCCCCGAGACTCAGATCGAAGGGACTGAGCTGTTTGGGAATAACCAATGGTTGTTTGCTGAGTTCTTACTACATGGCAACCATAAGTCTCTGGAGGATGAAAAATAGGGATGGGCAGGACAGAGGACCGAGGGCTACTTAGTTAAGAGGAAGCAGTTGATAGGAAGCTTGTCTACCATGCACAGAGCCCTGGGTTTGATCCCCAGCACCCTCCAAACCGTGGGAGGGGGCGTGGCACATGCCTTGAATCCAAGCACTTGAAGATTGAGGCAGGAAAACAGGGAAACCGGGTTGGGGGTCTTTCTAGGACATGTTTTGTGGGTTAAAAGAAACGCCACAGTGACAGTACTCAACTCAAGCCCTTGAGAAATTAGTGAAGGATAACCTGACCCTTCCCTGTTTCTGCTGTTCTGGATAATGCAGGGCCCTTGCTTCCTGAATCCCAGGGCTCTGTGCTGGAGGACAACTGTGTTACTATTCTGCAGCTACTGTAACAAGTACCCTCAAACTAAGTATAACTTTAAGCACCAGCAACTTGTTCTTTCAGATAGGGGGATCCAGGTGTCCCAAACCATCTGCAGGTTGTTCTCCCTCCAGAGATTTTAGGGGAGACTCAGTTCTTATTCGTGTGTGTGCACACGGGTGCACACATATGCATTTACATGTACACGTGCACTTGAATGGCAGAAGCCGATGTCAGGTGTCTTCCTCAGTTGCTCTTCTCCACATTATTGTTTTGAGGCAGGATCTCTCTCTGAACCCACCCTCACTGGCCAGCAAGCCTAGGGAACCTCTTGTTTCCATCTCCCAGTGTGAGGATTACAAAGGCCATCACCCAGCTTTTTAATTTTTGAAAAAATTCTGCATTTATTAATTTTGCATGTATTGGGGGAGGAGCTCACATGGGGAGGAGACCAGGGGACAACTCAAAGGCATTAATTCTCTTTGACCATATAGGTTCCTAGGATCTAACTCAGGGCTTCAGGCTCTGAGACAAGTGCCTTTGCTGAGTCTCTCTCTCTCTTTTTTTTTTAATATTGTTTTGCAAATATCAAACTCAGGACCCCTGCTGGCATGTTATCATTGGATCCATCTTCCCAGTCCTTCTTTTGTTTTCTTGAAACAGGGTCTCACTGTGGTGCTCTATATAGTCTATGCTGGTCTGTGCCTGTCCCTGCCTCCAAGGTTGTGTCATCTCTCCCTGTGCACTGTATGACCTCACCTCTCTCTTACAAAGACACTGGTGACAATATTTAGAGCCAACAGTCTCTACATCTCAGGATTCATAGCCAAATTACATATGCAAGGATCTTTTATATCTAAAAGGGGGGCAGTCACAGCACCCTCTAACCAGGACATGGGTTTCTTGAGGAACCATCATTTCATTCAACTCTCTACAGAGCCACATACTGAGGGTCCTGGCTCACCTATGGTCTCTGTCCCCTCCAGGAGGCAAACTGCAAAAACCACAGAGTTAACCGGGTAGTCTTCCTGGGCAACATGAAGCGACTCCTCACAACTGGGGTATCCAGGTGGAACACCAGACAGATCGCCCTCTGGGATCAGGTCAGCCACTGGGATGCCAGCAGGAGGGCAGAGGAGGCAGCCAGCCTATATCTGAGCTCCTGGGTCTCTGAGTCTCAGATAGGGCAAGAGTAGAATGAGATCCATGCCTGGGGCCTCTGCTGGAGGGCCTGTAGCTCTGTGGCTGTGCTGGGATCTGGGGAGGAGCCATGCTTTGGTCAGGATGCAGCCTGACCCAAATCTCCCCCCTCCCTACAGGAGGATCTGTCCATGCCAATGATCGAGGAAGAAATTGATGGACTCTCAGGCCTCCTGTTCCCATTCTATGATGCTGACACCCACATGCTCTACCTTGCTGGAAAGGTAGTGGGGTGAGGGAGGGACTGTCAGTTAGCAGGAGATTCCAGTCCCCATTAGACCGTCTCTCTTCTCTTATCCCTAAGAAAACCAACCTAATCTTTGTAGCTCCCCACGAGCCAGCCCAGCCCCGGCACGCACCACTCCCAGCTACACCTGTCATTCTTGTTGAAGTGCCAATGACTGAGAACTCCTTACAGGACAAGCCAGAGTGGAGAAATAAGGATCTAAGCCTGACATGTAGACAGTGGCCAATGGCAAAAGATGAAACACCTGTCAGGAGAGCTTCAAAAAGACCTCCTCATATGGCCTCAACAGAAAGGCTGTGTGGACATGATAAAAACCAACCACACCACACACATCACACCAAATACCACACTGCACATAAAATGTACATACCACATACATTCCATACATACTGACTGCACCATACATAGACACCACAGAGACCAAACATACATAATACACTGCACACATATCTCACATGACACCATCCATATATGCCACATACCACACCATACATATATGTCACAAGGCTATACATACACACCACACTGCAGGCTATATTATACAGACTATAATCTATACAGCTATACACAATATATATAAACTATGCACTACACTTACATATGCCATACCATATATACCATATATATATATATATATATATATATATATATATATATATATATATATCACATAGCACACATCACACCATATACACACTATACAAACATGCTAAACTGTATACATGCCATGCACACACACATACACATTGCACACACATCACACAAATCCCATGCACTATATAGACACACACTGTGAGCACACGTACACACATATCATGTATATATCATCCCATATCCACCCCTACCCCTAGTAGAGCTGCCAAAGCCTAAAGTACATGTCTCTTTTATCTTCTGGCCACTTCTGAGGCACAAGGGCAGCTCTCATCTATAGTGCCCTGGACCTAGGACTGCTGGACCCTGCCCTCCACTCTCATTGCCTCCACTCTCATTGCCTTCCACTCTCATTGCCTCCACTCTCATTGCCTCCAGGGGGACGGAAACATCCGGTACTATGAGATCAGCACGGAGAAGCCCTACCTGAGCTACCTCATGGAGTTCCGCTCCCCAGCCCCACAGAAAGGCCTAGGTAAGGACCCGGAGGCTGTGGGGCTGCTTTGTGCAGAACAGAAGATGGTATTGGCTTGTGCATACACAGTATCCCCTTTACACAGTAGTCAGACCCCAAGGCCACAGTCAATGGGCAGATGGGAATGGGACCCATGCATGCTACCTTTGGCAGGTCAGCTCCTCGTGACAGCAGCTTGGCCATCTCTGCTCAACAGCAGCCTGCAGGGTACAGGCTCAGCTGTATGTAGTCTTCCTCAGCTGTATGTAGATGGAGACTCACTCCACAGTGGGGCTCACATAGTAGGAGGAAGTTCAGTGGTTCTGAAGCCAGGACTATAGCCCCAGCTGGAGTACTGGCCAGGCCCAGTAGGGCAGGCAGGAGCTCCACCATTTTCCTGGGATCCCAGCACCCAGAGAGGGGAACCGAAGACTGAGAGGCAGTGTGAAGGTGGCCCAGGGGCTATGTAGTGAGACCCTGTCTTGATAAAGAGGGGGAGAGAGGGGAAGGGAGGAGAGGTAGGTAGAAGGGAAAGTATTCTAGAATTTCTCTTTGGAAGAGCAGCTTCCATCCCGGTCAGAAAGACCTAGAACCCTGACTCAAACACTACAGGAAAGACACATGTGCTGTCTGTGCTTGGCACAGTGCCAAGCAGGTGCCAGTCATCTATGTGCTTAACTCTCCCATGATGTTACCCCAACAAACCAAAAGTTCAGAGTTAGTGACTCACCCAAGAACTCCTGTGTGGAAAAGGGGCAGAGTCCCAATTCAAAGTTTGTGGAAGCCCAGGGGGAGCTCTGGCACCCTGCAAGCTCTGCCTTGGAGCAGCACTCCTATTCAGGAGAGGAGCTGCTCCGGACAGTTTGGCCAGTGAAGCACAGAGAGCACACACAAGTACTGCTGTGTCAAGAAGATCAACAACAAGCTGTCTCTTGGGCTGTGTTGAAACCTCTGGAGTGGGGAGTGGCTTTGCCCTTTCTGTTCTCTGCAGGCTGAGACAAAGAGGCTTAGGGAAGACAGTTCATTCCAGAAGGTGCTAGGCCCTGCAGCCTTGTATAACTTGGTATCTTGAGTTTGAGGCCAGCCTGTGATACATGACTTTAACCTTTCCTACTCCCACCCCCAACATGACTGTCTTGAGTCAGGGACCAACCCAAGACATTGTGACCATCCTCTGTCCTCTGGATGGGTCTTTGCACCCAACTGCAGCCAGCCTGAGAACATCAGACCATGAGTAGGGACAGAGAGATCCTCATAAAGCCCTGTGTCTCTTCCATAGGTGTCATGCCCAAGCATGGGTTGGATGTGTCTGCCTGCGAGGTCTTCCGCTTCTACAAGCTGGTGACGCTCAAGGGCCTGATTGAACCCATCTCCATGATTGTGCCCCGGAGGGTGAGTGGGCATGGGTTGGGCTGCAAAGGGCCCCGTGTTAAATCTTATTAACCAGAAGCCCAGAAGAACCCAGATGAAGGAGGTGTGGGGGACTAGAATATTCAGGCTCCACCTGAGGTAGAGGGCAGAGGAATGGTTGGTTTGCATGAAAGGGGGCAGGTCTCAGTGGGAGGCCTGGGGAGGACAATGACTTTGAGGTGGAATTGCAGGAATGTGTCTAGCTAGATGGCCAGGGCTCTTCCAGCAATTCCCAGATATCCTTTCTCTTCTTCCTCCCCATGCAGTCAGATTCCTACCAGGAGGACATTTACCCCATGACGCCAGGAACAGAGCCAGCGCTGACCCCAGAGGAGTGGCTGGGAGGCATCAACAGAGGTACCTCTGCAGGCTGTAGGCTTTACCACTCACTAGCTCAGCCAGCTTCTGATGCATGATCCCCTGTCCAGATGTGCCCTCCCTCCCACACAGCCAGCAAGCTCAGTACAGTGACACCTCACTCCACGGTCCAGCTTGGTGGGTGACACTCTCTCTATTGCTTTCCCAGATCCCGTGCTGATATCTCTGAAGGAAGTCTATAAGAAATCTTCAAAAGCGGTATTTAAGGGCCCCATCAGAGAAAAGAAGAGTGTTGTCAACAGCATAGATTTATTAGAAAATGTCCCACCCAGGACAGAGAATGAGGTAAGGCTGCAGGGTGTCCCCCACAACTCAGGAAGGGCCAGGCCTTTATGTTGCTACTGTGAGCTCCAGGCTTGGAAGCCAGCTCTATCCTGGGACATTTTTCTGTCAGTGACCTGTTCTATAAGTAACATGTAGTTGGCTTTCTTTGCCTGACCTCAATGAACACCGAGGCTGGGATGTCAGAGAGATCTGCCCCACTCCAAACCTCAAATTCACTGTCACGGGGGTTGAACATCATCCTCATGGATCCACTGCAAAGTTGTGGGCATTGTAAATCACCAGGAGGATCCAGCCTGGCCTCCTCCTCACAGCTGGCCTTGCCTTCCTGCTTGCTGGTCTGTCACATTTCCTGCCTCAGAGGAAGAGGCGGGCTGTTTACAAAAGGCTCTCTGTACCACCTGGAGCTCATGCTGAGACAGGCAGAGCTGCCCATGCCCTCTGACGTTATCAGCTTTCAGGCTGTGTCCTGAGGCCCATATGCCAACACAGCTCAGCTCAGCTCAGCTGGCAGTTACAGGATGCCTACTGTGTGTCAGGCCCATGGCCTGATGCAGCTGCAAGACTGATTGGTTGTATAAGCCCTTCTGTGTATAAATTCTGGCTCTGCCATTTCCTGGCTGGGACTGAGTTTCCTGACTTGTCCAGCTGTCGTAACACTAGAGAGATGGCACAGAACCCAACAGTCTTCACGGTTCATGCTAAGTGCTCAGAGAGGCTGGTTGTGTCAGCCCTCTACTGCTGTGTAACACATGACCCAGGGCATATTTACTGCATCCCAAGATTAGTTACCTTTCTCATCATTGTGACTAAAATACCTGAAGGAGCAAACAGAGAGAGGTTTTTTTTTTTGGGGGGGGGGCTACAGTTGGAGGGGATACAGTCCACTATGGCAAGGAAATCATGGCAGCACTATGAAGAGGCATCTGGTCACCCCACTCCACAATCAGGAAACAGAGAGTGAACAGAAAGTAAGGCAGGGCTATAAAATTTATAATCTCACCTCCTAGTAACCTGCTTTATCTAGGGAGGCATTACCTCCTAAAGGTTCCTCAACTTTTCTAGATAGCACCCCCAGTTGGAAACCATGTGTTCAAATACATGAGCCTCTGGGGGCCATTCCATACTCAAAGCAAAACAGCTCGCAAAGGCTGATCAGCTGGCGGCATCTCTGGGTGCCTGTGGTTCAAGTCACTTCTAAGCTGCAGCTATGTCAGCTGGGGCCACAGCTAAGGGAGGATCTGCTTGGATATTGAGTCTCATAGGTGCTATCAGGCAGAGGACCTCAGTCCTCACTGTCGGGGCCATAGGGACTTCACTAAGTACTAGCTTTCACCATGTCAGCCAGCTTCCCGAAGCAAGAGAGGCGTCCAAGATGGAAGCCAAAGTAGTTGTGTAAGGTAATCTGGGATGATACATCACCAATGCTGCCATGCCCTGCTTGCCTGACACAAACTGTTAGGTTCAGTTCAGTTCAGTTCAGTGGGGAGGATGACAAGGACCATCCTAGACTAGGCTGTTAGTCCGCAAACATAGACTATTACCATCATTAGTAAAAATAACTGCACTTCACCTCGGGGATCGGCCTTAAAAGAGAACTTGACAGGCAACTTGATCACAGGCATGAGCTGTGTTTATGTGGGCTGGGGATGTGGCTCAGCTAGTAGAATGCTTGTCTAGCATGCCAGAGGACCTGGGTTCGATCCCCAGTACCACATAAACTGGGCATATGGTAGACACCTGGAATCCCAGCACCTTTGAGGTAGAATCCATACTGAGCTAGAGACCTGGGACAGGAGAGAAAGGGATGTGGGGTTATTTGCCACTGTAGAAAGATACTCAGATTTCTAGAATGGATGAAATCTTGTGATAAACCAGATTCTTCTCAAAATAACCGAGGCAGAGGGCAGTGGTAGAAGACTTGGGACAGGAGCAAAGCAGATGGCAGGCACTAGGAAGCTTCTGGGACCACTTCTCCTATTTTTGTTTATATTTAACATAAAAAGTACCCTGCCTTTTGAAGGTGGAAATATGGGTTGCTGAGCAATAGTGAGGGTTAGAACTCTGTCTCAGCCCTGAGGGTGAAGAGGAAGGGCCTGAGGGGATTAAGTGACATCCAGCTACCCAGATGTTCATATGAATTGGAACTAGTAACTTGGAGGAAGCATTCATAGTTCTCTGTGCTGGCAAGACAGAACCCACCATCCACCTATAGCTAAGCCATGGCTCTCCCACCTTGGAAAGAAATACCTCAGACCCTGTGGACTCGGCTTTACCCATAGTTGTAGTCATTCCAAAGGCTTGGAGGCAACCGGTGGGCCAGTGGGGCAAGAAAGGAAAAGAAAGATCTCAGGGCAAGTAGACAGCTCAGAAGCAGGGCATGATGTTGCACGCCTGAAATCTCAGCACTTGTGAAGCTGAGGCAGGATGACTGTCATGAGTCTGAGCTAGCCTGGGCTACATAGTGAATTCCAGGCTATATGGTTGGACAACTCAGTATCTGTACTGAATTATGTACTTAAAATGTGGGACTGCTATGGTCTGTGAATTATACCTCAAAGAGCCATGTCGTGAAGTGGGCATAGTGGTGCAAGCATGTAATACCAGCAGCTGGGAGGCAGAGGCAGAAGGACTGTCACAAATTCAAAGCTAGCCTGGGTTGCAAGTATAATCCTAGCACTCAAGAGGTTTAAGCAGGAATAGATCAAATTCTAGGCTAGCCTGGGCTACATATAATGGGACCCTGTCTCAGCACCCTCACAAATAATAGTATTAATTAATTAATGTTAAAACAGGGAAAGTCAATGGAAGGAGGGGAGTCATAAAAATGATGCATTCTTCAAACCATTGACTTGTTTTTGAAACATAAAATGTATTTGATACTTCAGAAAAGGGAGTTGAAGCTGGATCTCCCTGTACAAACCAGGACAGCCTCAAACTCTCCATCCTCCTGCCTCAGCCAGCACTGGATTACAGGCCTGTGCACTGGTCCCAGTCCATCTGAGGGCTTTGATGGATGCAGGGCCCAGTCACTTCCTTTGCTGATGCATCCCTGGTTGGGGTCTACTGTGACTGTCTCTCTCACATTAATTATTCCTTAACTCCAACGTCTCCGACAGTCATCTTGTTTAGCTTTCTTTTCCACTTGATCTTAGCCAAAAGGATGAGAAGCAGCTTGGTATCTTTGAGGTGAAACCAGACGAAAAATGTCAATCTGAAAGCAAAGTCCCCATTTTACAATGTTTTCTCTAGTTTGTTTTCTGGCCACACTGGGTATTGAATCAAGGGCTTCACAGATGCCCCTAATCTACTTCTGAGACAGGTACAATGAGGTAGAAAACTCATTCTTTATGAGTGTGTGTGTGTGTGTGTGTGTATTATGTGTATGTCTGTGTATATGTATATGTTTGTATATGTGTGTATGTGTATATGTATGTGTGTATACATGTGTGTATGTGTGTATATATATAATGTATATATATTGTGTGTATGTATTTGTGTGTATATATGTATTTGTGTATATACATGTATATATGTGCATATGTATGTATGTATGAGTGTGTATATATGTATATTTGCATGTGTGTGCATTTAGGTTTTTTTTAAGATTTATTTATTTTATGTATATAAGGACATTATTGCCGGGCAGTGGTGGTGCACGCCTTTAATCCCAGCACTTGGGAGGCAAAGGCAGGTGGATTTCTGAGTTCGAGGCCAGCCTGGTTTACAGAGTGAGTTTCAGGACAGCCAGGACTACACAGAGAAACCCTGTCTCGGAAAAGAAAAAAAAATAAAGGACATTATTGTTCTCTTCAGACACACCAGAAGAGAGCATCAGATGCTGTTAACAGATGGTTGTGAGTCACCATGTGGTTGCTGGGAATTGAACTCAGGACCTCTGGAAGAGCAATCAGTGCTCCAGCCCGTGTTGTTTAGTTTTGTGACAAGCTTTCCTACAGTCCTGGCTGGCCTCAAACTCACTATTTAACCAAGGGTAATCTTGAACTTCTCCTCCTTCCCTTGGTTGCTGAGATTACAGGCATGTGACACCGCATTTGTTTTATGTAGCCCTGGGTACCAAATCCAACTCTTTTCGAATGCTAGGCAAGGATTCTACCAAGTGAGCTGTATCCCAACCCCAGGCCTGGGAATTTTGATAGGTGTGGATGGTTGGAAGGCTGCTATAACCATGGTTACATCACCTATACTTGGTTGTTTAAGCATTGCCTTTTGCAAGACTACTCTCTACTTACATTTTTAAAATAGAAATGACAATGCTCTGTCCTCATTGATGTAAACTATATTTAATTAAATTATAAAAGCATACACATGATCAAACGTAGTCATGCCGGCATCTCACAGCACAGTGACTGTGGATATCCCAGCTTGCTTTTTATTGCTGTGGTAAGTTACTATGGCTAATAGTAAGTTGGAGAGGAATGAGTTTATCTGACTTAGACTTCCATATCACAATCCATCACTGAGGGAAGTCGGAGGAGGTGGGTGGTGCAGGACTCAAGGCAGGAACCTGAAGGCAGGAACCAAAGCACAGACCAAGGGAGAGTGTGGCTTGCCAGCTCACTTCCTCATGACTTGCTCACGTGCGAGGGCCCTGCTGGTAGCCTACTTTCCCAATCAGTGTTTTGTTAGTGTACTTCACAGAAGCAATCAGAATCTGGGAGCCCCAGGGAGTCAACTGCATGAAAGTCTGCCAGGGTACCAACTCTTTGCCCGTGTTCGCCAGGACCTGAACCACTGCCTAGACTTTGGCATTTCAGTCACAGTCATGTTTTAAACAAGATTCTAGAACCAGAACAACAGCTCGGTGATAGAGCACTTTGTACACACACACACACACACACACACACACACGTACAGGCTCCTACACACAAACTCATACAAACACATGCATACAAACACACACACACACACAAGGCCAAGTGCCATTCTGTACCCTCAATTTCCTCAAGAAGAGAAGAGAGACTGGCTTCGGGCCGATCCTCCAAAACAGAGCGACGACAACACATACTTATAACTCTGGCACCTGGGAGGAAGAGACAGGAAGATCCTGAGTTCAGGGCCATGCTCAGCTACTTAGTAAGTTTGAGGCCAGCATGAGGCCTTGTCTTTAAAAGTCTTAGAATTCTGTCTAGGATTTTTTTTAAGAGGCAGAAGCAGGAACACCCGGATTTTGAGACATCCTCTGCTACATAGCAAGTTTGAATGTAGCCAACATAAGCTACAAGAAGAAAATGAGGAGGGGGTGGGAGGGGGAGAAAGAAAAGAAGGAAGTGGGGCCAGGAAGATCAGGAGTTTAAAGCCAGCCTCAGACAGGAATGAGCTAGGGTGAGCCTCCATCTCAAACAAAGGCTTTGGTTCAGACCCATAAAGGGGCCAACTTGAGATCCTAAGAACCGGCCTCCCTCAGACAGGCCTGCATGGGTACCATGCTTTATTCTCCCATCAAGGGTAAGTAGGAGTCCTGGAAATAACTGCAGGGAGCACCAGGCTGGCTGTCCCAGGTGGCAGGAGGCCTGGGGAAGGTGAGCAGGCAAGGCAGGTCTGGGTGGGGTGGGGTGGGGTGGCGTGTCTGAGAACCCTGGTCCTCCAAAGTCTTCCTCTCACACTCTCCCTGAACCCCTTGCTGTATCTCAGCTCCTCAGGATGTTCTTCAGGCAGCAAGATGAGATTCAGAGGCTGAAGAAGGAGCTGGCACAGAAAGACATTCGCCTCCTTCAGCTCCAGCTCGAACTGAAAAACCTGCGCAACAACCCCAAGAACTGCTAGCCCCGCCTCGGGCTGCGTTAGCCCCGCCTCGGGCTGCGTTAGCCCCGCCTCGGGCTGTTTTCCAAGCCAATCTCTCCGTTGTTTCTACTGGTCCCTAAACTGCCTCTTATCTGTAGAGCCCAGAGACAGGGCCTGGACTGAAGCTGGGGACCAGCTGGTAGACCCTACCTACCACCTCAAAAACTGGAAGCTGACCTTTGATCTCCTGACTTCATGCTAACACCAGTTCCCCAGCCTCTCCTGGAAAGCCCAACCCTGACTGGCTGACAGGAAGAGTGGGATTACAGCCTGATGTAGAACTTGAATTTGTCCCCTGCAGAGGGGCTGCCAGGACCTATCTACACAGGAACCAGTCGCTCCGACCCCAGCATTACTTCTGAAGCACAGTGAGGGCTAGATTGAGGGTAGAGAGCTCCGCCCACCTCCTGCCTCATTCTGCTTCCAGCTGCCCAGCAAGCTCAAGTCATCTCACCCAATGGTGAGCACCTGGCAGCCGGCCCTTTTCTTTCTGAACTCTGTCCCACCCCTTGTCTTCAGGGAATGAAGAGGACGCTCTCCAAGGCCATAATGACCCTTTGCCTACCCTACGGTTCTCTTCAAAGTTCTTTTACACCCCCTTTACATTTAATTCGTGAAGCAGGCAGGTTAGGGATTAGTGTCCCCACTTCTCAGATGACAGAACTGAGGGCTGCCATCAGGAAGCAACTTACAGTCACCCAGAGGGCCAGCAGCAAACCAAGTACCCTTGGTCTCTAGACCCCACGGCCAGGGCCCTCCCCCACTGTATTGAGATGCCAATCCCTTTGTGGGCTTCCCCAGAATGATACCTGGAAGCCGCTTCCACTGTCTGCCCAACACCGGTAGTGCCAACATGCCACCCTGTCAGGTTGAGGCCCTCACACTCAGTGTCCCTGGACCCTCCTGGCCTGTGCTCCTTGCTCTTACTCCCTGCCAGGAGCTCCATCTGACAGCGAGGCCTCTTCCTGGAAGCTGAGTCAGAGAAAGGGTAGGACAGGCAGAGCAAGATGGCTTCCAGGGTTGCTCTGCCCGTCTCCCTCCACCCCCGACCCTTCCCACTCCCAACCCTGCTATCTCAGCCACTTTCAGCCTTACACACACACAGGATGACCACAGCCACTCCACCCACACAGCACTTTAAAGTTTACCAGTTTTTTTTGACACATACATGACACATAGCGCATCTGCCCTAGTTTACAGGGAAACCAGGAAGTGGCCCCTCTGCGCGCAGCTCTGGGATGCTGCACCTCCTCTGGTCTTCTACAGGCTTGCTTTCTCCTCCCTCTTCCCATTCTCCACCTAACATGGAGCTCAAAAGCACTGGTGTCAGGACAGTCACCGCCATTTAGGCAGAGGAGATGTGGGGATCTCTGTCATCGGCTGGGGTCTGCTATACATAGGACACTCTTTGCCTGCCCTTCCCGTGGCCACCCCTACAAAACTTCCCGACCGCAGAGGCCGTCCTGGGGAGCTGAGGTGAGATTCCCCAGCCCTGGAGCCTCTCCTCTCCAACCACTGATGCTCCCAGCCAGTGTGCTGACGCAAGTTCTCCTGCACCACCATAGCTAGACCGTCTGTCAGCTCTCATCTCCCCCGCCACACTTCTGGAGGTTTCTCTCTCTCCATTGACCTTTGTGGTCTTCTGTGATTATTTATGCTGCCTCCCAAGGATAGAAATGAAATAAAATGTTTTCAAGTTAGCAAGCCAAGGCATGGCCACGTCATTTAGCCACAGGGAGATTCTACATTGGTCACCTCGTTGTCTCTGTGGCCAGCTGCACACTCATAACTCCTCTGTCTTTCTGAAGTGACAGCTACCTCTGTACAGCTGTCCTGCCACATTCTGCTCCTCCGGTACTGTTGACACCCTGGGAACTGCAGTGCTTTGCTGTGGGGGCTGTCCTGTACGCTGTCTACTTGTCAGTGTCCCTGCCTTAACACACCAGATGTCGTGGCAACCACCACCTAGTTTTGACAGACAAAATGCCCCCACATATTATTTAGTGCCTCTGGGGTTATCAGAATCATCCCCAATTCAGAACTATTTTTCTGGGCCTGGTAATGGCTCAGCAGGAAAAGGGACCCACCACCAAACCTGACAACCTGAGTTGTAGAAGGAGAAAACAGACTCTTAACTGTCCTCTGACCTCCATGCATTTGACATGACACTCTTGGACACTGTATACATACATATACACACATAAATATTACAATTTTTTTACTTTAAAAAAAAAAGTTTGATTATGGGTGTGCAGTACCAACAATGGCCAGAAGGTGGTGTCAGGTTCCCTGGAGCTGGAGTTAGAGATGGTTGTGAGACACTATGTGAGTGCTGGGAACTGAACCTGGGTCCTCTGCAAGGACAGCCAGTGCTCTAACCACTGGACCACCTGTCCAGCCCCATATTCCTTTTTTGTTTGTTTGTTTGGTTTGTTTTTTGTTTTTCGAGACAGGGTTTCTCCATATAGCCCAGGCTGTCCTAGAACTCACTCTGTAGACCAGGCTGTCCTCGAACTCAGAAATCTGCCTGCCTCTGCCTCCCAAGTGCTGGGATTAAAGGCATGCGCCACCACCACCCGGCCTTTTTTTTTTTTTTTTTTTTTTTTTTTTTAATTAACTACTTCTTACAGCTATTCAAAGGGTATTTGCTATGGACAAATGTAGTGGCTTACCTATAATTCCATGCTTAAAGGCTAAAACAGGAGGGTTATCAAGAGTTCCAGCCCAGCCTGAGATACACAGTAAGACCCTGTTTCAAAACAGGGAGAGGCACACCAAGGATGTAGCTCAGTTGGTAGGTGCTCACCTAGAATGCATGAAGCCCTGAATCTGATTACAGGCACAACCTAAACCAGGGATGGTAGCACAAATTTGTGATCTTAGCACTTGGGAAGTGGGGCCAGGAAGATCAGAAGTTCAAAGTTAACCTTGGCTACATAGGGAATTCAAGACCAGCCTGGGTTATATAAAGACCATGCCTGAACAGTATCTAGTCCCATGTTGTAGTCTGGGAAAACTAGTGTCTTACCCTGGAATAGCAATCTGCAAGGTACTGGTCCATGCATTTGACTCCCAAGGTTCTATTATTGCACTGGTGGAACAGTGATGTGCCCAAGATCACTGAGCCAGTGTCTTGGGGAAGCCAAAAGATAAGGGTTTTCTGGGTCTAGGGACAGAGGAACTGAGAGGAGCCTGCTTCAGAAGGATGCTGGAGTCTATCATGAGACCAGGAATGGTGGATACCAGTACTCCCTCACCAAGGCAGGCCTGTCTGAGAAGAGGGTTGTCAGTCTACCAAGGGGATGCCACAGGTAACTGAGGGGAGCCAGAGGCGCTAACACAACTTAAGTAGGGAGCATCAGAGGATTATGGGAGAACTGTACACAGAACTCTGGAGCAGGGGGACGGCTTAAATCCCACTGTGACCCCAGTGTGGGAAATCCTGCATGTTGTTCTTCTGCATGAGGCATCATTTCCCTATCTGTACAATAAGGCATGAGAACAATCCCCAGGACCCCTTCCTGGTCAAACTGTCAAACACGAGATTTCCATGATGTCAGCTGCCAGGAGGATGAAAAAAAATCCCCAAGACTGTGCATTGTCTGGCATAAGTGATACAAACCAGCTCCTCAAGGAAAAGGGAAGCAGCTCTGGGCACCCATGAGGCCTGAAGGCAACTCTGCCATGTGTTCAAACACGAGCTTGAACAACCTACTCCTGGAGTTTCTGCTTCTAGATCAAATCTCAAAGCCTAGGTTTTCAGGAATTCTGAATTCATTCAGAGTGTGGTTCATGTGAGCTTCTTCTCATTAGCTGTCAGGGAACACAGAGCTGTCACCTGGCTGAGACTACCCTGCCTAGGCCCAGGAGAGCAGGTAAATGTGTAGACCTGCTGATCTGCCTTCTCCTCTGGCCCACCAGAGACAGGGTTTCTCTGTGTAGCCCTGGCTGTCCTGGAACTCACTCTGTAGACCAGGCTGGCCTCTAACTCAGAAATCTGCCTGCCTCTGCCTCCCAAGTGCTGGGATTAAAGGTGTGCACCACCACTGCCCGGCAGCAGAACTTATAATGGTAAATTACCTAAGGTTAGTAGGTGCTCATTTTTCCAAACTGTGTTTGTTGAACAGTTACCTTCCCATTGGTTACTTATGTGTCCTTAGATTCTTCATATGCTGTGCTGGGGGTGTAGCTCAGCAGGGTGCTTGCTTAGAGTGCTGAAAAGCCTGAGTTCCTTCCCCATCCCTGCATAAATCAGGCATGGTAGCATATGCCTGCAATCTCAGCACATAGGACGTGGAGGTATGAGGTCCAGAAGTTTGAGAATATCTTTGACTATATAGTGAGTTCAAGGCCAGCCTGAGCTACATTGTCTTAAAAAAAAACAAAACCAAAAAACTTGTGCTATGATATCTTTTACTTCTAGTCTTATATGCTGGTCTCTCTACCAGTGCTGACTGAACCCCTCTACACAGCTTTAATTACTTAAAGATGGGGATGGGAGGGAACCCTCCATGGCTCTTTGAACCATCTCTGTTGACATGCTTCCCACCAGATGTTATTCTTGCTTATTCCCCAGGTAAAGATGTCTTGAGCTAAATTTCAGATCCTTCTTTTCTATGAATAAGCCTTTATGTATCTATAGGCAAGGGTACCTCTCCCAGTTCTAACTCCTGTCCTTCTCCTGAAACCTGACTGGATTTCCAACTTACTTTAACACACTCCATGTAGCTGGATAACTAAAAACTGTAAGCTAAGCCTAAGGAACGCCAGTCATATCTATCTATGGTATCCAACCACCAGCAGGACACAGAGCCCTGATCCTGGAGGGGTTTCACTCTGGGGTGGATTCAAGCTGGGGTGGTCATCAGTCTGGGGAGGTTGCTGGCTCCCAAGAGATCTTACAGCCAGTCTCCTGAGATCTCAAGATGGGTTCAGGCATTTTTAGACTCCTAGCTCTGGGCAGGCATCCAAGACTGTCAGCAGACCCATGCAGAACCTGGCTGCTGCTTCACTGTGCGAAATGATTTCATCCTGAAAACAACCCCCAGTCCTGCGTTCCAGCTTGGAAGATGCCATGGCAGGGGCATGCAGCAGTGGCAGACACTTAACCTTGGCCAGGAAGAATTACAAAATCCACCAGGGCCCATAATGCAGAGGGAGGAAAAGTGGTGTGTGTGTGTGTGTGTGTGTGTGTGTGTGTGTGTGTACCCTTGCCCCCTGCTGGATAACAACTGAAGGTCCCAGTTCTGGAGAATGTTTCCCATTTTGAAATAACCTGCAGCTTGCTAATCCAATTCAGTAACAATCACAATGTTAGCCTTATTCCAACCCCTTCTCTGACACCTGGGTCCTTAGTTGGTCACTGTCTGCCAGCACTGTCCCTTTAGGTCATCCATTGACTTCCCAGAGCACTGCCTCCAAGTCGTCCCCCCCCCCCACACACACACGATGCTAACCAATGGGGCCCAAATGAAGGGAAGAAGGGAGCTGAAAATACAAATCTTAGATTTCAAGGTCACAGTGATGACTGACCCAACGATTCAAGGACCAGAAAGAATTTGCTAGAAACTTGAACCTAGCCAGCAGATGGCAGATTACAGCCCTCTACTGTTCTAAACTGGGTGTCTTCTGCCAACTCCCATCCAACCCCTTAAGTAAAAAACATAGACCATCCGGGCCTCCTGGTGAAGCAGGCACTCTATCTAGCCAGGATCTGAACCACCCAGCCATGAGGGCCTCTAGGGGTCTGCAGGCTCCAAGTCCGGGAGGACGGCGTTCTGAGAGCGGCCAGAGGAGGGCGCTCGCCTCGCCCTTCGGCAAATACCGCGGTCTTTGCCAGCGGCGCGCCTGCTTGCTTGGGAGCTGGATGAAAGCTGAGGCTTGCTTCCCGTCCCAGCACGGATCTGACCTGCTCGGTGACCTTGAACAAGGTTCCCACAGGGACAAAGACAAGGAGGGGCTGTTTCTGCATTTCCACGAGGTTTGGGGCAGAGCGGGAAAGAGAAGAGGAGGGCAGAAAGGAGCTGAAGGAGGAGCCAGGGGTCACCGCTCCGCCCAGTCCTGGAGCTGGCTAGCTCTAGCCTCCGCAGTCCCCAGGAAGCTGCTAGTGAAGGAAACAGAAGCTGTCCTCCCCAGCTCTGCCTCCCGCCCCGGAAAACACAAACGTCCAGGGCAGGGCCAGAGGTGAAGGTGGAGTCCGCCAGGGAGGCTGTACTCCTCTCGGGTGAGAAGCGGAGGAAGGGCCTGGAGTGAACTGATACTGGATTCACTGAGACACCAGGTCCAGTTCGGGGGGCTAGTGGCCTGGATAATGGTGAGAGAGCATGCTGAGCTATGGGATTGACCTTGACTGAGGGAGAGAGGGCACAGGGTCACGTAAGGAGAATGTTCAGTAACGGAACTAGAGGTGAGATGATCCCAACTATCATGATAAGGGGGCGCACCATCGAACTTAGCAGAGGCCCCTTGAAATACCCAAGGGAGGAGACAGTCCTAAGAAACTGCAGTTTCTCTGTGCCGTTTAGACCAGATGTAAAATATTTGACCCGTACTGCCCCACCCCACCCCCGGAGAGACAGGGTGCAGAGTTTCTTGGAACCCAAAGGGTCTTTGAACTCAAACGGTAGCTGAAGATGGCTTTGAATTCCTGGTCCTTCTGCTGCTCCTCCAAGTGCTGGGATCTTCGGCGTGAGCCACCACACCTGACTATGTCCTGCTGGAGATCCACTCCCTGGCCTTCATGCTAGACAAGCACCCTACCAACTGAGCTACATCACAGCCCTGCTGGCTACTTGTATCATGGAAAGAACTGTGCTGCCCCTTGGGACTTCCTAGCAGTATAAAGTCCCTTCATACCTTATGTGTCTCCTTCCCTAATATTATCCCCGGTCAGCTTCACAAGATGCCTGAATTTCACAGTTCCCCACAAAATCATTTGGAAAAAAAAAAAATAAATTCTTTTTCTTTGCCTACTAGGTTTTAGATAAATTTTCATTTAAAAAATTATTTAGTCAGATGCTCCTCAAATGTCCCCCTGTACCCTAAACTCTCCTAGGTGCTTCAACAGAGGAATAAGAAGACTCGATTCTCAGTCTCAGAGAGAGTGCTGTGTAGTGTATAATTCATATAGAGATTGCAGTCTGGCATATAACTCAAGTGTGTATGCAGAACATGTATGCAAGGACTAAGATAGTAGGGGTTGAATAAATATGCACAGAAGCAATCACACTGCAGAGGGTGAAGGAAGCCTAATTCTCCCAAAGCAAAAGAAAGGTCTTGGGGAAGCAGCCCATCCAAAGTTACCAGGAAAGATGACAGCTGTCACAGAGTGAGCCTGGAATGGCTGGAGCCAAGAGGAAGGCTGGCAAGCTGCTGAGAAGTTACTCTACAGGCCTCCTAGGGAGGTTTCACTCCAGGCTAACTGGCCAAATAGCTTCCAGGAGTCTCCTGTTCAGCCCTATTGGACAAAGTCATAGAAAGGTTACAGACACATGCCGCTGTGACCAACCTTTACATGGCTTCCTTGGCTCCGTTCCAGTCATCAGGATTGCCCCCTAAGACTTTCACCCACTGAGCCAGGGCTCCCTCCAACCTGGAGGTTTCAATGGTTCCACATGAGCAAATGAGATCAGGAAGACTTTTTATAGTGTGTGCCCTAAGATAGACAGAGGTGAGACGTAAGGAGGTGAGACGTAAGGAGATGAGACGGAAGGAGAGTGTTTCCCAATCAACAGGATTTGGCTGCCTCTTGCCTACAAGACGCTAACAGTGCCAAGAAGAGAGGAATTGTCACGGAAGTGTTCCCAAGAGAATGCCACCATGCCTGCCATCAGGGATAGCTTCCCAGGGCATCGTCACTAGTAGGAACTAGGCCTTGAAGACACTCAGGTGTGAATGAAGCTGGTAGAAGGGCAAGACGGGGTGAGAGGAGGCTTTGGGAAGCAGCAACCCTGGTTTCAGTGTGGTGGTATACAGGCCCCTCCTCAGCTTTCCCTTCCTAACAGCCCAAGAGGACTGTCTTAGGGAGATAGCAGTCCATACTGTGAAGAAGCAGGCTCTGCTGATAGGTCCTCCTGCCCATCTGTAAAACCTGTCTGCCCAATTAGCTCCCATTTCCTTGGACCTTCCTTACAGGGAGAGCAAGTTCACCCCCCAAACACTGGCTTGACTAGCAAGGGATATGTCTTTTAAGTTAGAGTTTCCATTTCTATGATGAGACACCATGACCAAGACAACTCTTATAAAGGCAAATATTTCAATGGAGCTGGCTTACATTTTCAGAGGTTCGGTCCATTATCATCACAGCAAGAAGCATGGCAACATCCAGGCGGACATGGTGCTGGAGGAGGAGCTGAGAGGCCTACATCTTAATCTAAAGACAGTCAGGAGACTGTCTTTCAGGCAGCTAGGATGAGGATCAAAGCCCACCCCCACAGTGACACATTTCTTTCCGAAAGGTCACACCTACTGGGCTACAGTGTTGCATACAGTAGGCCTGGTGGCACAAGCCTGTGATCCCAGCAGTTGAGAGGCAGAAGTGAGGATGTTAGGAGTTCAAGGTTAGCCTCAGCTACACATTGAGTTTGTGGCCTTCTTGAGCTGCTTGAGATCTTATCTCCAAAAAAAAAAAAAAATAGGAAAGCAAAACAAACAAACAAACAAACAAAACCAGTGATGGGTCCAGGAATCAATACAAGGCCAGCCAGGAAAGTAAAGAGTGAATAACAAAACAAAATGTGTTAGCTGGAGCTACCCACATCTCCTGGGATGTGAGAGCACCACTGAGGTGGTGGCTGCTGAACAAAGCCACCAGGAGTGTCACTCTAACCGAGGCCAGCAGCCCCAGGAAAGTCAGAGGGCCAGAGAGTACCTACAACTTGGCCATCTCACTGCAGATGTGAGAGAGGGAACTAGAGGCTGCCTTATCAGCTGACACCAGAGTTCCTTGTAGGGAAGGAAGTGTCTTTGTTTAGGGAGAATACCATGTTGGGTAAGGGTGAGACAGGGAGGAAAAAACAATAGATAGCAAAAGAGTCTGAGGAACGAGCCGGAGTCTGGGGTGAGGAAGGACAGATGAAAAGGAACACAAAGCTGCAGCCCACTCAGGCAGATTCCATAGCTTCAGCACTGGAAAAGCTGAGGCATGAGGATTGGCAGTTGGAGGCCAGACAGGGATATACAGTAAGAGCTCAATTTTAAAAAATGAAACAAAAATAAAACAAAACAACAATAACGGCCGGGCGGTGGTGGCGCACACCTTTAATCCCAGCACTTGGGAGGCAGAGGCAGGTGGATTTCTGAGTTCGAGGCCAGCCTGGTCTACAGAGTGAGTTCCAGGACAGCCAGGGCTACAGGGCTACACAGAGAAACCCTGTCTCGAAAAACAAACAAACAAACAAAAAAAAAAAAAAAAAAAAAACAACAATAACAACAAACCCTAATACTAGGGGCTGGAGAGATGGTTCCTTGCTACTCTTGCAGAGAATCCAGCAGCCAAAGAGTGGCTCACAACCAATTGTGTCTCTAGTTCCAGGGAGTCTGGGTTTCTCTTCTGGTCTCCTGGGGTGGGGGCAGTGCACATGTGTGGTGCACATAATGAACTTATGCAAGCAAATACACATACATATAAACTGGTTAATTTAAAAATACAAGTTTTAAAAAAGAAGACACAAAAGCCTTCACAGGTGGGCTATTGTAGAAGCTCCCTTTTCATTTGCATAAGATTTATTTATTTTATTCTATGTGTATAAGTATTTTGCCTGTATGTATGTATATGTACCATGTGTGTACCTGGCTCCCACAGAAGTCAGAAGAGGACATTGTATCCTCGGGAACTGAACTTAAGAATGGTTGTGAACCACTACATACATGCTGAGAACCCAACCCTGGTCCTCTGGAAGAGCAACAAGTGCTCTTAACTACTGAGCCATCTCTGCAGCCAAGAAAACTCTTTAATAACAGTTATATTATTTCTCCAATATAATACACATCTCCAAAAGTGCCAATAAATGCTACACCAATCCCCTAACAGCAAATGAATGGGGATTAGAGGAGAGTGGGCTGTGTCCACTTTGAGGACAATTCTGGGGCACAGATGAAGGTGTATCCATAAGACAGCAAAGAGGGAACTTTAGAACCCTGAGCTAGGGAATTCTCAGAGCTTGTGGCAGCCCATGAAGATTTCCCTAGTTTGTGATACAGAATTCACACAATATCGTGTAGTCACTGTATTAGGATCAGCCTGGCAGCCACCTGGACATGTTCAGGGCACAGTTCTTGTCTGTTATCAGGGTAAACATTTTCTCTAGGCTTCTCTCTGGCTAAGGTCAGACTGTTATGGCTGAACTTCAGCACTGACTTTGGAATCACCCAGGTAAGAGGTTACATTTAGCTTCCTGCTTCCCTTTTCTGACTGCCTGGGGCTACTGTAGGCTCTGGACAATGCTTATCTGATATAGCTGTACCAGGAGTCCTCCGTGATAACTACATACTGTACCTGCTATCAAGGTAAAGCGTCTGTCTATTTTGTCTTGTTGAATCCTGAGTGGTCAGACAGCCCTGAAGAGTAGAAAGGCAATGAGGAGACAGAAGGGAAGTGTGGATTAGATGTGAAATGCAAGCTCTTGAAGAGACAAGAAAAAAAATGACGAGAACTATTCAGGAAGTAGAAAGAAATATAAAACTATGTAGTTAGGTTTAGTGGTATGTGACCATAATCCCAGAAATCTGGAGGTAAAAGCAAAAAAAAAAAAAAAAAAAAAAAAAAAAAATTGGGAGTTCAAGGCCATTCTCAGATACTTAGTCTGGAGAGCAGCCTGGGCTCCGTGAAACACTGTCTTTAAAAAAATCAAAGACAAAATGACCCTCCCTTCCCACTCACCCCCAAAAAAGCTCCTGGAGGTGGTGGCACATGCATGTTGCAGGATATCTGATCACACTGTGAACCCTGAAATTGTGCTGTTTACCAGAAAAACCTGTTGCTGGTTGTGGTGTGGCTCAGCCTTAGCACACACCTTTAATCCCTCTGGCTAGAAAACAGACACACCCTTAGTACATACTAAGTTAGTTTGAGGCCAAGCAGAGCAATTCAGTCAGAGGCCAAGAAAGAGACACCAGAATAAATCAGTCAGCTTTGAGAGAAGCTTGAGCCAGAACAGCTGAGTTGACCCAGCCAGCCAGAGTTCAAAAAGAGCCAGAAAAAGTAAGCTTATTCATCAGTAAGTCTCAAAAGCTGAAAACATTCTAGGCCTAGATAAGATTGTATGGAGGCCAGAAGCTTCCAGGACTAGGCCTAGGTTAGCAGCTGGAGGTAGTAAGCCTCTGAGACGACAATTACATCAGGCAAATAAAAGATACTTTACACACACCTTTAATCCCAGTACTTGTAAGGCTGAGACAGGCAGATCTCTGTGAGTTCGAGGCCAGCCTGGTCTACAGAGCAAGTTCCAAGACAGCCAGGGCTACACAGAGAAACCCTGTCTTGAAAAACCAAAAAAAAAAAAAAAAAAAAAAAAAAAAAAAGTTGTCCTTAGACTTCCACATGTGGCTGTGGCATATGTATACCTGCTCTCTCTCACTCTCTGTCTATGCGTGTGTTTGTGCACATGTGTGTGTGTGCGTGCGTGCGAGAGAGAGAGAGAGAGAGAGAGAGAGAGAGAGAAAGTGTAGGCATGTACACACACCAAACACATATACAATTATATAAATACAAAACCTGTAAGACATTGTTAAGACTGCCGGGGTATAAAAAGTATCAGTACAGTGCTCACTCACACACAGGAAGCCCTGGCTTCAACCTACACCACTGTATAAAACTGCCTGTAAAACCAGCACTCCAAAAAAAAAAACCAAAAAACAAAAACAAACAAACAAACAAAAAACAAACAAACAAACAAACAAAACCAGCACTCAGTGCTCGGGAACTGGAGGGTCAGAAGTGTAAGATTTCTGTGGCTAAGTAGTGAGTTCAAGACTACTCACAACAAAGCCCAGGGGTCCCTGGGGAATGCCTGCTTCTCTGGGCCTGCCCCAGGCCTGAGTACCCCACTTGTACATGTGCCCGAGCACCAACAAGCAGCAAACAGAGTCCTCTCTACACTTGTGGGAAGCAAACACGAAGGACTATGCCAGCCGGGGCATTTGCCACAAGGAGGTGGGGGTGGGGTGGTATTTCTACAGGTGTACAGGGAAACAAAGCCATAGAGAGGTAACAATAAAAACTCCGTTCACATTGACTTCATCAACCTGGATCAAACCTCAGGGAGTCAGATGCCAGGCAGTTCATTGTCAGCATATTTAAAGCACAATGCAATTTAGGGAAAAGTTTCCAGACAATAAAATTTCCATTCCAGGTTTCTAGGCAACAATCAGTCCAATC
This sequence comes from Arvicanthis niloticus, assembly GCF_011762505.2. Taxonomy (NCBI): domain Eukaryota; kingdom Metazoa; phylum Chordata; class Mammalia; order Rodentia; family Muridae; genus Arvicanthis; species Arvicanthis niloticus. Next base: position 26,782,185 of record NC_133434.1, read on the forward strand.
CCAGGCTTACAATAAAGCCCTCGGTGAGACTACATAGAAACTCCTTTGTAAAATACATGTGACTATGAGGATGGGTTCTCTAGCTAAAAGGCCTAGACTCTATGGTGGTCTCCAACCAACATCACGGAGGTCAGCAGCAATAAAGTACATGTGACATCTTCCCTATGGATGGGTTCTGTTAGCTGGTGCCTAAAGATAACAGCCTAGGGAGGTGAGTCTGGGATTATCATTCTCAGGGATTTGGGTCAGGTCTACCTGCACAGAAAGCTAAAAGGTCATTAACAATACTCACTCCCAGCTTTCTAAGCAGGAAAATATGATTAGCATTTCTGGTTTTCCTAGAAATCTGTAGGCAAAAAAACCTTTGTGGGCCCAACAGGAAGTGATCTCTCTTCTATAACTCCTGAAGAAAGAATACTTTTAAACTCGACTTTTCAGGGGCTAGAGAGATGGCTCAGCAGTTAAGAGTGCTTGCAGCAGTTAAGAGTTCAGATCCCTATACCCACATAGGACAACTGACAACCTCGTATTACACCAGCTTCAGGGGCTCTGGTGCCCTCTTATGGCCTCTGTAGGCATCTGCACACACATCTCACACACACACACACACACACACACACACACATAAATGCTCATATAAAAACAAAAAAAAAGTACTATGTAAATTAAATGTTCAGGCTGGAGAGATGACACCCTGATTAAGAGCACTCATTGCCCTGGCAGAGGACCTGATGGCTCCCTTCATCCACACCTCGAGGCTTACGACTGCCTGTGACTCAGGTTCTAAGCCTCTTCCACCACTTGCACTCACGTGCACACACACTCATGCACACACAATTTAAAACTAATAAATCTTTTTTTTTTTTAAAATAAATTCTCAGAAGTTTTTTTGTTTGTTTTTTGTTTTTTTTTTGTTGTTGTTGTTGTTTTTTTTTTTTTTTTGGTTTTTCGAGACAGTGTATCTCTGTGTAGCCCTGGCTGTCCTGGAACTCAGAAATCCGCCTGTCTCTGCCTCCCAAATGCTGGGATTAAAGGCATGTGCCACCACACCGGGCACCTCAGAAGTTGTTTTTTTTTGTTGTTTTTGTTTTTGTTTTTGGTTTTTTTTTTTTTTAAACATCTATTCTGGTTGGGTTTTGGTTTGGTTTGGTTTGGTTTGGTTTTTTGTTTGTTTGTTTGTTTGTTTGTTTGTTTTGGTTTTGTGTTTTGTTTTATTTTGTTATCTTGGGTTTTTGTTTTGTTGTGTTGTGTTTGTCAACTTAACAGGAATTAGAATCAGTAACTTTAATGATTTCAAAGCCTATTTTTAACGGTGGTTCTTAAATGCTTTAACCTCTCTTGTAGCCCACCACCCACCAGAGGTAGTGGGGAAGAAAGGCTTCAGGGAAGAGGACCTGTTTAGAAAGGCTCTTTGGAGCAACTTCCATCTGTGTTGTCTGGAAATCAGCAGTTCAGTTCACAGATCAGCTGCAGAAGCTCCAGCCACTTGCAAACACTTTACAGATGCACCAGTAGTTCATCTCGGCAGAGTCGTGACAGCAAACATGAATCAACAGCAATGGCACTAGCTAGCATAGACAGCCAGGCCTCAGCCTTGGCACATGTCAGCAGGAGGGACCCGGAGCGACACCAGGAGAAGTTCTCGGCTGTGCCTCTCTTACATGAGACCAAAACGCACTGCACAGCTAGTTGTATCAGCAAGCCAAACTCGGCTCTCACTGTCTATCAAGCTCGACATATACTTCCCCCAAACATCATGTGTCCTCTGAGGGTCTTCTCCTCGTGTCTTGCCTCAGCATGAGTCTGTCTCAGCTGACATCACTCTGGCAAACAGCCTGAGTCTGCAGAAGTGGCAAAAATCTGCAGCACACCACCAGAAGTTTTTTGGTGCGTTTCTCTCTTTGGAGTCCCGACAAATACAGTTCAACTATGCAATGTAAGGCAGATCAATACATGCATATTGTTAGCAAACAATCCTTCATCACATGTCCTTTCACATGCTAGCTTTAACAGAACATCCTTTATCATGTGTCTGCCTCAGGGAAACGGTCCTTCACGAGTCTGCCTTAGCCTTTTGCCTGTGTTCACTTCAGGACAACACTCTTTCATGTATTTGCCCCAGCAAAATACCAGTCAACACAACCAACTCTCCAAAGAACCCTTAAGTTTCTACTTCAAGAACCATTTGGGAAGAGGGGAATCTTAGAAAAACACTTCCATAAGACTGGCCTGTAGACAACTCTTGACACTTTTCTTCGTCAATGATTGATGTAGAACAGCCCAACTCACTGTGAGTGGTGCCATCTCTGAGCACTTGGGTTGTCTAAGAAAGCAGGCTGAGCAAGCCGTAGAGAGCAAGCCAGTAAGCAGCACCCCTTCATGGTCTCTGCATCAGTTTGTACTGCTAGGCTCCTGCCTGAGTTCCTTTCATGATAGAGTGTGACCCAAGAGTTGTAAGGTGGAAGGATTACCTTTTACTTCTTGCTTTTGGTCATGGTGCTTTATCACAGTGATAGAAATCTGTCGAAGAAACTGCCTGTTAATTCCATGTCCCAGCAGCCCCCTCTGAGTTCCTAGCGATAGTTTGGGTTTTAGATGCCCACACGGCTAAGCTAACATCATCCTGGCTCCTCAAGGATATTCCAAACCAGCAGACACAGTGGTTAAATAATGGTCCCCTGGAGATGTACAGACTCCAAGAACAAAGACAAGACTCTGACTGGCGGCCTGCGGGTACAGGAACCAAACCCTGCAACCCCAAGCAGCTGGATTTTATTAGCACTCCTAGGAAGAGGCCCCCCCCCCCCCCCCCCCGCCAAAGCCTCTGGACAAGATCCCAGGGACGCTGAACCCTTGATTTTAACCTCCTAAGGACCCAGCATTAGTGGTCCTCTATCCTACACTGCTGTGAGATAAGAAATGTACTCGGGGCACATGCTCACAATCCCAGCACTAGGGAGGCAGAGGCAAGAGGCCTGTGCAAGTTGGAGGGCAGCCTGCGCTGAACACTATCCAACCAGCCAGGAAAACATGGTAAGACTGTTTAGTAGTGATAATAATAATAACAACAGCAGCAAGAATTTTTAAAATGTGTGTTGTGGGCTGGAGAGATGGTTTCGTGGCTCTTTTTCCAGAGGACCTGGGTTTGATACCTAGTACCAACATGGCAGTTCACAACTGTCTGCAACTCTGGTCCCAGAGATCTGATGCCTTCCACAGGCACATACATAGTGCATAAACATACAAACAGACAAAACACTCATGCACATAAAATAAATAATATTTTAGTGTTTGTTGTCTAGCATGCCCTGGATTCAACCCCAACATAAGTAAATAAGTAAATTCATTATTTTCTTAAGTGGGTGAGCACATGAGGCTGGGAGTGTAGGTCAGTTAATGCCTAGCATGCAGGAAAGCCTGGGTCCAATCTCCAGCCCTTCACAGACCTATGTGACCATGGTGATGTTTCCCTGTAATGCCAGAACTTGGAAGGTAAAGGCTGAAGAATCAGAAGTTCAAGGTATTCCTCTGCTACATTGTGAATTTGAGTCTAGCCTGGGTTACCTGACGTCTGCCTCCAGAAAAGATGAGGAGGAGGAAGAGGAGGAGGAGGAGGAGAGGAAGAAGGAGGAGAAAAGGTGGGTATGGTGGTTCATAGCCATAATCCTGGCACTTAGGAGAAAAAAAAAGGAAGAGAATTTCTATGAGTTCATGGTTAGCATTGTCTACATAATAAACTTTATTTGTGGTAATTTGTGGCGGCAGCAACAGAAAATGGTCACAGGGAAGCAGACCTTCTGTTAAGATCTGTAAACACAGCCCTTAGCCCTGTACTACAGGGGCTGCTCTTGTGTTTCTGAACTGAACTAGAGCGTTGGTATGGAGCTGAGAGACTGGCTTGAGGCAGAAAGAGAAAAGGAAGGAGAATCATTCTTCATAGGCATCAAAAGAGCCTCTTCCAGGACTGTAAGTTCAAAGCTACCATGGGATACACAGTGAGTGAGAGAGAGAGAGAGAGAGAGAGAGAGAGAGAGAGAGAGAGAGAGAGAGAGAGAGCGCGCTTGGGAGCTATTGTCAGAGCTCCCCACCCCGCTAGCAGTTCTCCTCGCCCCAGCATCACAGAACGCTACCATGAAAGTATAGCTTATAATCCCAAGCCTCAGAAGACAGAAGCAGGGGAATCAGAAGTTTAAGATCATCCTTGGCTACATAGTAAGTTCGAGGCCAGCCTAGGCTACACCAGACTTCTATCAACAAAAGAGTGGAGCCTCTCTCAGAAGAAAGACCCACCCCACAAGCACCGTGTGAGAACCCAGGCGTGGGCAGGAAACACGAAGGATGCTCAGTTTTGGCGAAGGGTACTCAGAGAACACGGAAGGGTACTCAGAGAACACGGAGTGCCCCGCGGGAGGGCCCTAAGGCTGGTGGCTCTAGACCCACAGTAGGACCAATGAAGGATCAAAAGCCTCAGCTCCCTGCAGTTCTCTGGGAGAGGATGAGTCATAGCTGGCACCCTCACTGGGGTGGCTAGAGAACCAGGACCCCAAGCTGTTACCCTGGAGTGCCCTGTGCGGTTTCAAAGGGTCAGGAAGGGGGTGGGGGGTGGGGCGGGGACTCTGAGTAGAGGAAAGGGAAGGAGAAAGACATCCACTACTCCTGACACAGCAGGATGTCAGTCCTTCCCCCAGTGGGTTGCACAAATCATTTCACTCTTCTGAGCCTCCATTTCCAGACTTAAAGAGAGAAGAAATATGAGCATTAAAAAAGAAAAGCAACAGCGAAACTGACTGGCGATAGCATCCCTAAGATGCTATCCCTCTACTCTTGCAATCTGTACTGCTGTGGCCCAGCTTCTGTAGCAGCCACATTTCTGGACACAAAGCTGTGTCCCAAAAGGCTGTTAGTGATGCCAAAAGTAGGCTGTTGGTCACTACATCACACACACACACACACACACACAGGCAAAATGTGTTCTATACTCTGTGTCTGGTTCCAGGAGCCCCATTTCTCCCCACCCCACCTCTTTTTTTTTTTTTTTTTTTTTTTTTTTTTTTTTTTTTGAGACAGTTTTTATGTATCCAAAGCTGGCCCCAAAGTCATGATGTAGCAGAAGATAACCTTGAACTTCTGATTCTCCTGCCTCTGCTTCCTCAATGCTGAAATTACATGTGTGTTTTACCATGTCAAGTTAATAAAGGGTGGGATCCAGGGCTTCCTACATGCTAAAGTCTAGCAGTTGGTAGACAGACTCACCCAGCTGTGTTCCGACCCTTATGTCTTTTCTTTGACGTCATCCTACCAGCCAGGCAGCAATCTTGAGGGCCTGTAATTGCCTGCACTTGCAAGTCAGTGCCAGCCAAGGAAGAGAGTTACAAAGAATACAAAAAAGTGACCTTGGAGGAAGGATGTGTCTCCAGCTTCTTGCTGACACAGAACACAGCTTTGTGTCCAGAAATGTGGCTGCCACCGAAGCTGGGCCACAGCTGTACAGAAGAAGCAGATTACAAGAGTGGAGAAGTCTTAGGGATGCTATCACCAATCAATTTCGCTACTGTTTTTCTTTTTTAATGCTCATATACAAGAGAGGTGTGTAGTAAAAGAAACGCATCGGGTGGAAATCAGTTACAAAGAGCATTTCAACCGCTACAACTGACAGAAAGGTCTAAGAGATGAAAATGTACCAAGAGACTGGGAGATGGTGCAGTTGGCAAAGTGCTTGCTGAGTAGGCATGAGAACCTGAGTTACATTCCAAGAATCCTTGTTTTTTGAAAAAAAGAAAGAAAAGAAAAAGAAAAAAGAAGAAGAAGAAGGAAAAAAGAAAAAAGAAAAAAAGAGGCACGGGGACATGCGCTTGTAATCCTAGCACAAGGAGGCAAAGACAGAAAGCTAGCCTGATCTGCAAACTGCAGAACAAAGAGAAACTTTGTCTCAAAACCAAGTTAGTGAGGCTGGAGAGATAACTCAGTAGCAGCCACTTTAGGCAGCTTAGTAACTGTCTGAAATTCCAGGTCCAGGGACCCAACATCCTGTCCTGATTTCCCAGAGAACCACCTGCTCTCGCTTGCATATAGCCATACACATAAATATATTCTAAAAGTAAAATAATTCTCAAAACAAAGAAAACAGCACCAGGTGGTGGCGCATGCCTCTAGTCCCAGCACTAGGGAGATTAAGGCAACTAGATCTCTGAGATCGAGGCCAGCCTGGTCTACAGAGTGAGTTCCAGGGTAGCCAGGGCTACACAGAGAAACCCTGTCACAAACAAGCAAGCAAACAAATAAAGCCTTTCTCCCTTGAGTTGCTTTTGACCCTGGAGTGATGGCTCAGTGGTTAAGAGCACTGACTGCTCTTCCAAAAAATCTGGGTTCAATTCCCAGCACCCACATAGCAGCTCACAACCATCTATAACTCCAGTTGCAGGGAATTTGACACTGTAACACAGATATGTATACAGGCAAAACACCAATGAACATCAAATATAAATAAATCATTTTTTTTTAAAAAAAAAAAACAGCAAGTAGATAGCACCTGAGGAATAACACTCCAGGCCTACACACACACACACACACACACACACACACACACACACTATATATATATATATATATATATATATATATATATATATATATATATATTTCAAAGCAGAATAGAAAGACTGTGTTGCTGGTCCGTGGCTACATAGGGATCTTGCCCAAATCATGCAGCCCCAAGCCTTGCCTTTCTTTGCCTTCCTTTTATTCATAAAAACCACATCCTGGCTGACACACAGAGGCTAGCAAGAACAGTTGTGACCTGTTACAGTATTTACTACTTTTATAGATTGGGTTCCTGAATCAATTAAGTCCCTTTTCTGTCAGAAGCTGGGAAGTTTGCTGGATTGAGCAGTGGCTGAGTCCTGCCCCACTCCCTGTGTCTATGGATTCACAGCCTTAAAGTGCCTCTAATCCCCCAAATGCAAAGCTGAAGAGAAAGGGGCTGGAATGGGAGGAGAGGGCAGGGGAGGAAAGGGCTCCACTTACCCTGCAGCTTCTCTTTAAACTGATATTTTTGAGCCAGACCTAGTGGTCCACACCTTTAATCCCAGCACCTGAGAGGCAGTCAGATCTTTGTGGGTTCAAAGCCAGCTTCGTCTATATAAGGAGTTTCAGCTAAAGCCACAAAGTGAGTCTCTGTCTATAAAGGGTTAACTTAAGAATTTACAGACCTTTTGTGGTTCTAAGAACCAAACCTAGGACCTCAGAAATGCTAAGCAAAACATGTACTGCTAAGTTGTACACCAACCCCCCTTTAAATTTTTTTCATTTTTGTCAGGCCATCAAGATGGCTCACAGGGTGAAGGAACTTGCAGAACAAGCCTGTTAACTGTTAACGTGAGTTCCATCCCCAGGAACCCATGCAAAGGTGAAAGGAGAGAACCAGGTCCACAGAGCCATCCTCTGGTCTCCATGTGAGCATCTTGGCATGCATGCACCCACCTACCCACCCACCCACCCACCCACACAAAATAAATAAGTGCTATAGGTGATTGTGAGTCTCCCATGGGTGCTGGAAACCAAACCTGGGTCCTCTGCAGGAGCAGCAAGTGCCCTTAATTTCTCTGCCATCTCTCCACTCCCAAATGCAGGTTTACTGCTTTCTTCATTATGGCTGCACCACTTTCCATGGCATGGCTTTATAATAATAGTAACTAACTCCCTTTTTATTTTTAATTATGTGCATTGGTGTGAGGGTGTCAGACTCTCTCTAGAAGTGGAGTTACAGACAGTTATGAGCTGCCATGTGGGTACTGGGAATTGAATCTGGGTCCTCTGGAAGGGCAGTGAGTCTGAGATCAACCTAGGTTATATGAGACACCCCTCCCCAGTTACACCAGTCTTGACACGGTTAGAAGCAGGACTTGATTTTTAAAACTTGAGTTTAACAGAGATGTGAAAGTTTCAAGTCCATATGCGTGTTGACCTCAGGATGCCAAGTCTGGAAATGAATCATCCAGGCATTGCTGCTGGCTCTCCAGACAACATGGCTACCGAGAACACATCACAACTTCATTCCTAACAGTAACAGCCTGGAAAACAACAGAGGACTAGTTAAATAACTCACTGCTTACCCACACAGTGGATTACTGTATCACCATTTAAAATAGAAAGAAGGCTCTCTTTGTTCCCAGAACAATATCCAAGATATATTTCTCTCAGTGAAAATCCAAGAGTGGAAACTTTAGTACCCAGATCCCTCCCTCCATTAGGCTGAGGACATGTGCTTCCTCACTTGGTAGCATATTTGAAATGAAGATAGATTACTATCAAAGACCATTCTTGGTATATAAAATAACGACATGTTTTACAACCTATAGCATTTGGAATTCTATTTAAGTCAATAGCATTTACCAAGTTCAAGGCATTGCCTTGCATGATACGCAGATATTATACATATATTTCTTTTTACTACATTTATTTAGTCAGTATGTGAGTGTGTGTGTGCTTGTGTTTACCTGCTAAAGCACACAAGCACTGTGTGTGTGTGTGTGTGTGTGTGTGTGTGTGTGTGTGTGTGTGTAGATAAGAGAACAGACAGCCCATGGGACTAGGTCTTCCTAAGTCTGGTAATCAGATTCAGGTCATTGGGCTTGGCAGCAAGCACTTTTACTAAGTTATCTGCACCCCAAGGGCAGGAGCCACACAGTCAATGAAGCTTCCATATCCATTTGTTGTTTTGATATTTTGATTTTTATCTTTTAAGCCTCTGACAGATTTCATTTTGCTATTTTGAAGTTTCAAGGGACAACAGCTGAATGCTTCACTTAAGCCTGACCACACATGCCATGATTTTGAAACTGCAATCCCATGGCTCCGCCTCACATGTGGGTTCCCCAGATCAAGCCAACACAGCACCATGGCTAACCAGCCAGGAAATCTGCCTTCCCCTCTGAGGGCAACAGCACAGATGCCAGCTGTGTTGGAATGGGGATTGTCTTTTAAGTCCTTCATCTCCCTACAGGTTCAGTGGTGTTGACTCTGACATCCTCTGCCTCACAATTCATTGGGTCTGAATTGCTTAAATATCAAGATTCAAAACAGCATCTTTCCCATTTTTAAAAAATATCTCTCTCTCTCTCTCTCTCTCTCTCTCTCTCTCTCTCTCTCTCTCTCTCTCTGTGTGTGTGTGTGTGTGTGTGTCTGATGTGCAAGCATAGACACACACTGCAGAATATATTCTGTCCTTTCACTTTTATGTGGCTCCAGGGATCAAACTCAGGCATCGTTTATGGGGTAAAAAACTGAGACATCCCACCAAGATTGTGGTGTGTGTGTGTGTGGGTGGGTGGGTCCTGGATCCCAAATAGCCCAGGCTGCCTCCCTGCCTCCGCCTCCCAAATGCTGGGATTATAAGTATGCACCACCATGCCTAGTTTATTCATTGCTGAAAATGAAAGCCATGGTTTTCTGTGTGACAGGCAAGCAGGCACTCTTGTCACTTGCACCCCAGTCCCAGTCCCTCCAAATGCCACCAGAAAGGGCCAGAGTTTGGCCTTACCAGGACATGCATGTACTTATTTTATTCTAGGATGGTGTCAGGTAAATGTAGGAATGCTAAATCTCTCTCAGTCTCCAGAGACCATCATAAAATTTCCACTTTTAATAAGTGTTTGGGTTGCAAAGATTCTTTGTTGTCACTTCCCCAGAGGCCATGATAGGTTACCTTCCAGTTTTATTCAATGTTATTCAATGTTCAGAGATCAAGCTGGGCAGTGGTAGCGCACGCCTTTAGTCCCAGCACTTGGGAGGCAGAGGCAGGCGGATTTCTGAGTTCGAGGCCAGCCTGGTCTACAGAGTGAGTTCCAGGACAGCCAGGGCTACACAGAGAAACCCTGTCTCGAAAAACCAAAACAAACAAACAAACAAAAAGTGCTTTTAACCACTGAAACATCTCTCCAGTCCCACTAACATCACTTTTTAAGTACCTGATAAAGTATACAATGGAGAGACATCTAAATAGGCTTACAAAAACATATTATAGTATATTTCAAATATCTGCATTTTAATTGGATTTAATCTTATTTCACTTCACTGTAGAGACAAAAGTCTCATATATATATCCAAGTCTGTGTGAAACTACATGTGTATACTAAAATATACCCTTTTAGTACAAAAACAATGTTAAAATCAATTCATTCAATTTTTGCTAACCAGGAGATAATTACAGAATTCATAAACATTCACTCATAGTGCAATGGTTATACATTCCTGACATGAAAAATCATATTATCGCTGGGCGGTGGTGGCACACGCCTTTAATCCCAGCACTTGGGAGGCAGAGGCAGGCAGATTTCTGACTTAGAGGCCAGCCTGGTCTACAAAGTGAGTTCCAGGACAGCCAGGGCTACACAGAGAAACCCTGTCTCGAAAAACCAAAAAAAAAAAAAAAAAAAGAAAGAAAGAAAGAAAGAAAGAAAAAAGAAAAATCATATTATCTACAGTTTAAAATCAAAATGAATTTAAAGATAAGCAATAAGAAACAAATGGTACCATCTGACGAGGCGTGGGGTTAACACAGTGACCTCACGAAAAGCTCCCATGAATCTCAGAAAAGCACTAGCTATCCCCTCCCACCTGATGACTTAAAGAGCTATGTGAATTTTTTATCAAAGTCCTGGGTTCAACTCCCAGCTTCACACACATGTAAACATGGAGAATAATAACCCAAAGAAAAAAATATTAACTTGTAAGAAGCCTGGAGGGATGGCTCAATGGATAAGAGCATGTGTTCCTCTTGTAGAGGACCTGGGTTTAGTTCCCAGCACCCACACACACCACGTGGCTCACAGCTAGCCGTAACTCCAGATCCAAGGGATGTAGCAGGTCTGGACTCCTCCAGCATCTGAACACACATGGGAAGGACACACACATATTTAAAAATAATATATCTTTCGAAAATATTTAATTCAGACCAGCAAGACAGTTCAACAGATAAGAGTGCACGCCACACAACCCTGAAGAGAGAGAGAGGAATTCAGCTCCCAAGGCTCAGAATGGTAGAAAGCAGAACTGAGTCCTAAGCCCTGTCCTCTAACTCCCTTTCACACTGTGTGTGCATTCACAGTGAGTGTACATGTTCGTGCACACTCACTGTGAATTTCCTCCTGTAAAATGGGAGAGGGGGCACAGGTAAATGCAAAGGAAACCCAAAGGTAGCCATGATGCAGATGTAGGCAGACCCTCTCGTATACCACGTGGGATAAAGAAATTCAAAACTTTCTGGAAAATAATTTGCTAGCATTAAATATTCAAAACGTAAAACAAAGCCATCAACCTCTGGCACAATCCAGGAATCCACATTAAGGAAGGAAAATCCAAAACATGGCCTGAGACAATATTCCCCAAGCCTTGTTCTAGACAGAAAGTTGGAGGTGAGCTAGAATATGACAACAGTCTACACAGGTAACATGCATGCAGGGGACACTGCTGACTGAAAATTATGCTTTGGAAGTCAGCTTAATGAGGCTACACACTTAAGTGAAAGAGGAAGCATGTTTCTGTGTTCTTAAATGAGTTATAGGTGGGTCGTGAAACTAACTTATTGATTCATTGATTCACTGATTCATTGATTGAGACAAGATCTCACTCTGTAACCCTGGCTGGCCTGGAACCCACTGTGTAGAATAGATTAGCTTTGAACTCAGAGAGATCTGCCTGTCCCTGCCTCCCGAGTGTTGGGACTGCAGGTGTTAGCCACTATATCCAACCACGGTCCAAAGTTTCTATTTAGTGTGTGTGTGTGTGTGTGTGTGTGTGTGTGTGAGAGAGAGAGAGAGAGAGAGAGAGAGAGAGAGAGAGAGCATAGTGCATGTGTAGAGATCAAAGGACAACTTTAGGACATCATTTTTCCTCTTTCCACCTTGGGTTCAGGTGACTGAGCTTGGTGGCAGACACTTTTACTCACTAAACTGTCTCACTAGCCCCTTTCACTTTAGTAATATGAAAAATCACATTGGAGTATTTTAGTTGACTGTAAAAACATGTTAACGTTCTAGGCGATTACAAATTGGCTATGGCTGTCAGTTTGTGATCTTCGTTTCCCATAGCCTCTCCATGCTGTTGTTTAATTACAGTGTTTTCATACACACAGAAAGCCCCATAATATATGTGTCACCTCCATTCTATAATTAACCTTTTTCTATACTTACTTTATCACATGTACATTGATCCAGATAATTTTTAAGCATTACTAAATAAATTCCAGAAATCAGCACCACTTCATCTCCGAGTGCCTCAGCACACACACATCATTAGCTGTGGCTCGGTGTTTATTTACAGTTGTATGGCTTTTTAGTTTACACACAGCGGGATGCATAAATCTTACATGGTTGATGAATTTTGATAAATGCATACACATGTATAATCCACACCCAATTAAGATGTAGAGTAATTCCACCATTTCAGGTCCACCCTCCCACCTCTCCAATACATTCCCAGCCCTGTGCTCCTGGTGGCAAACCAGTATCTGACACCCGCCATTGTAGGTTACTTTTGAGTAGGGTGGTGACACAGGCTCCTGGGGGCTTACTGATAAGAGGCAGCTCTCTATGAGTTCAAGGCCAGCCTGGTTGACATTGTGAGTTCCAGGACAGCTGGGGTTACATTGAGAAACTCAGTCTCAAAGAAAAAAATAACAAAAACAAAAAAACAAAAAACTGCTCTGATTTCTTGGTGGGTCTAGGAAACATGAAGAGGAGAGCATTGGGATGTAGCTCAGCAGAGGGCTTGCCCAGCACACATGAAGCCCAGGGTTCAATCCCCAGCACCACACTAGCAGAGCATGTCTGTGATCCCAGCACTAGGAGGGTGGAAGCAGGAGGGACAATTTCAAAGTAGTCTTTGGCTACTTAAGCAAGTTGAGGGCCTCCCTGGAATCTGTGAGACCTTGCCTCAGACAAACAAACAGGCAAGCATGCCCACAGATTCCTCTGGGACGGACCCCCAGCGGTTCTTTCTGCACCATTTGGAGAGTCTGTCAATTCAATTAAGGTTGGAGTCCCCTGGCCAGATGACTGGAGCAATGGTTGGTGTCTGTTATGATATGGATATGAATAGCTCATATGGGAAAATCTAATACCCAGCTGGTAGATACAACCACAAGGAAGTGACTGGGTCATGAGGGCTTTGGCTTCATCAGGGACCTTACCTGTTGATAGATTCCTAATTGACAACATATTGTGTGGTGGCAGTGACATCAGGAAGTGAGGCCCACTAGGAGATAGGTCCTGTGAAACCATGAGTCAGAATGAATGTGCCTTCTCATGTCTCTCCTCTTGGTAATCTGTCACAGCACTAGAAGCTAACCATCTGTCAGGTCCCAAAGAAACCTGGGACAAGTCTCACTCAGTACATGTGGCTCTTCCTCTATCCCCCCCCCCCCAGCACTCTTACCCTAAGCCTCTCTAGCGGGAAGGCTAGGCCTCTGCTTTTCTTCCCTCCTTTCCAGATTTTCCTCCAGATGCCTCTGGCTGTTCTCTCCCTCAAGGCTACAATAAACTTCAACCTTACCTCAGAGTGATTGTGTCCTTATTTTCATTCCCTGTCTAAAGCAGAAACCATCCAATCTTGGGTGGGGTGGGGGTAGAAGGGGTGAAGGTTCCCGGTTAAAAATAGTAATTGGCAGGCTGGAGAGATGGCTCAGTGGTTAAGAGCACTGAATCTTCTTCCAGAGGTCCTGAGTTCAATTCCCAGCAACCACATGGTGGCTCACAGCCATCTGTGATGGGGTGTGATGCCCTCTTCTGTGTGTCTGAAGAGAGCAGTGGTGTACTTATATACATGAAATATTTATTTATTAATAAGTCTTTTTAAAAGATTTAAAAATTTTTTTATATTAAAAAAAAAGTTCAAGGAAGGGCTAGCCTAAACTGCATTTAGCAAGATTTTATCTACCCAAAACAAAACATAACAAGCAAACAAAAAAATAACTGGCTCCAACTGCCTAGTTTGGCCTGGAACATGCAGTGGAGCTAACTGAATGTCCGAGGAGCAGCAGTGTGTTTGAGTGACAAAGGGTAACATTCGTTGTTAAGTCTTAAAAATACCTGTTCTATGTTCTGTTCACAGCTGGGCTGCTGTGGGTGCCTCCTGATTTTCTCCTTGACACCCGACTTCTGGTGATGAGGTCTGGAATGCTGGCTGAAGGAATGCCAGTAGAGGGGACACCCAAAATGTCTACATGTTTAAGAGGGTGTGTACCTGGGGCTCCAACACAGAACTTCCCTCTGAATCTGGTCTATGGGAGTAGATGGATCTGGGATGACAGGAGAAAGACCATCCCTGTACCCAGTTAAAACAGAGAATCGGAGGTGGGGGGGGGGAGGGGACAAGAGATCTGAGAGGGCCCCAAATGAGGGGCCAAGAGGCTCCAGAGACTCAGAAAAGACAAACAGAACACAAAACCACCAGCGATCTGAAAACACCTGTCCCACTGGAATGGGAGGGCGTGGTACATTTCCTGCCTACAGCGTCCAGTTGAACTATGTCAAAATTGCAGACAAGAACGAAGGCTATTTTCTTGTTTGTTTGCTTGTTTACTGTATGTATGGTGTGTCTGGGATGCAAACATGCTGTACATGTGGGGGTCAGACAACAATTTGCTGAAGCTGGTTCTCCACACGTGGGTCTTGGGGATAGAATTTGGGTCTTCAGCGTTAGCAGGAAGCACCTCACCCGCTCTGCCCAGAAGGGTTATTTTTTTTTTTCTTCTATCCTTACACTTCAACTTTCAGGAACCAAATGTGATGTGGTTGGTTTTAATTATCAATTTGATAGCATTTAGAATCGCCATCAAAGTAAGACTCTGAGCGCCATGAGTCACAGCTGGGGAACTGACCTGACTTCATCTTCTCTCCACATTAAGTCAAAAGACCTACCCTAAATGTGGGTCCTGAACTGAATAAAAAGAAGAAAGTAGGCTGAGCACCAGAGTTGTTCTCTCTGCTTCATGACCATGGACCCATTGGGACCAGCTACAATACTCGCTCTCCTGTTACCATGACTACCCACCAACAGGTACCCTCAAACTGAGAGTCAAACAAGCCTTCTTTCTTTAGCTGTTCTCATTGGCTGTTGGAGCAATGAGGAAAGTAGCTCATGGGTTAGCAGAGGGCAAGCCTCCTCCATCGCACGCTGCCTGCCTGATGAGCTCTTTCCTGGTGCTTCTGACTCTCTTGGGTGGCCCTGTTCCCTGTCAGTCTTCCAGTGAAGCAGCCACGACGGGGGGTGGGAGGGGGTGGGGGGTGGGGGGGTGGAGGGGGTGGGGGGGTGGGGGGGTGGGGGGGTGGGGGGGTGGGGGGGTGGGGGGGGCTGTCCTTTCATCATGGGCTCCTATACCTGGGCTTGAGACTCCTTCTGATTCCCCATGACTGCCTCATTTCTCCCCACCCCTACCTTGGAGTCTATGTTATTTCTGTCACAAATATCTGAGGGAAATGAGTGACTTAAAATGACAAAATATTTACTTTGGCTCATGGCCTCAGAACTTTTGATCTGTGGTCAACTGAGTCCATTGTCTCTGGACTTGTGCTGAGGTAGGAAGCTACCATGGAAGGGAGGGGTTGAGCAAAGCTGTTCCCGTCAAAGGGGAGACACAAGTGGATGTGGGAGAATCGTGGAGAGAAATATGGGGAAGGGCTACAACCCTCTTGAGAAAGGCTGTCTCATATAGCCCAGGTTGGCTTAGGAACTGGCTGAGGCTGACCTTGAACTCCTGACATCTTTGTTTCTACCTCTGAAGTACTAGGAAAATACCCCTCACCTCCAATGAGACTCCCTTCTCCACCCTGACATCTTCACCTCTGGCATGCAGCTCCTCCACTGGCCCTCTCCCTCTTCCTTCCTGTCAATCCTGTCTCACTGCCTTAACCAGCTTAGAACTCAAACTGTACCCTCGTAACTCGCCAAACAGTCTACTTTAGAGGGCTATTGTTTGTTTGTTTGTTTGTTTTGAGACAGGGTCTCATGTATCCCAGCCTGATGTTGAACAAAGTATGTAGCTGAAGGTGACCTTGAACTTCTGATCCTTCTGCCTTCCTCTCCCAAGTGCCGAGATGACAGGTGTGCACCACTCTGCCCAGTTTCTGCAGTGCTGGGGAAGGAAGCTGAACAGTGGGCATGCTGGGTAAGAACTTCACCCACTCAGCTATAGCCCCAGCTCCTAAATATACCTTTAAAGCCATACACAATCTTCTGTTGCCTTGTGGTTGCTTTCCCACCACCCAGAACTACTTCCTCATGCCTTTTGTCGATGCCTCAAGCCCCTACCCTCATCCCACCCTTCACTATACCTGTGTCTTATTGATGATCCAGGATTACACTTTCTTCAAAAGCCAAAGGTACCCACCTTCCAATTTCCCACCAGTGAATCAATCCACTTAAGCCATCAATGAATGGCCTTTCTCTTGCTCTCCAGTTACAAAGGATGAGGTGTGTCCTGTCTCTATAGAAGACTGTGTTAGTCAGGATTCTCTAAAGTAACAAAACTTATAGAATGAATATCTCTCTAGATATAAAGGGGATTTATTGGAATGACTTACAGGCTCCAGTGCAGCTAATCCAACAATGGCAGGCTGTGAACAGGAAGTCCAAGAATCTAGTAGTTGCCCAGTCCATGGGGCTGGATGTCTCAGCTGGTCTTCAGTATGTGCTGGAATCCTGAAGAAGCAGGCTCTCATGCCAAGGGGGGAAATGGATTGGCTAACAGGTGAAAGCAACCAGGCAAAGAGCAAAAGCTTCCTTCTTCCATGACCTTATATGGACTTCCAACGGAAAGTATGGCCCAGATTAAAGATGTGGACTGTATCCTCCCCATCAATATCTAGATTTGAAGTGGATCTTCCTACGTCAGAATAAGAAAAATTCCTCATTGGTGTGCCCTCATTTTGGATTTTAGTTAATTTCATATATAGTCAAGTCGACAACCAAGAATAGCAATCACAAGTCAAACTTGAATTTAAATCCAAGACCCCATGCTTCCTCATTACTTGATGTCATTCATAACTCTTTCTCCTGCACCATCCCTAGCAGAATGTACACCCTGACCTCCTGAGCCTTCTAGAGCTGGACAATGAGAAGTAGCTTGTCCAAGGTCACATAAACCTCCGGGCACTGAGTTTTGCCCCTTGAGCTATGCAGCCTCGCCTGATTTTTAAAGCATCAGAGACTACTGTTAATGCTTGGAAAAAGTCAGCACCTCTGCAAAGCAGCAAGAGGCTCATTCTTGAGTTTCATACTTGAGTTTTAGAACACGTTTGTTATGAGACATCTGTCCCCAGGGACAATGGGAGTACTATGCCTCTGGGCTTGGAGCAGAGAGAATTGCAGAGATGAGAGAGAGAGAGAGAGAGAGAGAGAGAGAGAGAGAGAGGGAGAGAGAGAGAGAGAGAGAGAGAGAGAGAGAGAGAGAGAGAGAGAGAGAGACTGAGACTGTGCTGGGTCTGAGAGCTCGAATCTTGAGGGAACCGTGTGTTAGTCAAGACGACGAATCTTGCCGTGTTGGCCCGTAAGCCACACTGGCCCTGAGAACTGAGAAGTCACCCTTGTATTCAGAGCGGGAGACTATGAGTTCTGATGCTATCGATGCATTTCTGTCTGGGTGACCTTGAATGGGTAATGACTATTTTGAAGAAAGTGTTGGGAAACAAAACAGTAAATCACTTCAGCTGATACTCCTGAAGTGACTCTGTCTGTGCTGGCCAGTTTTATGTCAACTTGACACAAGCTAAAGTCATCTGAAAGGAGGGAACATCAAGTGAGAAGATGCCGCCATAAGATCCAGGTGTAGGGCATTGTCTTACGGTTTTATTGCCATGAATAGACACCATTACTAAGGCCACTCTTATAAAGGGAAACATTTAATTGGGGCGGGCTTACAGTTTCAGAGGTTTAGTTGATTATCAGAAAGCATAGAAGCTTGCAGGCCGTTGCTGGAGGAGCCAAGAATCCTACATCTTGATCTGCAGGCAGCAGGAGACTGTTCCACACTGGGTGTAGCTTGAACATAGGAAACCTGAAAGCTGATCCCACAGTGACACACTTCCTCCAACAAGGCCACACCCACTCCAACAAGGCCACACCTCCGAGTAGTGCCACCCCCTTTGGCCAAGCATTCAAACACCTGAGTCTGTGGGGGCCATACCTATTCAGGCCACCATAGACATTTTCTTAATACCCCCAGCATTCCAGAAAGTTATCCGTCCTTGGGCAAGTGGGGCTTACAGTTTAGAGGCCTTTTTGTTCTATAAATTTCTTAAGCTCGGTAATTTAAACTTAACTTTAGCCCTCATAGTTGGTTCGCACCTCGGACCATGAAGGTTCCAGGTTTGGCAGCAAATGCCTTAACCCCCCCCTCCCACCCCCCCCTCGAGTCATCTCGATGTCATATCACTTTAAAAAAAAATAGTTTTCGGCCGGGGCCAGACAGTGGTGGCACACGCCTTTAATCCCAGCACTTGGGAGACAGAGGCAGGTGGATTTCTGACTTCAAGGCCAGCCTGGTCTACAGAGTGAGTTCCAGGACAGCCAGGGCTACACAGAGAAACCCTGTCTCAAAAAAAAAAAAAAAAAAAAAAAAAAAAAATTAGTTTTCACTCTCATATTTCCCCTTGTTTTTTTGTTTTGTTTTGTTTTTTTCCCGGTATCTCCCAGCCTTGAGGCTTGCAGGCAGTTGCTCTCACCTACTCTACAGGAGCTATGAAAATCATGTAGATCCAGGCTTGAAACTCAGCTCTGCTACTTGTTGGCTGTGTGACAAATTAGATCATTCAGTGTCTCTGAGTCTCAAGGCCTTTAACTGAATGAATGTGGTACAATCAAACTTTTCTCTCCAGGTCATTGGGCATACTCAGTTTAATACACTATTCACCAAACTTCCCTCATGGCAAGGCTGCTTTGGGGATTGTTAAAACCTTGAGTCTTGGGTTTTCAAAGTCCCAAACTAGAGTGAACCAGAATTCCCATGGGGTAAGACCTGGCCAACGGACAAACCCTGTGGAGTCCAGTCAGGAAATCTTTGGGAACACTGGGACTGAGTATCAATTACTGTGCCCAGTGCTAAGCAGTTAATCTTTACTGAGCACCTAACACGTGTGCAATCTTCCTAGTGAGGATGACTGTGAGCCAAATATTGTTCTAGTAGGTTCATAGTCCAAGGACCACTGGGGGTTACCGTAGGCTCTGCATTGGTCAGGCTGAGGCTGAATGGAGGCCTGGGATGGTAGCTAACCTGACTTCCTGGCTCTGGTTACAGGCTTTTCTTGGAAGATGCACCTCCACAACCAGGCTCCTTCTCCCAGTTCTGTGCAGAAAGATTTATGGGTTTCGCTTTTGGTTGGTGGTGGTTTCTTGTTTGTTTGTTTGTTGAGACTGGTCTCACTGTGTAGCCCTGACTGGGTTAGACCATGCTGGCCTTGAACTCTCAGAAATCCTCCTGAGTACTAAGATTAAAGGTGTTCGCCACCATGCATAGCCTAAGAATGGTCTTATTAATAACTGTCCCTGTTGACCAGGAGAGGTGCCTGTGGTTAAGAGTACAATACTACTGTGTTTGCAGGCAAACTGAGTTTGATTCCCAGCATCTGCTTCAAGTGGCTCACAACTGCCTATAAACTTCAGGGTTTCTGACTTCCTGTTCTGGCCCCCTTGCGCACCTGCACTCATGTGAATATGGCCCCTCACAGACACACAGACACACACACATAATTTAAAACATCAATTCTTTCAAGCAATAACAAAACTGTCTCTACTCTACCACACTATCCACGCCAGGCAGGGACTCCTTGACTTGACACCTGCTGTCCTTGAGAGTGAGCAGAGGACATCATTCATCTGGACATCTGAAGTGAAGAACATTCACATCCACTGGTCCACCCATAGTCCAATGTCCCTGTGTCTGGTCTGGAGTCTCAGTGACAATGTCCCCCTGGGTTTGGCTCTCCTGTTAGCCTTCCTGGCTGACTTCAGATCAGTCTCCATCTCCAGCCTCTCCCTGCCCTCTTCTTGCTTATGCCAAGCCTGCCACAGGAACTGCTTGTTAGGGATCCAGGGTGGGAATCCTTCCAAATGTGAACAATGAGTTTTGGAACCAGGATATAAATAGTCTTTGCAAGTCAGCAAATGAGAGCCCGAATTGCTCACCTCTGGCCTGCATCTGTGAGCACTTCTAACACGGATAAGAGTCATGTCTCTGGTGTCAGGGACCTGGGGTTTTAAGGCACTTACTAGCTGGAGAGTCACCTTGCCTCTGAAGCTCAATTTCCATCTTTGTGCAATCTAGGAGACTGGAGGGAGTGGCGGTCTGAAAGCATGAGGCCTGGAGGCCACATCACAGATTATGCCCACCCACCCGCGACCATCCTTTCTCCAGACAGTGGCTTGACAAAGAAGCCTCTACTAGTCGGCATCAGAAACCCACTGCACAGCGAGTGTGGAGAGCTGGTGATGGATCCTATTGCCATAGGAAACCGGTAGGCTTGGCTTCTGCTGGAAACACTGCACTTCTTCCCTCTGCCCTTACTGCAGAGTACCAAAGCCCAGAAAAGCTATCCTGAGCTTGAGGTTGGGCTCTTCCACTCCCGTGGTGTGACCTTGTCCTCCCTGAACTTCATCAAGTTAAGAGTGTAAACGAGGAGGCTTTTGTTTTATATTTTTAGACAATTTCTCAAGTAACCAGGCTGTTCAAAAGCTTGTTATATAGGCAAGGATGGCCTTGAAATTTCTGATCTTCTAGCCTCCAATTTCCAAGTTCTGGGACTACAGGTGGGTGTCACTATGGACAGCTAGGACTAGATGACTTCTACCGGCCTCTTGGGATTCATCCATATAGCACTTATTAGCACGCTGGTGACTCCAGTCATGAAGGTGTGAGCTGAGGAGCCAGTTCCTGATGCCTCACCCAGTAGTCTTGCACAAGTCAAGGACACAGGCAGCTAGGGGGACTTAGTATAAGGACAAGAAAGTTGGCTCTGGGACCAGACATGAGCTCAGCTCCTTGGGGCTCTTCTGTATGACACTGAGTCACTCTGAGACTCTAAGGGAACCAGCTGGACTGGCTGCGCTTGAAGTTCTCGGGTGGCCACAGGGACAAGGCTCAGAAATGGCTCACTCTTCATTCTTTCCATTCAACAAAACTAATATGACAGTGTGACAGGCCTGGGTATGCTCCAAGGTACTCACAGGGAGACAACTCAAGGGGGAACAGAGAATGGATTCATATGTGCAAATATACGGAAGCCAGAGGTAAACCTCAGTGGATGCTCCTAGCTGTCCATCTTGATTGACACAGGGTCTCTCAGTAGGATCTGGGGCCTGCCAAGTAGGGTAGCCTGGCTGACCAGTGAGCCCCAGAGATCTGCCTGTCTGCCTCTCAGTGCTAGGTTACAAGTAGTACACAACACATGCAGCTTTATACAATGGACGCTGAAGATGGTACTCAGGTCCTCATGTTTATACTGAGCATCTCCCCAGAACTTTCGTCAACCTTCCTCCAAGGTGGACGGAAACACCTGGCCTGATACAGAATGGAGGCTGCCTGCAAAGCTGATGTTCACTGCTCACACTATGCCAATTAAACCAGCAGAGGGGTTGGGGTCCATTGCACCTGTCCTGACATATCACTTCCATGTTTGTGGTACCCTCCTTTGTGGACATACCTGCCTGGCTCCTCATGACCACAAAGCTTAGCCTGCAGGAGACCACCTGACCCTGCTTCTGGAGCCAGAGGTAGCTAGCCTAAAAGAGCAGGTGTCAGGGTGTCCAGGTCTTTTCAGAAGCATGTAAGAGTCACTGGAGTCCCGCCATGATTGCAAGATAGTGAGTGCTTGCTATGAGATGCAAAGCTGTACGGCCAAGAAGAGGGGTGTGCAACCAGTGCACCTATAGATTGCTGTCACTGTTCCCGACAGCAATCGCACACACGACCATTACAGAAATGCTAGGAGAGGTTTGGCCTAATGAGCAAATTGTCTAAGAGTTGACTGTGAAGAATCTGAGGAGAGGCACTTGGGAGGTAGAGGCAGGTGGATCTCTATGATGCTAGCCTGATCTACAGAGCTCCAGGCCAGCCAGTGCGATTTACCGAGGGTGGAGGTGGGGATGGGGGGGAAATATTAAAAAGAAAAACGAAAGGTGTAAGTGTTGGTATCAGCCTCTGAACCCAGTGACGTCACTTCTAGGCGACTCCCACTTCTAGGCGACCCTCACATCGTTGCCGAGGGAACAGCCCCACGCTCCCAGAATCCACCTGGCTCCCTCACCTTTACCTGGGAGATACTACGTCACTGCCCATATAAAACAGGCAGTACACCGGACTCGCGCCCTCTTTTAACCTCTTATCTCTCCCACCTATCTCTCCCCACCTTTGCCCTTTCCCTGAATAAACCTACCCCCACCCCTTGGAACCACGTGGTCTGGAGTAGTCTATTCTGTACGGCGGCCAGGTTTTCCTTTCATCTTCCTTTCAGTAAGTACTTGGGGTTGGAGAGATGGAGACAGCCCACTGAGTACAAGTCTTTCTATGGAGCCCGATGCTTCAAGTCCAATCATTGGGACTTACAGGATGGGAGGAGAGGACCAACTTCTGACTCCCCAAAGTTGCCCTGCCAACACACAGACACACAGGCACACACACTGTAAATAAATTTTTTAAAAATTTAAGTGTGAATTCTTATGAGAAGGGTGATGCAGGAGAAACTGGAAATGAACCCAACAATCTACCTATTTGGTTACAATGAATCCAATCAGAACCCAGCCATGGGATTAGCAGGGAACCCACCCGAGCACTTCAGAAAATCCCAAGAACAGAGAGAGACCCAGGACCACAAGTAAAAAAGTAATCCAATAAATACCAGCTGTTAAGTCTAGGGTTTGTTAAATAATGTTTTATACGTTCCTGAGTTTAAGCATACATTCTTTTACAATACAAAAAAAAAAAATCAAAAATATTCAAAGATATTTTAAAAAAAGCAAGAGCTATTTGTCAGTCTGCCTCTTGGGTGACTTATTTATTTATAAGTATTGTACCCTTTTCTCTTCCTCCCCCCCATTTAAAAAAAAAATGTCGCCTTTAAGTAGAACATATCCCACCCAGGCTTGCTTTACAAACAAAAAGTCTCCAACCTCGGCGTAAGGTTATTTACTCTGTAAGAAAGATGTTTAGCGGGTGACATAACAAGACTCCCCTTCAGGGCCAGCAGTTGATCCTAGGACAATCAATGGCTTGTAAGGACTCAAAAGAAGCCATCTCCCAAAAAATTGTATAAAAAAGATTTATTGAAATTTATCAATGACAAACAGACATAAAACTCAAAGTTTGGCTCTTTCTCAAGGGTGGGAGAAAAATGAGTTTCAGTTGTTCTGTACAAATGAGACGCAGGGTAGGAAATAGCACGTCACTTCTAAAGCAATCTGGAAGAGGGATGCTGAAGGCACACAGCATTCACTAGGAGAAACCTGTGGCCACTTCAGAGTCCCACCAGGTAAGAAAATACAACTCTGCATTCCTTTTCCGTGCTCTGATGGAGAAGGGTGGAGAAGGAAAACAAACAGAACAAAAACCCAGAGGACACACAGGGAGCCTCCAGAGCTTAGATTTGTAAAAAGGCTCTCAGCTGGAGCGCCCCAGACAGAGTCCTCCTGTCATTTCTGCAAAACAAATTGCTCCAATATTTTACAGAACCAGATAGAACAGGGTTTTTTTTTGTTTGTTTGTTTTTTTTTGTTTTGTTTTTTTAAAGAAGTTAAAACATGAAGGTTCACCTCTTCCCCATTTTACATGTATCTCCTAAGCCTGCCTTTTGCTTTTTGTTGGTTGTTGTTTTGTTTTTTGCTTTCCTCTTTTTGGCTCTCAGGATCGAAGCCCCAGAGTAACAAGAGTTCTCTTTGCAAAACGCAAAGCCCACTGCCATCTGTGGAGGGGGAAAAGGGATGAGTGATGGGGACTGTCCCCAAACCAGTGCCAAAATACGCCTTTCAGTTGCTATTTACAAACCAGGGTGCTGGGTGCCTCTGGCAGGGACCACACGAACTGAACCAGAACAGGAGTTAGTGAAGAAGACAGGGGCTGGGATTCAGTGGCTCTCGGGCTGAGGCCAGCCACAGCCTCCTGATCAACTCTGGGGATGTGGGATATACCAGAAAATGTTAGAGACCTCCACGCCATCCTCTCCAGAGAGTAAGAACAAACACTTGCTTGGTGTGTACTAAGCTATTGCATTTATGGGGTCAAAACCAGACACAAGGAAAAAGGAGGGGGGAAAATTAAGTATGGCAGTAAAAATAGTATTTTATTCCTCCCCTCCCACCCCCACCCCCGGCAACCCCCAGTACACTTTTCCCCTCTCATTCCCACAGCAACGCTACAATCAGAAAAAAATAAGTTTCGGGGGGCAGGAATAGGAGGGGGAGGGGAGATGGGTAAAAACAGTCAAATCACAACAGGAATTTCCCCAAACAGGTTCATTCCCCTTAGTCATCCTCTTCACCCTCATCGTCCGGTTCTCGTTTTCGCTTCTGACTCCCTTCTTCTTCTGTAAAAAACATTGAGAGAAAGGGATGATTACCAGGCAGCCATCTTTCAGGCAGCCCTGCCCCCACCGGGAACCAGAGCACATCTAGGAAGCATGGGCACCCCCCCCTCCCATTGTCTGGCCCTTAAAGCCCAAGCAAGACAATGCTAGAGTTAAAGGGGTCAGGCTGTCATCTGGAGAGAGCACGAAAGCTGACATACCACCAGCTTCTTCTTCGTCTTCCTCATCATCCACTTCTCCATCATTGTAACCTTCTTCATCCTCCTAGGGGCAAAGACAGACGGCAGGGCATTGGAACTGACCCTACTGGGTCTGGGGAGGCAGCTCACAGTTCCACCAACCCAAGCTCCACCCAGCACCCATGTAAAGGCTGGCTGGGCCCAGCAGCACCTTGGAGACACAGACAGGTGGAACCCTGGAGCTCACCAGAAGCTAGTTTAGCCAAATCAGTGAGCTCCGGGTTCAACAAGAGACCCTGGCTCAAAATATAAGGCAGAGAGGAACTGAGAAACACAACGGACACTGACTTCTGGCCTCCACACATGGTGCACGCACACACAAACATGTGTACACACGCAAGTACATACACTACACCCACATACATAACATGAGTTAGAGAAAAGAAAGATGTCCCTGCCTAGGAAGGCCTTGCATCCCATCTCAGAGCTCACAATGAGGCCTGCAGCTCAGGGTGAACACACAGTAGGCCTCCTTACTGTTTTGTATCAAGGAACCACTTGAGTCAGAAGACTTTCAATATGTGCCCTAAGACATTTCCCACATCAAGTAAGATATTGGGGGTTACCTTGGGTGTGGGGTAGTTTTGGATTGCCCCATGTTAGAAACACTGGATGTGACGTCCCTAGAAAAAAATGCCACTTGCCAGTGTGCAGGCTCTTAGACCAAGCTCCCTAAGCAATGCCCTGTCATTGAAAGTAGGCCATCCACTGGGCAGTGGTGGTGAATGCCTTTAATCCCAGCACTTGAGAGGCAGAGGCAGGTGGATTTCTGAGTTCGAGACCAGCCTGGTCTACAGAGTGAGTTCTAGGACAGCCAGGGCTACACAGAGAAACCCTGTCTCAAAAAACAAAAAACAACAACAACAAAAAAGAAAGTAGGCCATCCTTTCTTGCATCTGTCTCAATATGGTTTTAGCTTCAAGGAAAGACCCCAGTTTCAGCAAATCCAGAATCAAGTGGACAAGCCTAGCTCTCCTCTCCTGGGCCCTTCCCTCAGCCAAGCCTAGGCAGCTGAAGGGGTGGGGGTGCAGGGGATAGATTCAAGGGCCCTTGGCGACC
The DNA here is from genome assembly GCF_011762505.2 of Arvicanthis niloticus. Classification (NCBI taxonomy): domain Eukaryota; kingdom Metazoa; phylum Chordata; class Mammalia; order Rodentia; family Muridae; genus Arvicanthis; species Arvicanthis niloticus. The sequence continues at coordinate 26,808,046 of NC_133434.1, forward strand.
TTACTTTCAACTTGCTTGGGATTCAGCCAGGCCTGTGGCTTCATCCTTTCATCCTAGGGTCCTTGTTCTTGGTCTTTCCCAGGGTTCCATACTGGTAGCCTCTCTGTACCTGAAGGCCTGGTTTCTATGGTTTCTAAGGCACGCAGCAGCTCACTGTTTCTAAGAACGGTTGAAGTAAATTTGCTTTTATATTGTTGAATAGTTCTCTCTCTAGTCTGTTTGCTAAGACAGACTGTGTGTGTGTATGTATGTGTGTGTGTGTGTGTGTGTGTGTGTAAGAGCTCTTTCACTGGTAACTGGTAAAGGCCAGATGGCCAACAAGATTACAGAAAAACAGAACAAATCCACATGTGGGGCTTATGACAGCAGGCAGGAATGGTATGAGGGGCAGTCCACCAGCCAGTATGTCCCATTACCTATTCCTCAAGGAAAGAGGTTCCCTCCTGCAAGTATCCCAAGGGTGGGGCTGGCAGCCTGAACCCAGAAGACAGAAAAACCACAGAAACAGATGGGAACCTGGCTTTTCTGCTGGCATCTACCCTTCTGAGCCCTGGGCTAGGAAGGCCCAGGAAACCTGCTCCAGGTGGTGTGTGTGGTGGTTGGACTTATGTACTACAAGCATGGAGGCGGAAAAATCAGAAGGAGGGACTATGGTGTGAGTACCGCGCACATGTACCTGAAGGCACCTGTTCACGAGTGTATACTGCAAACCTTCCTGGTGTACCAGTTAGTAGTGGCAAGAAGATTCATCATTCTAAACAACTCATGAAAAATTACTGTGCTATGACCCTGAGCATCCAAACTCAAATCCTAACACACAAGGAACAAGGAGGAAGGACACTCCTTGTGTGGACACTCGAGACTCCTGGCTGCTGTACCTGGGCACCACTAGCCCCCCCACCAGACCCCTTCTGTCAATGTGTTACTCTCAATAACCCAGTGAGAGAGGTGACACGGTTCCTACTTCACAGATGACAAGAAACCCAAGAAATCTGTCCAAATGCACACAGCTCAGGCCAGGGCTGGAACCAGCTATTACAGAAGTAAGTAGGAGCTGGGGAGTGGTGGCACACGCCTTTAATCCCAACACTCTGGGAGACAGAGGCAGGTGGGTCTCTATGAGGTTGAAGCCAGTCTGGTCTACAGAGTAAGTTCTAAGACAGCTAGAACTACACAAAGAAAAGCTGTCTCAAAACAAAAACAAAGAACAAAAAACCAACAAAACAAAAGGTAGGGGCTGGCGAGCAGGCTTAGTGAGGTAAGGCTACCAAGCCTGGCAACCTGAGTCCGATCCAGGAATCACACAGTGAAAGAACAGAACTGACTCCCAAAAGTTGTCCTCTGACCTCCTCAAAGACAGGCCCCCCTAAAAGCACATTGAGCCTGCTCCCAGCATCCCTTCCCCTACTCTGAAACAACTTCGTCAGAACATCAGCTGATGCCTGTGCAACAAAGTCTGTACCATAAAAGTTTTGGAAATGGACCCCTTTCCTTTCCCTGCCAGTGGGCAGGGGACAGACAACCAAGGCTGCTTCCTGGGTGGCTGTGACTGATCATGAGGTGCCGGCCAGGTCAGAGGTGGGGTTGACACAGGAGCCCAGCCCCGTCTCCTTACCTCCTCCTCTCCACTCACATCCTCTTCCTCCCCTTCTTCCTCCTCATCCTCTTCCTCTTCATCTTCCACTAGCTGGGCATACTCATCATACTCCTCTTCTGTGGGGGATGGGCAGCAAGAAGACAACACGGACTGAGATGGCTGGGGATCCATGTCTGCCCTACCCCCACCAAAGCTCAGAGCCCAACTGCTCTTATGCACACAGCACACGACCAAACACACAAAAGGTGACTCAGGTTATAAGCCTTCCTCCAAGTCAGATATGTGGAAGATCCTATGTGTGAGTAAGGCCACAGACATGGAGGTTTGAACAGAAGCTCTGGGGGCCCAGGGAAGCAGAGAGGGCAAATCAGCACAACTAATCCCTCTTCAGAGAAATGCCTTGTTCAGGGCCACAGGTGGCCTGTGTAGTGGAGCAACTGGCCAGGGTCTTGGAGGACTGGCCCCGGGCTGTACCACAGACCCCTGCCACACATCACAGTACCACACTGTCCAATCTTTTGGGCAAAGGATCTCCACCAAGGCTGACAGAATATATGAACATATACGAACATCTCATAGAAGACCCCAGACCAACAAGGACAACAGAATCTTATGTCTGCACTGACTGGTACTATCTGAGTGCTTCTTTGGGCTATAAAGCCCCACAGGGTGCCAACTGCAAGGAACCAGCAGAGACAATGGGATGGGGTAGGGAGGAGGGGCCCTTAGCCTTTCCTTCCCTCCCAAGGGATCTGGCATTCACTATAGCCCCCAACTTTCCTGGGGAAGGGCCCGATGCTGGCCAGTAGTCCTGCATGCTGCAACCACCAGGGGGCGCCACAGACTCTTCAGCTGAAGACCCTGGTCTCCCAGATGGAAACAAGGTCCTGGGGAGCCCGTCCCTACAACTGGCCTCTCCTCCTCCCAAGTCTGGGATCACACTATAGAGATATACACAGTGTCCCTCCCTGGGGACTTGAAGCCACCAGTCCCATTTCCCTCTACCGCTTTGCAAACAAACGGCAGATAGCTTGCCAGCTTGTTCAGAGTGAGCACTGCATCCCAGGGTCCCCATCCCCACCTACCATCCTCATCTTCCTCATCGTCATCTTCCACATAGCCCTCAACATCAGAGTCAGGGGCCTCCTTGTTGTCCCTGTCATAGCCATCAAGGTACATGACCTGGGGCAGGAGCTTGAACACGTTTTCTCGGTAGGCATTCAGGTTGGTCACCTCACAGTTGAACAGGTCTAGGCTCTTGAGATTCTCCAACTTCTTCTGCAAGAGGAGAAAGGTAGTCAACAGTGAGGGTGACTGTGGGGAGAGGGAAAATGCCCTAGGAAAGGCAGCAGGGACAGCCCAAGATTTCCGAGAGAAGGAATGTCTGCATCCATAGTGTGTATGCATTCATGGTGTGTGTACACGTGTGCATGCACACTCACTTGTAGAAGTTAGATGTTGGGCAGTGGTGGCGCACGCCTTTAATCTCAGTACTTGGCAGGCAGAGGCAGGCAGATTTCTGAGTTTGAGGCCAGCCTGGTCTACAGAGTGAGTTCCAGGACAGCCAGGGTTATACAGAGAAACCCTGTCTCAAAAAAAAAAAAAAAAAGTCCTGAGAAGAAGTTAGATGTCAACTCTGTTTATCTTTCTCTTTATCTGTTTATTTTTCTTTTATTCACACACACACGTGTGTGTGTGTATGTATGTATGTACGTACGTATGTATGTATGTATGGAACTCATCATTTTGGTTAGACTGCTGGCCCAGCCCCTGAAACCCATATGAGGACAATATCCTAGCACTGGGGGTCCAGGGGTGCATTGCCAATTCCAGCTGTTACTTGGGCTCTGAGGATTTGAACTCATATCTTCATGTCTGCACAGTAAGGGCTTTATTAAGAAAATGGAGGCCCAGGAAGTGAGGGGGCACACAGCTAACAAGAAATGCAGCTGAATCCTGACCTCTCACCTCATTCAAGGACCCATCATACACTGAGTCCCTGTTGCCATGGGGACCAGGTCAAACTAGGAAGAGTAGACCCCTCAGAGTCAGTCTTGATCCTCTACTACTTTTGTATATAGACCAGGTGACTCTTAGTGGAGGGGCCAAAGGCAAAGGACATCTGAGCTCTGGTCTGTGTGAGGCAGCTCAGCACCTTCACAACCCAAAACAGGTTCCAACCCTGGGAGGAGAGAGGACACCATATCAATAACCAGGACAGGAAGCCACATGAACACAGGTGACCTGCATGCTCCCCCGTGGTGACCCTGCCACACTGCCTCAGGAAGACCTTACAGAATCAGGTATATACACACTCCTGACACAAGTGAGCCCCACACTGCCTCGGGAAGACCTTACAGAATCAGGTGTATACACACTCCTGACACAAGTGAGCCCCACACTGCCTCGGGAAGACCTTACAGAATCAAGGTATATACACACTCCTGACACAAGTGAGCCAGGACTTTAAAGAGGTTTCCTTTTGTAACAAAATGATGATGTCAGGGCTTCCAAGCAGATGACAGACAGTAGCTCTGCCTTCACCTAGGTCAGTGGGAGAGCTAGAAAGAACTTCCTGTGGTCCTGTGCCTTATTAGCAAGACAGACAGACAGACAGACAGACAGGCAAAGCCTGAGTTTGAAAAAGCTTGCTGTTATGGCCACCTGATGCCATGACCTCAGAGTGTCCAGAGACTGATGAGTGCTCTGTGGACTCGGACCAGCCACTTTTGCCGCGTCCCTGGCCCTTCCTCAAGTCAAGCTTTGCGACTTTTCTCTATCTTTAAAGGATGTCTTTTTGTCACATCTTCAGGCCGTTTCCTTAAAAACCAAAAGCAAAGCTGCACCCGGGATGTTGGGATGCTGGGATGTTGGGATGCTGGTCGTAGAGACTGTCATTCTGACTAAAAGCTCCCTTTCTAAGTGGAAAAGGAGTAAAGCAAGAACCAGAAGTGTCATCCATCCGGTCTCTGAGGCCCTGGTCACCAATAGAGATACTCTTCTCTCTGTATGCAAATGAAGGCCTACATAGGGCTCCCACCAGGCACAGCCTCAGACTCCAGGGATACCGTGTCTGTGCTGGCACTAACCCCTAACCCACTAGCCTAACGCTTGGAAGAAGTGATGGTCGATCTACCTCGAGTCAGCTTACTAGATTTGCTCCTCTCTCCTCAAAGGGTGGCAAGCCAGTCAGGCTATGAGCCCAGACATACCACAACCCAGGCTGAAGGGCACACACCAGACCAGGCTCCATTCCCTGCCCCACGCTGGGTGCCCATTCTGGCCAGGTGACCTTGGTCCAACTGAATTCTCCATGGACTAAGCAGAAATAGTACCCATGCTATCTCACAGCACAGGATGAGAGTCAAAGAAAACAGTGATAAATAAATATAACTGTGAAAATTGGGCTCCCCACTGCCCCCAAGGAAAGGGGAGGACCCTAGGGACTTACCAGCGGCTCTATTGTGCTGAGATCTTTTATTTTGTTGCCACTTAAATTTAGATGCTTAAGGTTCGGACATTTCTCTGCCAATACTTCCAGGTCCCCTGAGATTCTGTTTTCACTTAATTCAAGCTGTATGAGGCAGGAAGGGAAAGTGCATTTAACACCAACCTCAGAGTCATTCTCCCCAGACATCAGGAAGGGAACATCCCCAGGGACCATGCCAGCAGGTTGCAGCAAGCACCTGGTCTTGCCCTTAATTATGCTCCCGGAACACAAAGCACCCCCACCCGGAGCCTCCCAGCTCCTAGGCTGTTTACCTTCTTGAGTTTGTTTAACTTTGGTAAGTTCGAAATGGAGGTGAGGCCTACGTTGATTGTACTTAGGAATTCCAGTTCTTCAAACTCATCCGTGAGGCCTTTAATTTTGCCTTCAATTGACTTACAGTTATCCAGGACCAGCTCTTTCACCTGAAAAGGGAAGGTGGGTGTGTGAGTGGACATGGGGAAGGGGTCAGAGAGGTGCCCTAACCCCAGTGTCCCAGCTATTGCCTTATTCAGATCAGAACTGCCTTGGAGCAAGCAAGCCTTTGATGACCAGCCTACCATCTTTCCACCATCAACAAGACCCAGAGCATAACCAGAGCATCATCAACACAGAGCATAACCAGGACGCTTTGCTGTTACCAAGGCGCGCACGCCTGCATGTGTGTGTGTGTATATATCCCTGCTACATAGTCTTTCTTCAACCCCAGTATACAATGAAAACCACAGTCCCCACTGCCTACAGGCATCAGGCAGAATGATGGTGGCACTTGGTATCCCGGCCTACAAATGCCCAGGCCAGCCGGGCAGTGGTGGTGCACGCCTTTAATCCCAGCACTTGGGAGGCAGAGAAACCCTGTCTCGAAAAACAAAACAAACAAACAAACAAACAAAAAACCAAAAAAAAAAAAAAAAAAAAAGAGAGAAAAACCTAAAAAACAAAACAAATGCCCAGACCAGATGCCCACTGGAGGAAAGCTACTGACTTCCCATGTTCCGCCCCCACCTTGTGGTCCTGGTCCTCTCTCCCCACCCCTGTCCCATCTCCCCACCCCCACCCCCAATGATCATGGCTTGCACACAGCACACTCATTCACGCTTGCTCACCCTCCTTCCTTGGGCCTCAGCCTGTCACCGAGGCCTGGCCCTCATCACTGTAGGAGCAGTATTGCAGAGAACCCTCTTCCACATCCTCGTGCTTAGACAGTACTGCCCAGCAGATGGTCCCACCAGAAAGAAAATACTTGGTGCTGTCCAAGAACAGAGTCACAAGCCTCGGGAAGCCCTCAACACTTGGTGTTATTTTAATCTTAGGTATACAGAGATAAGAGGCACGGTTACTGGACCACATGGTTCATGGATGCGTTCCTTGGTCCCTGCCTTGTAGATGAAGAGAAAACCTGTACTCCGAAGATAGCCCATGCTGAAACATGAGGGTCTCTACCTACTCCCTCTCGAAAGACAGGGAGGAAAGGTGGTGGGAGGTATTTCTCTGTTTATGACAGAGACAGTAAAAGTCACTCTTGTGAGGAGATTCCAAACCAAACTCACTGCAGAGGCAGTTGCTGGCTCGGGTGAACACAGCAAATGGATAATAGGTCAGGGGAAAGCCAGTGGGTCTCAGAAAAGTCACAAACAACTGTAGGAATTGGCAGGTAGACCAAGGACTCCTGGGCAAGCCAGGTGCTTGTGAGGCCCAGTCTCTTTCTTGGTGACATCGGGAACCTTACTGTGCTGTGGAATTGAGGGTTGAGCCGAGGGACTCAGACACGCTAGGCAAGCACCGTTTACTTTATTTCACTTTTTTTTTTCCCATCCCTTTTTATTTGGCACAGGCTTTCTCGGAGTTGCCTAAGTTGGACCTGAACTTCCCTTATACATAGCTTTAAAGGCCTTCAATTTGTAATCCTGACTCACTTCTTGGGATTAGAGATCTGTGGCCCCAGGATTGGCTGAAGGCAGACTAAACAGAGGAGACTGACCCCTCCAGATGGCACTTGTCCTCAGCCTCAGAACCAGCTTCCACCCTGTAGCCTCTGGGAAACATCAAAAAATGCTGACTGGATGTGCTGCACCCCCCATCCATGGGACTCACCACAGGCCCACATGGCTCACAGAGTTGTCACTGTCCCCCTCCCTGAACACCTTGCACAAATAGCCCACAAGCCAGTCCCCAGCCATGACTGCACCTTTCCTCTAAGAGGACCTTCTCTAGAGATTCCTCTGGTCTTCCAGCAACTGCTTGTATTCAGTCACTCTGCAGGGAAAGTACAACAGGGTCTACTCCAGGCTAATGGGCAGGGCAGGGCAGGGCAGGGCAGGGCAGGGCAGGGCAGGGCAGGGCAGGGCAGGGCAGGGCAGGGCAGGGCAGGGCAGGGGCTACAGGCACCAGGGTCTCAGAGCCCTGCCTTCTTTCTTCCCTGTGGAGACAGTGAGTGCTCCATGCAGTACAGCCTAGCAGGGTTTCACAGTTCTACCTGAAGGAAAGAAAGCCAGGAACATCACCTTCCTCCCTGAATCACAAGCTCCAAGCCTCTGCCCTGGCCATGCTCCATCTTCTCGATGGATCTAAGAGGCCACGGGCCCAGGTCCAGCCACTCACTGGTTAGAGCAAAAGAATGACGCTCTTGGAACCCTCCACCCTAAAGCAGAAAACTGCATCGAGAGGAGGCCTGGCCTTGGGCAGCAAGTGAGCGGAGGGAGCGTGGCTGTGGGGCTGAGGGAGATGAGTATGAGGGGTTGGGCTCCTGTGGTCCGGTCTCCTGGTCTCCTTCCTTAGCTGTTTTTCTGGTTTCCAGAGGCAGATCCTCATGTACCCTCAGAGGCTGCAGACATATGTGGTTTTCCTAGAGTGGTCAACGGCCTCCCCCCTCAATGCCATTAGCAAGCATGAGAGGGACCTGGGATGAGGAAAGTAATGCTGGATGGTCAATGGAATTTCTAGGGCAAGTTGTCTCTATGTGGGGGGTGGGTAATGGGAGGGAGGGACGGTCGGCACCTCCCCAATTCCTGCTACCAACAGCTAGCTGATCAGGCCAGTCCCCTTCACCTCCCAGCACCACACCCAAACTGGGAGCCCCTCCTCTCAGGGATAATATGTAAGTCATCACAGCTACTGTTTCTCTCTCTCTCTCTCTCTCTCTCTCTCTCTCTCTCTCTCTCTCTCTCTCTTCTCTGTCTCTGACAGCCTTCCCCTTAACAGACACATCTTAACATTACACACACCCTAGCTACGCCATGGAGGGGGAGTCCTCCATTTCCAGCCACACTCAGAAACACCAGTGAGGACCTGGCTCAGTCGGTAGAGTATTGGGATCTGATCCCCAGCAGCACGGCACGCAAACTCTGTTCAAGGTCACCACTGGCTACACAGCCAAGTATGATGCCCGCCTGGATTATAGGAGAAATTGTCTCAAACAATGAGTAAGAAAAAGAAAGACTTAGCCTGAAGTGCAGGCCCAGCAGGTGGCTGCCTAAGCAAAGTGCAATGCTGGCTACTCAGCATGGCTGACCCTGAAGCATCTGACATTCCAAGGCACAGGTGTGCCTGCCCAGATGTCACTCAACTCCATAAGCCCCCATGGCTGTAATGGCTTCCCTTCAGTCCTTTTCAGTCTCACCAGCTAGGTAAGCATCACATCCACCTCCTCAGTCACCAAGGTGCAGATCTCAATCTGGCCTGGCTCAGGGGGCTATGCACTCCTCCTCCTGTGGGGTATGGGGCTCCAAAGAGCAGGGGCTGTTTCCTCTCCTGGAAAAGTCTGAGGTAGCCTTTCCCAGTCTCCTTGGCTTTTCTGCACCTCCTTCCTGACAATGAGTAAGGGTGTCCTGCACTGTTTAGGAGGGGCCGGGGAATAAACCCAAAGGTTTCAGGACTGTGCAGAAAGCCCAAGCCCTGCAGGCCAAGAAGTGGCTCAAACCGGACAGAGTGGAAAACTCTAGCCATAGTTCCCATGTGAGCCTCTGACCGTCCTCCCTGCCTGTCCTCTCTCCACCCCAACCCCTGCCTGTCTCCCAAGGCCTGCGACTTAGGGGACTCACCCTGCAACTGTTATCATTTCTAACCCACTTCCGCTGTCCTTGGCAGCCTCTTCAGCCCTTCCATGTGAGAACATCCCTTTTGTATCCAAGGAGGGCTGTGCTTAAAAAAAAAAATAGAATAAAGGCCCACTTCCCTTGCCAAGTCCTGAGTGTAAGCGAACTACAAGTTAAAATTAAACTGAAAATTTGTACTTTGGGTTTAGACGACTTGCTGGTTCCACCAGCCCTTAAAACAACAACAACATCCCAATGCACTTAATTACTCTATGGCCCCAGAGACCAGGACTACTCTGCTTACACAGGTTCGTCCAGCCCCAGGCAGGAGGCTATCTTCATTGCCCCAGAGGTCACACCCAGGAGGAGGTGACATTCACACTCTGCAGTCAGTAGGGAGGCACCACACATTCATAAGAAGTCAGCCTGGCCTGGCTCTTGTGTTCGTAAACCTTACCCCGTGACCCCCACCCCAGGCTTGGGTCTGTCTTGTTTCTTACCAGTGAGAGCTGAACTTCATGATAAACACAAACACATTCACTCAACACAAGAACTTGTTTGTTTCAAGGTCCTTACAAATTTCTCAGATGTGACCTTTCTTCTCTCTAACGCTGCAGCCCCAGTCACGGCCGCGCAGTTACTTCAGGCATGTTTGTCTTGAAGGATGTGGTCATGCAACAGCCTGGGCTACTGGTGACCGGTCTCACCATGGATGCAAGACCCCCTAATCTGGGTTGAATGATACCACCTCTGTTCTCTGGAGTCGAAGATTACACCTCCTTAGGAGAAGGGGAGTGACATCAGCTTAACCTATATATAACTACAAACTCTAGCTTCTAAAATCACAATCACAGCTGGTTAATGACCTACTAGCCTTCCCCATCACCTACCCTTGTACCCAAATCTAGTTCAAGATCTCCACCCAGGAAGCCATCCCTGTGGCTGGCTCTAAGAACCCAAGGCTGGGCACCAAGCTCTGAGGCGACAACATGAATCATTTCACTGTGTATTAAATTAAGCATCTGATCCCCCTAGAGGTCAGAGACTGTCCTTCCCCATAATCAGCCTAGAGGGAACGCACGCACAGGACAGCACTGCTTTAGCAAACGTCCCTCTTACAGGGACAATATAAGTACTGGGAATACAAGGAGGTGGGGGTGCAGACAGCCCAGGCATAAGGAGCATAAAAAGTGCACTACAGCAGGTGGAATCGGTGCACACACTCTATCTTTCATGCAAAGGCTTTGGGTGCGTGCCTATGCCAGTCAGGTCCCAGCCCTGACAGAGGATCAGCGGACCCTACCAAACTGCCGCAGCACTCAGCACACATAGCTTCAGTCCTCTCTACGCAGGACGCTCCTGCCGCATTGTTGACTGAAGGGTCACAGAATCCATGGTGAACCGAGATGGGGGTAGAGGAGTAGTCGGCCAGAAAGAGAGATGGTGGCATGCTGGGAAGCCACAGCTAGCTGGTAAACAGCCCCAACAGGCCACAGAGGGGAGATAGAGGCACCCAGAGAGACCAAGGAGAGGTGCTGTCTCGGTCAGGAATGGCTGTAGTTACAACTACAGCCCAGTGCAAAAGGAAACGGTGGGCCCCTTGCTTGATAAAATATGTAGATAAAATATGTTTCCCTAGCATGTACTAAGTCTCCTGTTTGACCCCCCCAATACTACATAAACCGGAAAGAAGGATTACAAGTTCAATACCATCCTCAGCTACACACTGAGTTTGAGACCAGCCTGGGCTATGTGAAACTCGTCTCAAAACAAAATACAAAACGAAGCCTCACATACAAGTCCATGACAGTGACCGCCAACTATGTGTGTAGGTCACATGGCTGTGACGCTGGCTCCGATTAAAATGGACAGCTTGGGTCTATGACAGCCTTTTAAAAACATAATGATCCAGGGCGAAGGACACTTTGACAGCTGCCTCTTACTTTTTCAAAACTTCTATGGCAACTCAGGCTAGGCAGAAGGTGGACTCTAGTCAGACAGACCTGGCTCTAGTCCAAGTTCTTCTCTGGCCCAGCTGTTCTTTTTTTTTTTTTTTTGGTTTGTTTGTTTTTCGAGACAGGGTTTCTCTGTGTAGCCCTGGCTGTCCTGGAACTCACTCTGTAGACCAGGCTGGCCTCGAACTCAGAAATCCACCTGCCTCTGCCTCCCAAGTGCTGGGATTAAAGGCATGCGCCGCCACCACCCAGCGGCCCAGCTGTTCTTAACCTGTGGGTCTTGACCTCTCTGGGGTTGAACGACCCTTCCACAGGGGTCCGCCCAAGACCATCAGAAAACACAGATATTTACAGTACGATTCACAGCAGTAGCAAAATTACAGTTATGAAGTAGCAATGAGAATAATTGATGGTTGGGATCCCCATGTTAAGAAGGGTGGGAACCACTGGTCTCCCTCTTCTCACCTCTCTGGGCTTCCAGTTTCCTCTCAGAATTCTAGTGCCAACGGCCTAGGGCTGGATTAAACACGTAAGAAGCCTAGCCTAGAATTTTGCCAGCTTGAAAAAAAAAATAAAGCTACCCATCATCCCCTTACCTGTGGGCTCTACTGTGGCATCCACGGGAAGATGGTAACACCGCATGGGACTTCCAGCCCTCCAAGCTTTTCCTGCCACGGGCTCCTAGCCCAACATCCCAAGCCTTCCCTCCTGCTCTGGAGCTGTGGAGCACGTTCAAACAAACCCTCTAGGTTCAACCTCTACATCTTGCTCTGCCTGGTTTTCTACACCAACCTCCAGCTATAATTTGTGCTTCCTTTACTGAACAAGAATTGGATAAACATATGCAGTTTGGTTTCAAACTTGTCAGTCCCTGACCAATTTAGGCTCCGGGTTCCAAGCTTCCAACAAAAAGACTCAAATCAAATTGACCCAGTGTTTTTTGGTGCTCCTGGGTTTTAACTAGGTCAGCTTTTAAATGGGCCATCCCCTGCGGCAGATCCCATCCCTGGCTAGAAGGCCAAATTGTGTGAGTCACCGAGGTTTGGAACAGCGATAACAGACATACACTTGCATTCGTTCCTTTTAACGGTAAAATCTACTTACCAACCCGTGTGGTGAAACCTACAGAAGCCAATCAAGCTCCACAAGGAAAGGGACGCAGCTCTGGGGGGAAGGTTGGATATTTTCAAAGTTACAGAGGTCTTACGGAGTACAGGTCAGTGTTTTCCCACCATAACCCACCTCAAGGAATACATTTTAGGAGCTTAGAGAGACGGCTCAGCAGGCAAGCGCACTTGCAGCTTTCGTAGTGCACCAAGGGCAGAGGCTCACAACTGCCTGTAACTCCAGCTGGGGAGGAGAGTGGATCCCCTAGTCTCCCCCAGGGCCTTGAGTACACATTAATTACACATCCACATCAATACAAATAAAACTAAAAGCAAGCAAACAAAACCATTTACTCAGAACGCAGATACTTTTTGTGTGTATAGGTGTGTGTGCGCGTGCGCGCGCGTGTGCATACATACACACACAGTGAAAACTAACACCACACTTAAGATTTAAAAAAAATCTCTAGATGAAATCCTAAGTTTTATTTATGTCTCTGTGAGAGAATGCCACTTGTGTAGGGGAGCCTGCAGGAGACAATCTCTGGGAGGAATTACAGGGGCCTGTGAGGAGCTGGATGTGAGTCCTGAGAACAGAACCCAGGTCCTCTGCAAGAGCGCTACTGCTCTTAACTGCTGAGCCATCTCTCCAGCCCTCTTATTATTTAAATTTTTAAAATGTGGCCCACAGTATGGGCTCAAGTGGGCCAGAGAGATTGATTGTTCAGCAGAAGACCCAGGTGCAGAGGGGCTGGGCAGAGAGAGACCAAGGAACTCTGAGCTGGGTGATTTATTTTTCTTTTCTGCCACACCAAGTCTTCTGTCCTAGGTCAGAATCAGCCCTCCACCTCCATCCCCTAAAGTAAGCTCCCGAGTTCCTGCAGCATCCTGGCAGCCAGGCTTGGGGTGTCCATGCCTCTCAGGGTCTTCCTTAGTCTTAGCCAGGGGCAAGGTCCTTCTCTTTAAAAACAAACAAAACCCTCCCCAAGAATTGAAAGCCTCTCTGGGCCTCGGATTTTTGCTGCTGCGTACAAAGCAGCTCGGCAGGCAGGCGGCGGGGGAGCACGTGGCTCGGGCAGCGGTGACGCCATCCTCATTACTTGGAGGCAGGAGGGCGGGCCGAAGATGATCAGGCAGGCTCATAGGTCCAGTAGGCAGGGCAGGCTGCGACTGCAGCAGCCCGCCAGCCCAGTGACTCGCACTTGTCCCCGGCTCCTCCCCCCTCTCCACGTGCTGTCGGGTGACATCGCCTGTGCTTCGCCACAGAAGGAGTCGGTGCTAGGGACGCTTCCACTCGCTGGAAATGTCCGGTGCTGGCGAGGCTTGTCCAAAAGGACACTTAGCTTCTGCCCCCAGCCTTTGCGTTCCTCTTATCTTTGGTTTTTTAAAGATTAAAATACGTGCCTGTGCACTGTGTGCTGCTCGAAGGGGCCAGAAAAGTTGTCAGATATTTTGAAACGGGTGTTACAAACGCCAGTGAGCCTCAAGTAGATTCTGACCGACCCGGGGTCTTCTACAAGAGCAGCAAGGGCTGTTAACTGCTGAGCCGAACTCCCGCCCCAAGTTGTCCTCCTTTTAAAGCCTCGTTCCTGCCTTCCATTTCAACCAAGCCTTCCTTGGTTGCCTGGCCCTGCCCTGGTCCCACTTTCAGGTAACAGAAAGTTACCAAAGAAGCTGGAAACAGCCAGAGAGCGGCTGTGGGGTCTGACTGCCTGTCAGGAGGGTACAGTGGTGAAAGAGAGATGGGGTGGAGAGAGAAGCGAGGGAGGCCGGAGGTGGTGGCCAAGTGTAACAGGCTCCATTCTCTTAACAGGTGTTCCCTTCCCGCCTTCCCGCCTTCCCTCCTTCCCGTGGGGGCTGGCGTACAGTAAGAGACAGGGCACTAGTAGTCCAGGTAGCCAGAAAAGGGCTGGTTAGTCAAAAGCCACTCACACACTATGCAGCAGATGCTTGGCTTCTGTCCCTGATGTATCTCTAAATTTGCTGTGTCCCCTGGTAGAAGTTGCTGGCCCACTCTGGGCTTCTGCCTCATCCTCCAGGCTACACACTGGGCAGTGGGGCTCGAATAAAGAGCTGAGGTCCTAAAATTCCATGTCCATGAACATCCCCTCAGGCAGGACTCCCTAAAGGAGGCACAGCGACCTTAGACATGGATTCAGCATGCAAAGGTACAAGACGGTTCATTATTCTAGGTAATAGTTAAAATGGATAAACTGGTCAGCTAGGCTCTTTCTGTACACCAAGATTATAAAATTAGTCCCCAGACGCCCAGGTTGTGAGGTTCCAAATGTGGGGGTCTCATCAGTCATCTCAGAGAGCAAGCACCCAGCGGTACCCAAGCCCCTGGTGAGGGGGTGGGAATGGGCAGGAACCCCCTCCACTAACAAGATCCTCCACCCCACTTAACACTGTAATTCCCGAGAAAGCCACAGTGGTTGATATGCTCTTAGAAAAGGCTGCAGTCCCTGTGCAATAGAAAAGCTGGACGCAGAAAGGTTGGGTTGGGGCCACAGATCCAGTGATGTTATGTTGTGGACCATTATTCCTCCCTCGAAACCTTTAATGGGCATGGAGATCAAGTGCAAACCCAAAGCAGGATTTCCAGGCCCACAACCCCACGCCTCCTTCCAAGCTATGCCTCACCAGCATTGCATGTCACAGGAATGCTAACGTCCCCTACCCTACCATTCTCAGGAGCTGGTTCCTGTCTACCAAGGCCCTCTGACAGCCTCTGCACAGGTCTAAAGACTCAGTCCACATTCCCAGGCTCCCTGCACAGAGGGGCTGGCATCAGTGTGTGCTCACTGAGCGGTCACATGAGGAACAAGCCACTCCGGCTGGAGGTGGGCAATTGTTCTAGAGAAGCTTCTAGATGATTTCTGAGGCAAAACATCCCACTAGAGCCACAGTTGGGCAGCCCAGCTGTGCCAGCTGAGGGATGCCAGTGGCAATCAGACGGGAGGTTTAGACCTAGTGATTCTGTGACCACTAGTGGACTCACGGCTGACTGCTAAAGAAAGCTGGGCACATTCCCTGGGGTTTCTACCTTGAGATGTTGACTGCATGATACAAGTGAGATCACTTCTCCAGCTTCACTGTTCAAAGGACTGCGACCATCCGCGACCCCGCCATGACTCATCTCAAAAGGCACAAAGCATTCAGAATCCCGGGCCAGGGCACTGGAGCCCTGGTTTGGACATCTACCCCACTTCCAATTGGCTATGCAAAAAACCAAAACAAACACGCCTGAGGGATGCCGATATAGCTAAGTTGGTAGAATGCTTGTTTATTTAGCACACGTGAGACCCTGGGTTTGATCCCCAGCACCAAACAGACTATGCCTGATGAAGTGTGGTCCCAGCTCTCAGCAGGAGACCAAGAGGTCAAAGCTATCTTCAGTCGCCTAATGAGCTGGAAACCAACCGTTCTATATGCAAAGATCAGAATTAGTCTGTGATGGAAACCTTGGGCTGCTCCCTGTCCTCTCAGCCTAGGCCCCAGATATCCAGGGGGAAACTCCTTGAAGCAAGAGGAAAGTGGGGCAAATAAAAGAACCAGAGAGGGTGGTCCACAGGCTCGGGCTGGGCCACGGCCTCTCTACCAGGCCTCTCAGACCCCAGAAGGCATGGAAACAGACACGAAGTCTAATAACCTCAGAAGAAACCTTGCCCTTGGCTCCCTTCCTGCCACCTTGACCAGACCTGACGAGCAGCCTCCTCAATCACAGGAGCTGAGCAAGTCCTGGTGCCCAGGCACCCAAGCTCCAATGGGGACCGGATGATCTGGGCAGCGACCATGTAGAAGAACCTCACCAATCAGCCACGGCCATGCATTTGAAGCGAGTTCATCAGTTAATCAGTCCCCCTTAGCCTAACAGGATGCACTCAACTTGCCAAGCTGGACAAATCAAATCCTTAATGGTAAAACTCCTAGTGGAAGGGGGAGGGGGAGGAGGGCAGGAAGGAGGGGCAAAAGGAGGAGGAAGGGGAGGGCAATAAGGGGGAAGAAAGGGAGAGGGAGGGGGAAAGGAAGAGGAGGAAGGGAAAAGTAAGCCAAACCAGGCGCTGCAGGTTTCCCTTAGCTCCGCAGGGCCCTTCCTTTCCTCCTCCTGGTCTTGCTATGCAACCTGACCTATACTTAATTATTTTAAAAATAGAATACAGATTGAGTTAGCTGTTGTTCATGGGTCTGTAGCTGCTTTAATTTTGTTTTGTTTCTTGTCAAGACAGGGTTTCTCTGTGTACCACTGGCTGTCCTGGAACTTGCTCTGTAGAGCAGGCTGGACTTGAATTCAGAAATCCATCCACCTGCCTCTGCCTCCCGAGTGCTGGGATTAAAGGCATGCACCACCACAGACTAGCAACTGCTTTAATCTTAAAATGCCGAAGAATAAAATGTTACAACTTTTAGGACTGCTGGGAGGGGCTAGTTGGCTGGACATAGGTGATAACGCTGGGGGATCAGTTTCTGAAAGAGCACCCCACCGCCCTCAATCACAGCAGCCCACAAAGACAAAGCTAAGCTCTTCAGTCTGTGTCAAGTGAAAAAGGCAGGCATGGGCGGGGGTGTGGCTCACCGGTAGAGTGCTTGCCTAGCAGGTACTAACATGCCTTGTATTCAAGCTCTGGTACCAAGGATGGGGGCGGGGAGGGGGGGACTCGGTGTGAAGATGCTCTGTTACCAAACCTAATGACCTGAGCTGGATTTGTGAAGCATACATGTGGAAAGAACCAGCTCCTACAAGTTGTCCTCTGACCTCCACATGGATACTATGACACCCACGTTTGAATACACAACTGTCCAGAAAAATGTAACAAAAACTTAACTACTTGGTGATAGTGTCCCGAACTCCAGCTGCACCTATAAGACCAAACCGTAAATTCCAGAACTTCAAGGGCAGACTGAGAGGAAGAAGACAACCAGGGTGGGAGGGCATCTGAGAACTGGGATGACGGACAGCTGAGGGCATTAGGGGTGTTTAGGCAGGAAAGTGGGAAACCCACGCTAATCAAAACCCTAAACAAGAGTTTTGTATAGAAACTGTGCCGAGCGCCCATTATACAGATGAGTAATATCATATGAAGCCCTGCTAAGCATGTGTTGTGGGTCACTTCTAAAAATGCTGTTGGGTTTTGTTTTCTCTGGGGGGCTCTTAAAAATGGAAGAACAGCTATGGCCAAACGCTAAGTAAGTGGGAAGCAGGCTTGGCCACACTCTGCAGCTGGGTGGCTGTAAGAGGGTGGGGGCGGGAGGCACTGGAGAGATGGCTGGAGTCAGCCTGATGAGCTGAGTTCGGTCCTTGGACCCTACAGGGGAAGGAGCGACCTGACTCAGACAGGCTGCTCTGACTGTTACAGTTGTTCTGTGGCAAGTGTGCAAAAGGACTTTACTGAAGGCTGCCAACGGCCACATTTTCTGGTAGAAGTAGGCCTCTGCCACACAATGGGGACATCCTAGGGAATGCTGCTTTGATTATTAGCACAGGGACATGTGAGATGGAGTCAGTGTATTCTGGCTCTAGGCGTTTCCACTTAAGAATATATTGTTTGTTTGTTGTTTTAAGACAGACTCTCATGTAGGCCCGGCTGCCATAAAGTCTCTACTGCAACTGAAGACCTTTAACTTCTGACCCTCTTGCCTCTGCCACCCAAGTACCAGGAAGCTGGGTGTGTATCCAGGTTACTGTGCTGGAGATGAACCCAAGACTTCGGCATGCTAGGCAAACTCCACAAAATGAGTTCCAACCCCAGGCCAGAACTGTGGCTTTTGAGAGTGCTCACCACTAGAATGGGAAGATCTATCCCCGCAGAGGAACCCAAGGAACCAGGCCAGATACTGGGTAGGAAGGCACTTGGGAGACTGTGCTGTGCTTGGCTTTTCACAAGCGTGCTCCTTACCAAGCAAGGAGCTGCACCCAGAGAACAGAGACAGGGACTCTCTGCCCCAGTCCCCTACTCCTCCTTGTGATTAGCTCTCAGTAAATGTTTGCTGATCAGAAAGGCATCAAAAATAACCTGGGAAATCAAGAATGCTCTAGAGCAGTCTACTGGACCCTTCACATGGCATCAAGAATGCTCTAGAACAGTCTACCGGACCCTTCACATGGCATCAAGAATGCTCTAGAACAGTCTACCGGACCCTTCACATGGCATCAAGAATGCTCTAGAACAGTCTACCGGACCCTTCACATGGCATCAAGAATGCTCTGGAACAGTCTATTGGACCCTTCACTTCACTCAGTTGGGAAAAGACTGCATTACACCGTGGCAATTGGGGATAAGCTCCAGGGGTGGAGACCAGGGCTGACACCTTGGAAGCGGCTCCTTGCTGTGGTGGTATCTCAGTCTTCCTCAAACTTCCCGAGAGCCAGGACAAGCGGACTGTGCTGTGATCCACAATAGAATACCTGGTTCAGAACCCACCTTTTTGTTGTTTGTTTTCCAGGGATGGTGATGATGATGAAGTAGAAATATACTCATCATCCTGGTTTCAGAATCAGACTACGAGAATTCAGCGAACCCTCCTACCTCCAGTCTTCCTGTTGCCCCAGTAACTACTCCACCTATCTATCTCCAAAGTGTGTTTAGAACTTTGGATTCTTATTTTTCTTGCCTTTACCCTCAAACTAACCTACAACACTGCCTTTGGGGGTGGGGTTGTTTTGGGTGGCTTCCCATTTTTAGCTGTAATAAATAACCATGGAATACAATAAGCTGGCACATGTCACTTTGTATCCACTGGCTTAGGAGTAAGTCCTTAAATCAGATCCCACCCTGATTATAGGGTCACAGTCCACAAGGTCCTGCAAACCTAAGGGCCTCATCACTGTTCTGGAAAGATCACTCAGCCTCAATTTATCCCACAAATGCTGGAACTCACTCAACAGGAGATAGGGTGACAGCAGAAACAGTGTCCTTGCCTCCTGACCCAAGGGTATCTAGTCTGGAAGGGGCATGCAAAAAGAGGCCATTACAACACAAAAGTGGGGTCCAGTTTGCCAATCTGACCTCTCCAGGCCAGTCTTCCTATCTCAAAGAACAAGTGGCCCAACCTACACCTCGGGATGTGCTAATAGATCCAAAAGGTAAGTTTACCAAGTACCTAACAACAAGCACCACCCTAAACTCTCCCTAGGCACTTAGTAAAGGTCAAGTAAGCCACCTCTTATCCCAGGAGAGGGCTTAGCTTAACAGAGTAGGGAGGTGTTCTGCATACACGGTTGCCATGACGATTCACAGGGTGCTACTCTGCTCTTGCTCAACAGGCTGCCAATCAGATTCCTGCTCCTGTTTGCAGAGGCAAGCCCTAGGCCCCTAATTACACTTTAGCCTACTTTGATTGGAAAACTATGCATCTTTTCCTATTTTCCAGACGTGGGTCAAAATCTCTGGGTATGTTTCTCATCTGTGAGCACTGACCTTATTATATTAAGTATGTCAGAGCCATGAAGGGAAAGGACTTCCCCTAAGACCCTGCCACATCCAGAGAGCTCCAGGAGAACCCAGATTCATAGTGAGGCAAAGGTGAAGGAAAGGGGGTGGGGGGGATGGACAGACAGACAGACAGACAGACTAGAGGACCTCCAGGTTATTGCCAGAGTGGTTGGCAGGTGTGGGTCAAAGCTAAGGTTTCGTGCACAGCTCTGAAGTTGACCTGGCTGTGCACCCAGGACAGCTCCTCAGCAGCCGTGACCTGGAACAAGCTACCCACTCGAACGTTCAAGCCCCATCCACTCACCTGTTTCCTAGGAAGAATCTTAACTACTTCATAGCAGTTCTGTCCTTTCAGTAAGGTATGTGGCACACAGGCATGGAACAGTAACAAGCAAACAAAAAACAATTTTAAAAGACATTATTTTCCTTCACAGTTTAGAACCAAATCACTAGCCTAGACGGTAGAATAGTATTATGAATCAGCGCTAACAGTAGGAACCAGAACCACCATTCAGACTCTCTCTGGGTAAAATCCAGTGGCCCAGGGTGGTCCACTCTGGCCCTTAAGACAAGCCTGTCAAGTTCTCTCCCCACAAATACCAGTGCAGGGGGCATCAAGAATCCTGCATCAACATGCAGATTACCACAGCAAAGAGTACTGTCCACCCACCTCAAAGCACCTGAACCTCCACCCACCAGAGTAAAGGCAGAAAAGGTCTAGGCAGAAGCCGAGCAGTAATGGGTGTCTTCTGGAGCTGCTGTAACCTCAGAAAGACCAGGGTAGAGCCAGGCAGACGTGGTGGCACATGCCTCTAATCCCAGCACTTAAGCTCATTTGTGAGTTCAAGACCAGCTGTCTATACAGAATGAGTTCCAGGACAGATAGCCAACCAAGGCTACACAGAAAAACCTTGTCTCAAAACAAAACAAAACAAACAAATAAACAAACAAACAAACAAAAAACCAAAAGAGACAGGGAAGAGGGAGAGAGAAGGGTAGGCCAATGGTTACCAAAATGGCTGCCATCTCTATCCAGACAAGAGAAGACCCCAACTTAAAAGTAGTCTTGCATGGAAGGATGGCTGATGTGGTCAGAGTCCATTGCCTTCAACACACTCAGTCACAGCTGAAAAAGGTAAATTAACAAACGCATTTCAGGGGCTGGAGAGATGGCTCCGTGGTTAAGAGCAATGGCTGCTCTTCCAGAGGTCCTGAGTTCAATTCCCAGCAACCATATGGTGGCTCACAACCGTCTGTTGATGGGACCCAATGCCCTCTTCTGGTGTGTCTGGAGACAGCTATAGTGTACTCATATACATACAGTAAATTAATAAATCTAAAAAACATTGTATTTCAGAGTTCCAACCATTCAAGGTCTGAGCCTTAAGAGAGTAAGAAGCTCTTCCATGGCAAGGTTCTGCCTGGGGCTGCCGTGCACAGAGTACTCGCCAGCCAACATAACTTCCCACACTTGTATCAGTTCATTTAAGTCACCCCATCCACAGTCGTCCATGGCATTCCTTCTCTCCTCCCCCTCCTCCTCCTCTCCTTGAATTCTCCTGTCTCAAGTACCCAAGTGATGGAACACATCACCAAACCTGGTCGTGTGTAGCACTGTAGATTGCACCCAGGGTTCTATGCAGGCTAGACAAGCACTCTGCCACTGAGCTACAGCCCAGCTCTCTGGTTTACTTTTTTAATCAACACAGAGTGTCACTAAGTTGCCCAAGTTAGCCTGGAACTCCCTCTAGTCCATCCTGGTCTCAGCCTTGCCATATCCTCTTGCCTTGGCTCTGGTGTCACACGTGTGTCAATCCACATTTATTCTCCTGGGATCTCAGAGTGTTCTTAAAATGTCGCCTTCCCTGAAGCACAGCTTTGTTTTCATGGCACTTAGTGGGGCCTTTGCTGTGGTTTATTAACAGACTGGCCATGAATGGAGGCTGTGTGCTCAGGACAGGTGATGGATGTGCTTGTCTTTTTAACTGTCATATCCAGACAGCCTGCAACATACCCAGCAGACAGCAGGTATTCAATCTCTGTGTGTAGAAAGAAAGAAAGAACGGACCAGTCAAGGCTGGCGTCAGCGGGGGTCAGGGAGGATGATGGGATTCCAAGTCTGCACTGCTGTTTGCCAGCTGGGAAATACCAGGTAAGCTGCAGAAAACTGGTTCATGTCAAATATCCAGCAGTCAAGGGCTGCTTACCACGGGGACATCCATGCCCTAACTCTCATGGAACTAATGCATTCAGAGGATACAAATCTGTGTTCTGGTGCAGTGGCACCTGGCCCCCTCAGAACGGGTTTGACCTGACCAGGGTCTACAGCCACTGGTCAAGCTCAGGGGCAGATGTAAGTATGTCCTGTGCCACTCTTATCAGTGACCACACAGGCCACTAGAGTAGATAGAAAGTTCCTGAATGCTCTCAGAGAGCAAACATATGCCCTGAACCCCAGTACCCTACTCAGCAGCCCAGAGTGTTGCTCCAGAAACTACCCCAGAAGAACAGATACACCGGCATTCACCTAAGACATATACAAGCATGTCTGTAACAGAGCCACAAACTAGATGGTGTTCAGAAGCGGAGCTGCTTGCTATGGCTGCAGGCCAGCCTCTGCAGAAGCTTCCCCAGCCTCTCAGAGCTGGCGAGGGAGACTAGCACACTCACAGCCCGCTATCCCAGGCAATATCCTCACAGCAACGAGAGACACGCAGCAGCAGAAGGTCAGCTCCCAACCCTGCATGTGGATGGGGTTGCTTCTCGAAAGCAGTTGGGCAGACTGAAAAGCATCTCTGTCACCTGTTGCAGCTGTGGGGGAGTCACAATGGACTCCACATAATCTCGTATGCTCTCTGGCACGTGTACAAAGAAACACTGAGCAGGTGAACCAGGGAGAGCAACCAGCACACAGTCCCATGAGACACTGTGGGAATCCACGGGGGACAGACCACACCCTCAAATCTTATATGAGACCTGGGCAGATGCAGAGAGTCCGGGAGAGAATCCTGTGCATGGTGTGAGTCAACGCCTGACTTCCTCAATGGCTCTCCATCAAATTTTCTGAAGCAAGGTCTCTCAATGAACCTGGCGCTCACTGATTGGGCTAAGGCAGCCAGCCGGTGCAGTCAGTAATCCTCTTGTTTCTGCCCAACCCCTAGTACTGGTATATACACTACCATGCACAGCTTACTTGGGCACTGGGAGATCTGGGACCTCATGCTCACTATAGCAGGCACTTCAGCAACTAAGCCATCTCACCAGGCCCACTCTTGGTCATACTCTGGTAGCAGCAGCCTCATGGGACACAGATACACAGACACAAGTGTGATAAGTGAAAGGGGGAGTGTTTAAAGACTGCATGGGGGTGGGGGTGGGGGTGGCACAGGCCAAGAAATGGGTCCTTGCAGCCCAGCACATTAGAGCCTGGACCATTCTTTAGTTCTGCTTTCATTTACTTCCCTTTAGCATGTTTCTTCCTATCTACTGTGAAGATCTGCACCCTGCTTCAGTGTGCCTTTGCATCCCCCCTTAGGGCTTTAAAAACACATGCATTGGGATATCACGCAGAGACAGATTCAGCAGTTGGGGAAGAACCTGGGAAGTCCCTTAGATGCTCCTCTGGTAGTTCTGATGCCAGATGAGGCTGCAATCTGAGTCACTAGCCACATTCTTTCATCCTGTCCATCACCCAGGCTCCACTGCAAGACACAGGCATCACCGCCCTCTGAAATCTAGTCCTCCCATACCTCTGCCCCACCCAACCCACCCAGGACACAGGAAGAGAATACAATTAAGTCTGCCGTGCAAATGGCTTAGGAGAATTACCCAGCCTTATTCCAACACCAATGCATTGGGCACAGCTGAGGGACAGGGAGTCACTGTGGGGCCCTCTGATTTCCCTGGCAGCCACACCATGTTGGTCTCCTATGAGGTCATGGGAAGATGGTGGACTGGATGCAGGAAGTGGGCCTGAATCCCTCCCCCAGATGTCTGATCCTTCTAAATTTGCTGTAACAGGTCCTGACCTCTACCTTGCCAGCCCTCTTAACCCCACAATCCTCATGACTTTAGCAGGAGACAGACCAATGGAGAAATCCAAGCCTGGGCCCTGTGGCTGGCTGCACACACACACACACACACACACACACACACACACACGCACACCCCTCAATCATCTGAGCCTCAGCCTTCCCCCCACTGCTCATCTACCTTCCAGCCTGCAGCAGATTCTTCCCTGGTAGCATTCTCAGACACAGAAAAGCAAGAGAAAAACCACCCAGGTATCCATCAGCCCTGAGACTCTGGTCACTAGGCCCACTCCTAGCTTTTCAGGCTATCTGCAGAGAGAAGCCAGGGCAGAACCCCCTGGAACCCTGAAGAGCATCAGAGTGGACTTTGGTGGATCTACACACACGGATTAACCAATCAAGCTGCCACACAGCAGTGGCCTTGGATGAGCTAGGTACCTGAGGTATGCTGGCTTAGGAGTGGAGGCTGTGACTATCCCCCACCCTGCCCTTCATGCCAGGGGTGGGAAATCTGCACATAGAGAGTGTTTGGCATGGTACAGACTCTCTTTTACACCATGGACTTTCACAACCAAATTAAAAATAAAGCAAGCAAGTCAGGTGTGATGGCATAGACCTGCAATTCCAGCACTTAGAGGACAAAGGCAGGTAGATTTCTGTGATTTCAAGGGTGGTCTGATCTACATAGGGAGTTTCAAGCCAATAAGCACTACAAGTAAAACTCTGTCGAAAGAAAGAGAGAGAGAGAGAAAGAGAAAAAGAGGAAGGGAGGGATGGAGGGAAGGAAAGAGAAAAATTTTGAATACTGACTTTTTAACTGAACTGTTAAACTGAGTAGAATAATCCACTAGGCACAGGGAAGAATATTACTTTGAATATTTTTAAAAATTTATGTTCTCTGGGATATGTAACACATACTTATATGTAAACAATCTATAATTAACAGACAGTGGCTGGGTACAGTGATACACACCTATGGTCACAGCTACTTGGTTAGACTGGGGCAGGGGCATAATGAATCCATGAATCCAAGGCCAGCCATGGCAATATAGGAAGGTCATGTTGTCTCAGAAAAAAAGGGAAGGGATAAGGAACATAGGGGCACATATCTATAATGCCAGCATTTCCAAAGCTGAGGCAGAAGGACCACAAATTCAGAGCATTTCTCAAAAGAAACAAAAAGGTGACTAGGTGTGGTAACATATGTCTATAATCTTGTTACAGGACAACTGCCTTGAATTCAGGGTTTGCTTGGGTTATATAGGGAATATGAAACTAGCTAGATCTATGTGACAGGAACTCTGCCCACATCCCTGCATCCATACTTCAGATGGGACCTGAAAGATAACCAAACAGCATCCATCACGGTAATTAACAAATGGGAGTGAAGATTCTAGCATGTGGATTATAATTTTTTTTAACCCTAAGAAATTTAAAGAAAATCTGGGGAAAAAAAAACAAAAAACAAAAAACAAAACCTGGAAGCCCACTGATGTGGACAGTGCTAAGAGACTCCACCTCATCCTTCCCAAGACACCTGAGTCAGAAACTTCAGCAGGGCTTCCAGCTGTGGTCTGCCAGACAACCGGTGTTGTGTTAACACCACCCACCAGGGCAGGGCATGGTGGGGCTTGCCTTTAATCTCAGCACTCTGGAGGCTGAGGCAGTCAGATCTCTGTGAGCTCAAGGCCAAGCCTGATCTACAAATTGAGTCCAGAACAGTCAGAGCTGTTGCCCAGAGAAACCCTGTCTGAACAACAGAAAGAGACCAGACCACTAGCCTACAGGTCCTTCACTCCATCAACACTAGAATGCTTGTGGGTGCAGTGCAGAGCACTGGGGAGACCCAAGGGTAAAGGAAACTCAGGTCCCTTAAAGCACACAGCACACTGGCTTCCCAGGGGAAAGAGATGCTGACTAATAGGAATGTGCAAGAGAAACTCCTATGAAAGTTTTACAACAAAAGAATCTGACTTAGACCTTCCCAGGAAGGAAGGGGAGGAGAGAGTTAACCATAAACTGTGGTGGGAGTGGCTTGGGAAGGAGGGAGAAACGGGCCAGAAAGGAGAAAGACCAGTTAAAAGGCCAGTGGGGGAGCGGAATTACATTACTAAGGATTTTTAGATTTTATCCCAGAGGTGATTTGATAGGATCAGGTTTTTGTTTTTTGTTTTTTTGGCTGAAGTTGGAATCCTGGCTTCAAAGAGACCAGAACTGTGGCATGGGGAAGTTATCTGGGATGGACCAAACAGTGTTGTAAATAGGACCTGTGGTAGGTTGAAAGGGGGGCATAGACCAGGTACAGAGGCCATGGGTTCCCTGTGGACTAGAATACAGGGTGCTGCAGAGACCCAGGTAAAGTATGACTGTGGGGTAAACATCACAGCCTGGGCAGCATGTAGCATCTGTACACATCCATTAATGAGAAGATGTCTTAAAGACCCAGGTCCCACATTCAACTGAGTTTAAAATATTAGAAACTTGAGAAGCAGCCAGAACCATTAAGGAACATGCCCAGAAAGATGGAATCTTTTTTTTTTTTTTTTCCCCCAGAAAAAGTCTAGAACTCCAAATACTGCAAGACTCACACAGGAGTTGATGGATTCCCAGAGCCACATCCAGGAAGCAAGGCTACTTAAAGGAAACTGGGTTGGTAAATGCAGTTACAGCAATCTAAAAGACAGGAGACGGCAGCTACGTGGAGGGATCCGGCTCAATCAAGAGGGTCTGGTTTTTTGTTTTGTTTGAGACAAGGTTTCTATTGTATAGCCCAGGCTAATTTTATGGTCCTGTCTCAGTCTCCAAATTGCTCCCTCTGACCAGGTCCAGTGCAAGACCAGAGAAGCATCCTCAGCTCAAAAAAAATCTATATACAGGGAGAATCAGTGGAGTTGGGGAGAGATGGCTCCAACAGGTAAATGAAGGAGCATGCTACCAACTCTGACCGCCTGTTTAATTCCCAAACACACGTGGTGAAAGGAGGGAAGCAACTTCCCCAAACTGTCCTCGGACCTCCAGGAGCATCGCACGCATGTATACACACCCAGAGACACGCACACACCACACACACACACACACACACACACACACACACACACACACACACAAAGGAGGGACTGCAGGGAAGGGAAAGGACTTCTTAGGAAACCTTGTGGAAGCTGTCTCAGGCTGGAAGAGAGCAGTGGACACACATGACCTCTATAGAAACCATAGTGGGAAGGCAGTGCTGGGCCAAGGGCTGGGCTGCTCTGCGATGCTGCAGCTGATCTCGGACCTACAGTGCTGACTGGCTGACATCTCCAGATTCTGACCTCGTCCCTACAGACATGAGTACCACTTACTTTAATGTAAGTCAGTCTCAGTCACTCTCTTTTCCACAGGTGCTGGTCCTTCTACTCCACCTTGTTTGAGACAGGGCCTGTTGATTTCTGTTGCAGGTAGCAAGCTTCCAGAGCCTAGTCTCTTGTCTGCTGTCCTGGATTACAGATGCTCATGTCACACCTCCAACTTTCATGTGGGTTTTGAGAATCTGAACTCAGGTCAAGGCCTGGTGGCAAGTGTTTTTACCACTGAGCCATCTCCCGAGCTTCACTTTCTCTTTTTAAACGACTGCCAGCTTGCATACTCTAGCACATCAGCAGTGACGCTTCTGGTGCCTGAGACTGTTGGTGGGCGCTATGACAGCCTCATTTTGGAGACCCCAGTATACACTGTGAGGCAGCTTGCCAGGACTGGGAGTGAGAGACAAGCACACACCAGGCACCCTCTCTAAACTTTCTGACTCAGTGACAGAAGAGTATGGGTACTCTTCATAGTACAGCAGAAAGAAGGGCTAGGGGACATGGTAGCAAGGAGAACTGGGGTAGCCAATAACTGCAGGTACCATCTTAAGCTAATGGCTGCTTTTACCATGAGGTTGTCTGGGGTCAACCAGAGAGCAGCTGGAGAGCAGAGGACCCAGCAGTGAGCTGCCATGGAATTGAAAAAAGCCCTGCTATGTCACTGCAGAGATTATACAAGGCTCGGGAAGGCAAGCTCCAGCCCCACAACAAAAGGCAAAACAGTGGAAGGAACCTTAATCTCCAACCTTGAATATTTTCCAAACAGCAATAGAGTGAAATTAACTCATGAGTCTCAGCTACCATACTGGCTTTTCAATGAATCAAAAGTGTTCATGATTTTTAAAAGTAGTATGTATGTATGTATGTATGTATGTATGTATGTATGTATGTGCTGGGCAATAGTGTGAATCCAGTGACTAGTAGGTTCAAAAAGTTAAAAACACCACTGGGCTTGAACTCAGCATCCTCAGTGTTATTTATTTGGACAGGGTCACATGTAGCACAGGCTAACCTTGAACTTGATTTGGAGCTGAGAATGACCAACTTTCTCCTGCCTCCACCCTGAAGTACTGGGACTGCAGCGAGTGCTGGCATTACATTTGGTTCGTGCAGTACGGAAAACAGAACCTAGGGCTCTGTGCATTCCATCGGAGAGCTCTCTAGTCACTGAGTTACAACCCCGGCCCTACCCCCTCCCACTCTATTTTAGATGACGAGGAGAGATGCTGAACAACTTGTCCAACTCAAGTTAATGACCAAGCTGAGAAGAGAGTCCATGTCTCTAATGGTTCTCAATAATTTCCTCACTAAACCAGACTCCCAAAATGCAAATACCTCTGGGAGAAAGGCAGGGACTGTAACCCATGGCAGAGGAAGTCATGAGTAGGGTCATCTTTTAGACATGCTGCCTGGAGGTAAAGAAAATGGTAGATCGGGTGTGTCAGGGGTGGGGGGAGTTGCACAGCATGGAGCAAAACAAAATCAGTTTGAGGGGACCTCCCCACAAGGTACTGTGGGGCACGGCAGAGAGCAGGGTGTGATGCACAAAGATACCTGCATCACCCAGACAACTGGTCCTATACAAGGAGGCTGTTTGTGTCTGGAAATAGACATGATGAAGGCCATGGGTCGTTTGCTCATCTGGCTTCAACCAATTCTATTAAATGAAACGTTTTTGAATGACTACCCCCGTTCCAGTCAGGAGCCCCCCCCCCTTCAACTCAGTATTTGCTGTATAATTATATGCCAGTGTAATATAAGACTCAAGTCAGTTCAGGTTCGTGTTTTTCTACTTGTCTGTGGAAAGCAGGTGCTGGGTACCGGTGGAGAGTAGGTCCCAGGAGGCACTGCCCAAAAGGGGATGTCTCCAAGGGAAACGCCCTTCTAGACACCATAGCAATGAGCTTCCTCTTCTTCCAGGTCAGAATTCAGGCCAGAATGCTGGACCAAGTTCATTCCATCAGACCCCCACTGTGGCCCCTCGGCAACAAGCTCTGGGCGACACAGAGAAGGAAGAGGGGTGAGCAGACAGCTGGTGTGAACAGCTCCTGGCTCTTCAGTGTGGTGAGTTAGCACTGAGTCAGACCTCTTTCCCACTGTGCTGCAAGGAAGAAAGATGGCTAACTGCAGAAGTCCCAAGTAAGTCACCTTGAGAGGCCGATAGCGTGGCCCCAGGCCAGGGAGGGGACAGGGTCTGATTCTGCAGTCTGGAACGTCACACTCCATCCACTTCTGCTTAGTAGCTCAGGCATTAAGAAGCTGCAATTCGACAAAGGTTTTGAACTCAAAAGCCATTTCTGCCTTGCTGAGGGTTGTCTCCCCAGGAAACATGCACTGTGGAAGAGCAGCAGGCCCGAGACGGAGCTGCCAGGGTGACCTAGTGTTTTCGGTGCTATGTCCTGACCCTGATGTCAGGCCTGTCAGGCACTGGGTACACAACAGCTTTGCCTTCAGTAGGCCTCAAAGCCTGGAATTTGGTGACTTAAAGTTCCTCCTCTCTATCTCTGAGACAGAGAGGGCTGCTCCATAGGGAGCCTGGAATGAGAGCAACTTCTTATAGAGGCTGGTGAACTGGGGCCCATCTCTATGAGGATCAAAGTAGTTTAAATGCGTATAGAGAAGATCTTGGAAAATTCACAGTGCACCATCAAATGTAGGACTTGTCACACTCCTAAAAGAACAAAGCAGAGGACCCCAGGGGCCTCCCCTGCCTGCTAAACAAAGAGAACTAACTTTCCAGGTAGTAAACTTCAAGAAGCAAAATTTAGAACACAACACGGGTGCTTTTATAACAAAAGGATACACATCTCCCTCTAATTCTTTTATTGATCAAGTTCGAATTAAGTACAATTTTTTTGTTACTACAACTTTGTTAACGTGATGAGTGAGGAGGACTCAAAGGTTCACTTCCAGATTCACAAATCTCTTGTTTGTGTAAGCACTAAGTTGTTTTCAACTCAGAAGCATAAAATGAACCACTTAGTTGCAGTTTGGTGACCCGGTACAAAACCCACACCCAGGGGGTGGAGCCCGGGAATTTGCATTTTACCGGTTCCCCTGATGATCTGGTAATATAGGTCATGTTTGGGCCTTGGTCAATTACAGAACTACACAACCTGAATTCTCTCCTGTCCACAGACTGACTGCCTTGGGAGGGTGAGTCCTAAGTGATCCGTCCACAGAACTGAGAGGTTCGCTATGTTTAAGGAACTGCAAGCAGAGTTAGGTGAGCTGCTTCAGACAGTGTTACTGGCATTGCTATTAGCTACATCTCAACACTAAGGACCCGTGTATTCTATCCAGAGATTTTTTTTTCTTTCTACAGAAAAGACTAATAAAAACAGTAAATGCATTATATAAGATCCCAAATAACTACTCGCTAAGAATGGCTCCTGCTTGTCTTCTCATTACCTGAAGTGTAATCTAAGAGGCCAAATACATCTCAAGTGTGTATTTAATATGCAAAACCAGGGTAAGGCTCCTCCTTAAAATGCCTACCCACCCTGCTCGTCTATTCCACCTAAAGCTTCAACAGGAAGCTATGCTTTGTTTCTGTGTCCTCAATATGAACAAACCCACCCTCTTGTTAATAAGTGGCTCACTCCAAGGCTGGAGGAGAAAAAGCCCTTCTCCGTGGTGCTTTACAAAAATACAGTGCTTAAAGGCAGTACAGAGGCCGAGTATAACTGAGTTAGAATCCCAGTTCTGCACTGACCAGTTCTGACCAGTGGTGATCTGGAGCGCTGACTCAATTTCCTTGCATTTAGGGTAAGAATAACAACAGTACTTAACTTAGTGCCCTTGTGAGGATAATTTAACTGATGTCTGTAATCCACTTAGCAACATGCCAGACACAGTAAGGAGCCATGTGAGCATCTGCTATTATTGTTGGTGTTGTTATTTTAAACCTCCAAGAGGCCCTAAGTATTCCTCGCCACTCCCCAGTACCAGCGACTATACCAAGCACCTAGGGGCCAACTCAAGCCAATAGTCACTTATTGATAAAACAGAATTGTCCCGTCTTACAGGACACATGTACAAAACTTTGGAGGTAAACTAAGGTAATCTGTCCCAGATCACAGGTTGGCAGAATCCTACCTCCTTGTAGCCGGTGAACTCAAGCTCAGGTCTGTGTGGCTTCAGAACCAAGCCTCACCACGGAACCGTAAGATCCAAAACAAGCCTCAGCAGCTGCCAGTCACAAGATTCAACTGATCACCCCACACCAAGGCCACGCTCAGCTCTCTGCCCCCAATCCCTGCTTGGCTTGCATAAATTGGAGCAAACCGCCTGGCTACTGCCTGGCCACTCGCTTGAACCCAATTAGGCAGTAAGTCAACCTGGAAGAAAAAATGCAATGCATTCCAGAGGTCAAAGTAGACGCTGGCTCCGACGGCAGCCTTTGCCCGACACTTCCATGGAAGTTAGTCTCTTAGTGCAGACACCAGCCTACGCATGCGAGGTGCCTATCACACGCTTTGAGTCCCACATCGGGGCCAGCATTGCTAACAAACTGCCTCAGTCTGAAGGCAACATAAAAAGACAGTTTACTTTTTTTTTTTTTTTAAAGGAAGGAAAATCCTATTTCTCTTTCGGTTTGGGGTAGCGTTTACTATGTAGTTACCTACCTTCCCCGCCAAAACAAAAACGTGGGGGAAAAAAAAAAAGGCGCGGGGTCGGGGATTGGATAAAGAGAGAGCTCCCCACACCCGCAGGGTGCTGCGACACCCACCTGAAACTAGACCAACCTTTCTAGAAAGAGCCCAGCCCCAGAGGGCGTTTCCCCAGCGCATCCCGACAACTCGTCCCTCCCGGGTAGAAGGCTGACGCCCTCGGCTTTAGTAAGGGCCACCAGACTAGAGAGGCCTGAGCCCCTCCCGCCCTCTAGTTTCACCCCAACCCCCATACACCACCCTATCATTTCCGCTGAAGGCGCAAACACCAGCGCGATCGTTTCGCCTTCAAGGCCACCTTTCACTACGTGCCGAGCGCAGCAGGAGCCGCGGCGGAAAACCGAACGGGGGGGGGGGCAGGGAGTTGGGGCGGGGGAGGCGGCGCTTGATAAGGTAGACCGTCACCTTTTCGGGGGCTACGACAGTTTCGGGATCCTTGGACCCTGGGTGGGAGCCCCTATAAGGCCGAATGTGAATATGGGGTGGGGGTGTCCCAGGGGCCAGCTCCCCAAGCAGCCACCTCGCTAGAGGGCGGCCGTCGGGGCGATGGCGCAAGCGTCTCACCACCCCCAAGCGCGACAACAGCCACGGTGACAAAATGGCAGCTCGGCGCCCGACTGACGAGCCACCCGCACACAGCCGGGGATTGCCGCCCCTGCACCTCGCGAATGCCAGGGCACCCTGGGGCTAGGTCTCCCAATGGCCTAGCAGTGCAAATGGCGAGAGCAGACGGGCCCACAGATCCTAGGAGGTCGAGGGTCCCCGGCCCGCCGCGCCCTCTCTAGACCGGATCCCCAGGACCGCGCCGCCGAGCTTCGGCTGTGCCTGTGCGCGCCCGGGCCCCCACCGCTGGGCGCCACGGTCCCCGCGGAGCCCGGTCCACGGCCGCCGTGGGGGAGGGGTGGGCCTCCGGCGCCCCGGGAAACATGGCTGCTCGTCTTAGTACGGCGGCGTCGCGGCCACCAGTCCCCAAGATGCGACTTGGGAGAAAGGTTGCAGAAGGTGGGTGCGTGGAAGGGGACTCAGGAGGGAGGTTCCCCGGAACGACAGTTTTCCAAAAGCGTTTATTTGAAAACAACAAAAACCCGAGCAAAACAACAACAAAAAGCCAGTTCCTCCTCCCCCACCCCTTTTGTCCCTCTTTCGAGAGCTTGCTGCCCTCCCCTCCCCCATGCGCAGCAAGTGCCCCCTCCCCCGCCACCCGCGCGCCCCACCCCGCCATAAGCCCGGAGGCCGGCGAGTGGGCAGCAGACTCACGGCGAGGGGGCGAAGCGTGAGAAATCGCGCCCAGCCCAGAGCGCCCGCCCCTCCCCCAGCGCACACACTCGGGGAAGTTTAAAGAGCCGGTTCGACCCGCTTTCCGTTTCGCTCCGGGTCAGCCAGGACTGTGGACCGCTCGGTCGGGTACGGCGCTGCTGCGCACCTACTCGCCGCGACCCTGAAGCCCCCCAACTACGTACACCGGGGTCTTCCCGGAAAAGTACGCGGGAAGTCGCGTTCGGCCCCCTCCCCCAGCACCACACCCAGTCCCCTCCACCCCCGGGATCCGGCACCCTGGCTGGGTCGGGACGCCACCGGCTGAACCAGGCAGCCCCGCGGCAAGTCCTTCTGCTAGGGGTGCTCCTTCCTCCCGCCCTGCGCGCCATAAGGCCGTAGCACGTCTCCAGGACACAGCTGCGTGAGGATGGGCGGACGGCAGAAAGCTTGTTTTCAAAAAAGTCTTACTCAGGTTTAGAAGGAGGAATTGGGAGAAAAGAGGAAACTAGGCCTGCCTTTGTCAGGATTCGAGGGGCCAAGTGGCTGGAGGGGCGACAGGTCAGAACAACGTGCTGCGCGAGCCCCCCAACTCGCCCGAGCCTCAGACCCTCAGGCTAGATCCGAGATCTTCCCGCCCGCGAGCCCCTGCTCCTCCACGACCGGGCCTAGAGGGGAAGTTGGCTAAGGGTTTTCCATCCTAGACCCTAGGGTCTCTCGAGTGGGTCAACTTGCAGACGACACGAGTGTGTGAAAGCGAGAGGGAGACAAAAATAAACAGTAGCTTTCGAGTCACTTCCCCTTGCAGTGGGCTCACGCCTAAGCCTCCCTGTTCCCACCGGTGTAAGTTTCCTCCTGCCACACTCCCCGCCACTGCCCAATCCATAACGGCTACGGCCAGACGAACTGCCCATCCCAGAGCTGCGTGCCAACCGTGCCCGCAAGAATGTAGCCTGGGTCGGTCCCCATAGTGGCACTAGCTCTGGGCAGCTCGGGTTCTGATAAAGTTTCTCGTGCCCATTTATTAACCAAGCGCCGAATGGCTGCCAGGGAGTCCACCCCAGGAGAAGCGGGACCAGGAAGGTGGAGTGTCTGCTGCCGATGAGGCGTCAGGGTGCCAAGGCTGGCATCTGGGGAGGGAGCCGGGGGCCAGAACGGGACGCAGCCTGCGGGCAACTTACATTAGTGACGCTCGTGGTTGGGGAGGCGCGAGGATTATCTGAGTATTTGCACACTCTACAATCCCTCCCCCTTTCTCTAAGGTACCCCCCCCCTTTCCGCGAGGAAGAAGGGAGAAAAGACAGCATCTGGCCCAAAGGTGGGGTGGAAAGAGTGAGAGAGAAAGGAGAAGGAAGGCAGGCAGAGAGAAAGGGAGGGAGGGAGAGAAAGGGCGCGTTCACGAACGACAAAGTTACAAATATGGCTCCCCACCTCTCGCCTCATCCCCGCAGAGAAACGAAGACGCGCTTTAAACTCGAGCCATCTCCCAACTCCGCAGCAGTAGGGTCCCCACGCGCTCTCCCCGGGGGCCTCGGGCTACATTGATCAGAAACTATACCGGACTCGCGAAGCCCCAAAACTTATTGTGTGCGAGCGAGCGAAAGAGACGGCAAAGGGAGGGGGCAGGTGCGGGAGGGGGCGGAAAGGGGGTTACGCTTCTAAAATATAACACCCCCTTTTTGTTGTTTAATCCAGGAGGCAGCCCATCTTCTCCTCCCCTCGATCATCTTTTCCATCCAGATGCGAGTCGTGGGAGCTGAGAGCTCGGACGAGGGTGAGATCGCCGCCTTCCCTCCGACCCGAACGCGTGCGCCCCGCCGGCCCCCCCGCTGGGTGCACACTCGCACGCACACCCTCGCACCCGTACCCGCACACGCGGGAGCACACGCACAGGTAGTCAGTCACACACCAAGGGCAGCAGCGACGGCGGACGAAACATGCTCCGATGGCATTGCAACCCCCCCTCCGCCATCCAACCTTGCAATTCATTTGCAGTCAGACCCCAAACCCCCACACCTCCCCGGAGCCCCCCGTCCCTGAAAAAGTGCCTTCCCCTCAAAACACACACGCACACATAACACAAAGTAGGAGAATGGACCGACAGAGATATTTTTGGCAAATGCTCACATCAGAGGGCGTCCTGTTCCGCAGCTCTAAATAAATCCGTTTGTCCATCTCCATCTCTCGCGCTCTCTCTTTCTGCAGAGGATCCTGCGCCAGCGGAATTCAATCAATAAACCCCGAACCCACGGCCGCGCGTTTTAGGACTTTGAAGGCTCAACCAGCTCCGCTCGGTTCTCGAGCCCCCAGCACCCGCGGCGCACACTAACCTGATCGCCGTAGAGGCGGGACCTGCGGCTCCTGCGTGGAGCGGCGGCACCAGGAGCCAATCGAGCGGCGAGACTTCGGACGCCAGCCAATGGGGGTGGTGGCGGCGGGGGGCAGGGTCCAATGGGCAGCCTGCGCAGCGGGCCAGGGAGACTCAGCCATTTGGCTGTGGTGCCGGAGACGGACCCCTTTAGATACCCAGGCCGCCGAAGAGGAGCGAGGCTGCACCTTGGTGGTTGCGCGCGGGGGGCGGGAGGGAAGGCAGGGCAGGTGCGTGGACTTGAAGGTTCGTGGCCGGGGGCGGGGCCGCAGGTGCGTGGACACGGGAGGGGCGGGGTCCTTGCGGGGGCATCCTCTGGGTGCTGGGCGGGCGGACGAGGCCTGGGGCGCGCGGGCACAAGGGAGGCCCAAGGAGGGCGCGCATTCTTGAGGCGCACGAAGGACAAATCCCACCACACACACACCCCGGAGTGCCCGCCTTAGCACAGCCCCTCAGACTGGGTCTACTTCGAGCATCCCCGCAATTAAATAATCAAGTCTAAGTGCGTGACGCTCCCACCTCCGGAGGAGCGAGGTCGCGATCTCGACCCCAGAGGCTTGGCATTCTGATGTCCTGCCTTTAAAAGAAGCAATTTCCCGAGAGCCACCGACCGGGGGGGATCTTGTGTAGGGCAATTAATAAATGGAAAGGCCGCAGATGCAGAACTTTATAAAATATTAAAAATGGAAAAGGAAGGTGCTGGGAACTGCGGATTCTCAGAGCCGCACAATTGACGGGCTTTATAGGGTTTTTTGTTTTGTTTTGTTTTGGGTTTTTTTGTTTTTTGTTTTGGTTGTTTGGTTTTTTGAGAGAGCGCGTTGCACATTTCATTCTAATCGCCCACCAGAGTCATTTGGTTGGATCTGAGTTGCCAAAGAATCGCTAACTGGGGCATACTCCAGGCCTTCTAGTTGCTTTGGGTTTTGTTTTTGTTTAACCACGTTATGTTTTTTTTAAGAAACCTTTACAGCCCTGGTTCCCACTGGGTTACCAGCTTCTTATGGGCAGCCCTGGCACTTATGTACTATGTGGATGTCTGTGGCAGTGGACAGATCACGGGATACATGTTTAATTTCATCCACACAACTATATCATAGTGTCTTTTTCTCTTCAGACTCTTCCGCAAACACCCCCAAAGTAATTCTATCTTTTTGGATACATTAGAACTAAGCATTTTATTCAGTTAGTTCTTTTATATCAAACAATAAATGGATTTAAAATCTGATAAATGTTTATTCTAAGTAGCTGGAAGTACAAAATAAAAACATGTCATCTGGGTAAATATGTAATTTCTTTAAGTTGTTCATTTAACTTTTCTTATCCTTAAGTTTTCATTAATTTTTACAAAGGCTATGTAAGTGTGTCAGTTCATGTTTCTGGATACGATAACGTTTTTAAAGCAATAATAGCTTTTCATCACAAATGTTTTAAGAGGGTGTAGTGTACAAAATCTATAGGGTCTTGAAGTTTATGTTCTTTTTGGATGGTAAATGCTCGTTAGTTTCTTACACACTGAAGCATAGTTGAGGTCCCGGCTATCAGCAATGTTGTGAGAAAGTCCTTTCCAAGGAATAATTCTCAAATCCACTGAAGCAAGGAGGTGTCCATTGTACTACCTCTGCTAAATAGAAGCTCAAGTGACAGAGAAGAAAATTACTTGGGATCCCAACACACATCTCCCCTTAACAAAGAATAGACAGAAACAAAATTATGAAGAGGCAGAAGTTTCATACGAAGAGAACCAGAGTACTAGAGACTAATTAGGGAAAAAAAAAACAATGACCTAATCACTGATGTTATTAGATATAACTGTTTTTAGAGCATCTTCCTTTTACAAATTTTGAATAACAGCTTTTGCATTTAGTGTCACAAAACTGAAAGATGGCTTTCAATGGATGGATGTCAGTCAGTATAGAAGCTGAGCTATAAAAGCACTTTGAGTATTGCCCAATTGCTAGTATATGTTGAAGGAAGAAAATTCCTCTTGTAGTTATCTAAGAAAGTTTTAATAGGACTTGGGTGGTTTTATTAGCAAACAGGAAGACATCTCAGCCATTTGCACTATAAGACTTAGATATAGCCGGGTGGTGGTGGCGCACGCCTTTAATCCCAACACTTGGGAGGCAGAGGCAGGTGGATTTCTGAGTTCGAGGCCAGCCTGCTCTACAGAGTGAGTTCCAGGACAGCCAGAGATACACAGAGAAACCCTGTCTCCAAAACAAACAAACAAAAAAGACTTGGAGATATAATTTAATAATTTTATAATTTACAGGGTTATTAAATTATGGTTTTATTGTGTATTTTAGTAGTAGGTACTGCTCCCAGTTTGTATTTTAGGAAAGGAGTAAGAGAAGCCCAGCCTCTCTTAGAAGAATTTTTATATGGACCTGAAACTGGTGCAGTTCCTCATTACAGACAGAACCTACAACATGCTTTAGGAATAGGCAGTCTGCAGCAAGGTTTGATTCCTTCTGGGAATTAATGAGATGCAAATGAAGTTTTGAACCACCACTGAAAAGGGTGGGTTTCAAGTAAGAAGGTCATCTTCAAGGGCTACCAAGAACCATTCCAAACTAATGAACAGCCTGTTCTCTCTCAAAGATAAGAGCAATCAATGGGTGTCCTTAGCCTCAGTGTGTCTTGAAGTTTTGTGTTTGTTTGTTTGTTTGTTTGTTTGTTTTTAATGTGTATTGTGTGTGTGTGCACATAAGTACAGTTGCTAAGGAGGCTAGACGAGAATGTTGGGTCCCTCTGGAGCAGGAGTGCCAGGATTGTGAATGGGCATATAGGTGCTGGGACAGGTACCCTTGTCCCCTGCAAGAGCAACAAGTGCCCCTAACTGCTCAGCCATCTCAACCGTATCCGGCATGGACCCATACTGTTGCTGTTTTAGCTGGAGGGGGTGGGGGGGGTCCTTTGTTGAGTCTCTGAAGATGGCGACCCTTTGGTTTTTATTACTCAAGCTAATGTAGAGACAGTTTAACTTTTCTTCAGCTTGAAGCATCTAGACTGGAACCTAGCCATAACCCTCTTCCGCTTACACTAGAGCTGGGCTGCCTGGATCCCAAAGACAATGACATGGAAAGGCTCCAGCTTGCCTGTGTGCGCTTCTGTCCTTACATATAAATAGCTTTTAGAAATGGAGATTATTCTTTTGAAACCCATGGTAACAATGTGAGGATGTCTGCCTTTTGATTTGAATAGCAAAGGAATGTTGAAGCCCAAAATCTAAAGTTACTCAGTAGTTTTCTATTGCTTAATGAAGCATTGGAATTTTTCAAAGTGTACATTACATTTATTTTTGTATGTTGCTGGGGGCCTGGGCTACTTCACATGTCTGAAGACCAAAGAACAACTTTCAGGAGTCAGCCCTCCTACCTTGTGGGGCCCAGAGATTGAAATCAGGTCATCAAACTTGGCACCTTTACCCATGGAGCCATCTGGCTAGCCTGGGTGAGTTTTGTTTTTTGTTTTATTTTAATGCTTTAATGATTGAATAGTTATCTTGTTAATGAGTTGGTCATGGAGAAAAAGTATTAACCAAAAATAGTCATTACAGGTCAATAAAAAAAAATAACCTGGTGACTCCTGCCTGTAATAACAATGGGTTTGAGGCAACCTGGGCTATTGATAACACTGTATCAATAAGCCAGGCATGATAGCCTATGCCTATGTCCAGCATGGAAGTAGAAGCAGACTGGGCTACCTAAGACCCTATATTAAAAGTTAAGTAGGGCTGGAGAAACGGCTCAGCAATTAAGACCTCTGGCTGCTCTTCCAGGGGCTTGGGTTCAGTTCCCGGCATGGCAGTTACAACTGTCTAGAGCTCCAGTTCCAGGGCATCTGGTGCCTCCAAGGGCATCAGGGACAAGTGGTACACAAACATCCATGTAAAACACCCATACATATAAAATTTCAAAAATAAAATATGGCTATTAAAAAAAAAAAAAGACAGGAGACATGGCTCAACAGCTTAGAGCAACTGCTGTTCTTGCCTATAGAACCTGAGTTAAGTTGCCAGCACCTACATGCTGGCTCACAACCATCTGTAACTCCAGTTACAGGGGATTTGATACGCTGTCCTCATTTCTGTGGGTACCAGGCACATGTGGTGCACATACATACATGCAGACAAAACACCTATATGAATGAATCCTAGAAAGAAAGTGAGCAAAGGGATGCATACCGACAATCCCAGTACTTGGAAGGTATGAGCAAGAGGGTCAGAAGTTCAGGGTCATCCTTTGTTCCCTAGTGAGTTTGAGGCTAGCCTGGGCTACATGAAACATTCCAGAAAATAATGGCAAAAAGACAATGGAGGGGCTGGAGAGATAACCAAGTGGTTAAGAGCATTTATTACTCTTATAAAGGACTGGGTTCTGTCCCCAGCACCCACACGGTAACTCACAACCATCTAATTCCTAGACACAGAGTATCTATTCATATGTGTAAAATAAATATGAAAAAAGACAATGGAATATGAAGCCAATTAACAATGTAAAGGCAATTCAGATAAAGAATATAGAAAAATTGGCCTTTAATCTCACTTGGGAGATAGGAGGATCTCTCAGGCCAGTCTGGT
Organism: Arvicanthis niloticus; assembly: GCF_011762505.2. NCBI lineage: Eukaryota > Metazoa > Chordata > Mammalia > Rodentia > Muridae > Arvicanthis > Arvicanthis niloticus. The sequence goes on from NC_133434.1 coordinate 26,847,907, forward strand.
CTACAAAGTAAGTTCCAGCACATCCAGGGCTATTACACAGATAAATACTGTCATGAGAAACCAAAAAGAATATAGTAACATCAACTAATTTTGAGTTATTAATTTATTTTTAAGCAATATGGAGTTGAAGCTCACCTCTTTAGAAAAAAAAATTGTTAAAATACAGTAAGAGACAGGTGTGGTGTACACCTTTAAATCCCAACACTGCAGAGGCAGACTTCTGAGTTTGAGGCTGGCCCGGTATACATAGTGAGTTCCAGATCTTGTCTCAATAATGAAATATATTAATATGGGGATCCAAATATAACTTTATAAGAGCTTTTAGCACATTTTTATTTGCAAGTGCTCTTCATTAGCTTCCGTGGTGTATCTGCCCCTCGTCAGAGGTGTACACTGCAGTTAGAAGTCTGCTCGATGCACTTGGAGAAATTAATAAACTTGTACTATATTTTCATTTGAAATGTTGGGCTGTCCCAGAAGAGTTAAGTGCTTTAAACCTTGCCTGGACACTCTAGATGATTGTAACTCGAATATAAAGGGTTTTTTGTTTTGTTTGTTTGTTTTGTTTTGTTTTGTCTTTTAAAATGTGTGCTTGTCAGAAGGCAGCCCATAAGAGTGAGTTCTCTCCCTCTACTGTGTGGCTTCTGGGGATAGAACTCAGGTCATCAAACCTGGTGGCAATCCTGCCCACTAAACGATCTGATCTCACTGATCTCACTGACCCGATGAAATCATTTGCATATGACTGGATGAGATGACCCTATGAGGACTTTGAGGACTCTCACCCAGCAGAAGGACACCTAGTCCCTGCTAGAGTAGCTAATTGATCCGAATGCAGCTTACATGCCTCTTGTGCTTGAGGATCATGTCACTTGTACTTACTTAAAGGTAAATTTAGCAAGGGTGACAAATACATTTCACTCGGCCAGATGGAATCTTTGTGTCTAGATCAGCGTGGCGCAGCACTGCCGTATCGAAAGCAGAAGAGCACGCATGACTGGGAAATGTGTGGGACAAGATGCGGGCCCAGCACGTGGGTATGCTGTCCAGGCACTTTCATAATGGCTTAAGGAAACAAAACAAAAAAGGAATGCCCTGTCTCCAGAGTAAAGGTCAGGAGGGTCATGCAAAACAGGCCAGCCTTGTTCACTCCCTGAGGAGCTGACATGACCTTGAGGTTCAGATCATCTTCTTGCCTCCACCTCCCCAGCCTGTGTGGAAGGTTAACATCCATGTATCTCACGTAACCCTGTTTCTCCTGTTTGCTGCATGTACCGGAAAAGGGACCTCATTCTATGTTTTTCATTGACCTGAAGTAGCGTTAACATCTGAAATCTTAATGTTCTTTGGAGCCCCTCTTTCCTTCCTTAGAATAAACAGCGTATCATAGTATTGGCAGTGAGTTTTTATGAAGGTAGAGCCAACAAGAACCTTACGACTTTGCAAGAAACCATCTCTAGTCCAGTCCAGATAGTTGATCTTTTTTTGTTATTGTTTGTTTTGGTTTTTCAAAACAGGGTTTCTCTATGTTAAGCCCTGGCAGTTCTAGAACTTGCCTCTAACTTGTCTAACAGTCTAACTTGTGAGTTAGACTGGCCTCTAACTCACAGAGATCCATATATCTCTGCCTCCCAAGTGCTGGGATTAGTCACCAGCAGCAACCTGATAGTCTTCAATTAAAACATACTCCTAAAGAGTAATCTAAAAGACAATCTAAAGACAAGAATAATCAACCTATTGCATTTCATGTCTGACTACAGAGACCTGTGGCTATTGGGCGGCACAGTTTCAGTCTGCTGCTGTAAGCAGGGTTCAGACTTAGGTGCAGACTGAAGCTGAGGGATATGAACATTGCAGTGAAGATCTCTGGAAGTAGGCAAGTGGTTCCCTGGGCTCCACCACCCAGACACCCTAAAGACCAAAAGGGGAAAACCAGAAAATATTAATGGCAAAATGAATGGAAAACCCACAGACACATCAATAAGACTGGTATTCCTGTGGACAAAAAGCTAATTGAGCTTGCGCTTGTAGAAATGTATGGATACTAGCTGGAACTGGTGCTCCAGGCCGATGCTCTCAGCTGCCTGGGAGGCTAAGAGGATAAAAAATTCAAAGTTTGCTGTGGCTTCAGGGGGAGCTCGGGAATCGAGGGCTATAGCTCAGTGGTAGAGAACCTGCCTGGCCCTACAATTGATAAGAAAATCACTATCAAGGCTGAACTATACCCCTTCATACACCATTTTGGATCAGTTATATTACTTTGTATTTCAGCTAGAAAACACACACACACAGAGCCGAAATTAATTTTTTTAAGGTTAAAAAGGTGTTGTAGGAATTCAATATTTTTGTATTTGTTATAGTGTGGTTGTGTTAGGGTTTTATTGTTGTTATTTTGGTTTTTTGGGGGGTTGGTTTTTTGGTTTTGCACCACTACTGCCCAGTGTGTTAGTTATTTTTGGTTGCTATAATGAAACACCATGACCAAACCGACTTGCAGATAAAATTTATTCCAGCGGGGGGTGGGGGGGGTGGGGGGGGTGGCGCACGCCTTTAATCTCAGCACTTGGGAGGCAGAGGCAGGCGGATTTCTGAGTTCAAGGCCAGCCTGGTCTACAGAGTGAGTTCCAGGACAGCCAGGACTACACAGAGAAACCCTGTCTCGGGAGAAAAAAAAAAAAAACACACACACACACACACACACACACAAAAAAAACAAAAAAAAAGTTTATTCCAGCTTACTGTTCCAGAGGCAGAGTCCATAACAGCAGGAGACGGGCAGGGGAGGTCTGATTGCAGATGGGCCAAAGCAGGAGGCTAAGGCATCACATCTCAACTGCCACAGGAAGCAGACAGCCAGGAACAGACGTTACATGAGGCTATAAATTCTCAAAGCCTGCCCCCAGTGACAAGCTTCCTTAGCGAGGCTCCATGCTCTAAGGCTCCTCACCAGCCTCACCAGCTGGAGACCACATATTCAAATACCTGAGCCTATGGGGGACATTTCTTTCAAGACACCACAGTGGCATAACTTCTGCATGAATTTGTCAGTGGCAATAACTTCTTTCCAGAGAAGTGACACTAATGATCCTGCTTACTGATAATACAAAATGTTCTTTACAACCAAGAACTCAGTGTGTTAGGATGGAGTTTTTCTCGGGTGATTGAATACAAATTATGACAGTGTTAATTACTCACTGAAATCCATTCTCTCTTCTTCCTGAATAGAGGAAGCTCGACCATGCTTCCCAGCTATCTCTACAGCTAGATGGGATCACCTTATTGAGTTCTAATCAGTAGGGTATACAAGGTAGTGAGGCTGCCATTTCGGGGCCTGAGATCACCAGTGCATGCCAAGATGGGTGCTACATACTTGCCCGAGCGTACATGTATTATGAGGTAAAACTTTCTGCAGCCTATGTCCCCTAGAGCCATTCTAGCAATTTACTCACCTGTCTATCAAGAGATAACTGGGAGTCAGCCAGTTAACTCACTGGGTAAAAGTGCTTGACATCAAGCTGGATGATTCTGGGAGCTACATGGTGGAAGAAGAGAACCAAGAGATGTCCTATGACCTCCACATGTGAGCCATGTGCACCCACACGCTAAACAAACAAACAAGTACATAAAGAAATTTAAGACAAAACTGAGGATGGGGAGAAACCATTGTAAAGCCACAAAGTTGTTTGTTGTGTTTTTTTTTTTTTTTAATGTATTGGGATTGAACTCAGGGCTTCGCATATGCTAGGCAAGTGTTCTCCTACTGAGCTACCCCAAAAAGTACCCCTTTTTTGTGCTAGTTATTTTTAGACAGTCTCTTTAAGTAGCCCAGGGTAACTTTGAACTCATTCTGTAGCCCAGGAAAGCCGTAGAACCTGTGATCCTCCTTCCTCAGCCTCCTGAGGAGCTATGATTACAGGCCTGTGTTATCAGGACAAGTTCCAAGACAGAAACTATCGTGATATGTTTGACTCATTACTGCAGCCTGTTCTCACTAATTCACTAACAGATTTTTAAATTTTCAATCCTAGTGATGTATCCACTTCTTGGTTATGTACATCAACTATGAATTTGAATAATGTTATACTTACAATATATCTTTGAACTTGAGGTTTAAAGTACCATAAAGCACACAATATACCCCAGTGAACTCTGAACAAAGTATACAATATATCCCAGTGAACTCTGAATAAAGCATACAGTATATCCCAGTGAACTCTGAATAAAGCATACAGTATATCCCAGTGAACTCTGAATAAGGCATACAGTATATCCCAGTGAACTCTGAATAAAGCAGAGTTATAAGGAAGCTCAAGAAATGACAGGCAAGGAGGTAGGAGATGGTTTGGCTTCCTGGGCAGTTAGGACCAGAGTTCAAATCCTCAACACCCATATAAAATATCAAGATACCCAACAGTTTGAGCAGAGCAAAGTAAGTACCTAATACCCTGGCAAGATGGCACTTAGATGTCATCCCAGACTTGTGGCGGGTGGGGAGAGGGGGAGGCTGAGGCAAGAGGTTTCAATTTCTAGATCATTACTGCATAAGGTGACTCTGTCTTACACAGACACACACACACACACACACACACACAGAGCCAGGCAGTAGTGACACGTGTGTGGCCAGCCTGGTCTACAGAGAGAGTTCCAGGACAGCCAAAGTTACACAGAGAAAACCTAGATCAAAAAAACCAAATCCCACCCCCCACTACCCCCCAACACACAAGTAAAAACCACCATAGAAGTAACTTTGATCATATATGGCCGTATCTCTGTACTTGGAAGCTAAGCAGGGTCAAGCCTGGTTAAGATTTGGATGGGAGACATATCTTTACTCATCAGTTCCAGTTCCATAGATAGTATCAGAGGACTGGTGGAAGAGGATTGCTAAGTAACCTCTTTCTAACACAAGGGGAACAAAAATAAATTTCTGTTTCTAGGACTGTAATACAGAGGCCTTCCTACTACGAGGATTTTATTTTAGGCACCTCCAGAATTGTCTTTATTTCAGGCTCTACTCAGGATTTGAATTGTCTTGAAAGTTTGTAGGAGAAATGGAGATTGCAGGGCTCTTAGCTCTGTTACTCAGATCCAAGTGTGAGTGCCAGCATCAGGTGCACAGCTTCCATTCCTCTTGTCTAGACATCTTATCTGACTGTTCCAGGCATGCGTGCTGAACCCAGGTCCTTACAGTCCTTATGGTTTTAGGTCAAGGGCTCTTACTGACTGAAACATCTCTCCAGTCCCTTTATTTTTTACTCTATCTATCTATCTCTCTATCTATCTATCTATCTATCTCTCTATCTCTCTATCTATCTATCTATCTATCTATCTATCTATCTATCTATCTATCTTTGTTTTGTTTTCTGAGACAGGGTTTCTCTGTGTAGCCCTGGCTGTCCAGGAATTCACTCTCTAGACCAGGCTAGCCCCAAACTCAGAGATCTGCCTGTCTCTGTCTCCTGAGTCCTGGGATTAAAGGCTTCACCACCTCACAATGTATTTATTTATTTATTTATTTATTTATTTATTTATTTATTTATTTTTACATCGAGTTCAGTCTGTAGCTCTCAGGCTGGCCTCAGCCTTACTATCCTCCTGCTTGAGTGTCTGAAATGCTGAGATTACAGCTGTGAAATACGACCTTTCAGTATGTGTTTTGTTTTAGATGTACTTTGTGTTTATGTTTAGGCACATACGTGCATGCACTCATGTATACAAGTATCCCTGGAAACCAAAAGGTATTGGTCCCCATGGAGCTGAATTTACTGACCTCTAGGGACTGACCCATAGCCCTTCGTAAACACAGCAGGTGCTCTTATCTGATGAGCTGTAGCTACAAATACCTCTTTGGCTCCACGTCTTTAACTTTATATCTTTATATCTCACTGTGGCTCCCAGGCTGGCCTAGAGTACTGCTGCCTCAGGCCGCCTTGTGTTGAGACTATAGGTGTGAACCATCTTGTAACATCTATTCACCTTTTATTAACATCTGAAGGAAATCTTTTTGCTATTGTTTTGTTTTGATTTTCTGAGACAGGATCTCAGGGTGTAGGCCTAGCCGGTAGAGCAGGCTGGCCTAGATCTCACAGAGCTCTACCCGTCACTGCCTCCTCGTTGCTAAGATTACAGAAATGGGCCACCTCATAGGCTCCTTGAAAGCTCAGCACTGCCACATCCTTCCATCCTTGAACTGGCATTTTTCTTCTTCCCTCAAGTGGTCTGTCAATATGAAAATCAATGTGTAAATTTTCAGTTTTATGCTGATTATACGAGAAATAAGGGATTAAGCAAAGATTAAGGTCAGAGTGGGACTGAAGCCTTAACTAGTTGGTATAGCACTTGCCTCGCTTGTGGGCAGCCCAAGGATCCATCTACACACAAGGAAGAAAAGCTCCAGGGGCAGCAAGAATTCTCAGTGGGTAGAAGAAGCACTTGCCATGCAAGCCTGACCCCTGAGCTACGTCTCAGCAGGAAACCCACTCGCAAAATGTGTCCTCTGACCACACATGCATGCATGCACACACACCACATACGTACACAAATACTCAACACACATGCACACGCGATTGCACACATGCAGCAACACCACTGCCAATAATAAAGTAAATTAGGGGGCTTAGAGAAATGACGCAGTGGTGAAGAACACTTACTGCCCCTCTAGAGGACTTAGGTTGGCTCCCAGCATGCACACTGGGCAGCCATCCCCAAGGAATCTAGCACCTCTAGTCTCTGAGGGTATCTACACTTGTGTGCACATACCCACACATATACATGTTTAATTTAATAAACTAATAAATTCAATGAAATTTATAAACTCAAAATTTAAAAAATTCGCTGGACATGATGATACATGCCTTTAGTCCCAGCACTCTGGAAGCAGAGACAGGCAGATCTCTGTGAGTTCAAGGCCAGCGTTATCTACAAAGCATTTTCCAGAATGTGTACAGCTGTTACACAGAGGAAACCCTGTCTCAAAAAATAATTAATTAATTAAAAAATACATTCAAGGGCTGGAGAGATGGCTCAGTGGTTAAGAGCACTGACTGCTCTCCCAGAGGCCCTGAGTTCAATTCCCAGCAACTACATGGTGGCTCACAACCATCTGTAATGCGGTCTGATGCCCTCTTCTGGTGTGTGTCTGAAGACAAGCTACAGTGTACTCATATAAATAAAAATAAATAAATCTCAAAAAAATAAATTCAAAAAATAAATAATTCAATAAAATAAAGTACATTTTAATTAAATTTAAAAATAAAAGCTCTAAAATAAGTGTTACTGGAGAAAATTTTTTGTTTTGTTTACTTTGTTTTTTGAGACAAAGCTTCTCTGTGTAGCCCTGACTGTCCTGGAACTAGCTCTGTAGACCAGGCTGCCCTTGAGCCCACAGGATATCAGCAGTTCAGTTCACACTAATCGGCAACAGCAGCAGCTCGATCTACTTACAAACACCATTCATGAATCAGCAACAGGCAGCTCAATCCAGCAGAAACATCAAGGCTCTGCCAATCATCCAAGTCTGTGGAAGCTGCAAGAAGCTGTGGGAACACCAGAAGTTCTTTGGTGCATTTCTCTCTATGAAGTCACAACAAACGACCAGCAAAGAAGGGTAAGGAGTACCAATACCACACAGTGTCATCCACTGTCTGTTACATTATAATTCTACCCTTTCAAAACATCACGTGTTCTCTCAAGCATCTGCTCTAGCAAAAACATCACATGCTCTTTTCCAGGCTGCTTTCAGAAAAACACCACATATGTCTGTTCTCAGCAAAACATTCTCCCCTGTGTCTGCTTCAGCAAAAACATCCTCTCATAAGACAACACTTCCAGAAAAACATCACATGACACAACTGAGTCTCCAAAGAAACCAGAAAATTCCACTTCAGTGGTGGTTTGAATACGGTTGGCCAAGGGAGGCATGGCCTTGGTGGAGTAAGTGTAGCCTTGTTGTAGCAGATGTGTCACTGTGGCTGTGGGCTTTGAGACCCTCTTCCTAGCTGCCTGGAAGACAGTCTTCCCCTGATTCCCTCTGGAACAAGATGCAGAACTATTAGATCCTCTTGTGCCATGCCTGCCTGGTCACTGTCATGCTCCCACTTTGAGGATAATAAACTGAACCTCTGTACCTGTAAGCCAGCCCCAATTAAATGCTGTCCTTTATAAGAGTTGCCTGGGTCATGGTATCTCTTCAGAGAATAGAAACCCTAACTAGGACAGAAGTTGGTACACGGCATTAGAGTATTGCTGTGATAGTCCGTAGTCCTGACCATGGTTTTGTTTGGGGAAATGTGTATGTTGGGACTTTAAATTTGGGAAGATGTTGACTGCTTTAAATGTGTCTTAATGGGCCATACTAATATAAGCATGAAGACAGTGTTCCTGAGGGTGTTCTGAACTGTGGGTCCCTAGCTCAAAAGGTTTCAGAGGAGAAGAATTTTAGTATGTGGCCTAGAGACTGTTCTTTTGTTATTTTAGTGAAGAATGTGGGTGCTTTTGGCCCTTATCTGAAAAGTCTACCTGAGGCTAAGGTAAGGAGATTTTAATTAATTGCATTGACAAAGGAAGTCTCAGAAAAACCCAGGATAGACTTTGTCTTCTGGTTTACTCTCATGAACAGCGTTTTGATTAAGTACAGCAAGCTTAGAAAGGAGAAATACAAAACGTATGGTTCAAGTAATAAAGGGGCACCAGGAAGTAAAATAGAGTTGAATCCTGTGCTCAAGGAGATAAACAGATTAAGGGAGTGGTGATCTCAGGGCAAGATCTCACCCAGCTAAGTTTATTGTTTGTGTTTGCAGTTGAACAAGGAATAGTTGTGTCATGTTAGGTGTTATTACCTGGTTATTGTTTTCATTTTGGATTTTAATCTGGAATGGATTACAATTCAGAAATGAGAGCACACTTGTGACCCAGATCTTTAGGCTGGAAGACACAGGCTTTTAATTCAGATCTTGAGGAGTAGTGACCATGAAAAACTTTGGCCCAGGCATGGAGGTACATATATTTAATCCCAGGAGACAAAGGCAAACAGATCTCTGAGTTCAAGTCAATCTATAGAGCAAGTTCCAGGACAACCAAGCTTAGGCAGGGAAGAAGATGGATAACAGAAAGCTGGTGATAATATAATAGAAGGGGGCCATGTTCCAGCCCTAACATTGCAGAACTCAGCAGCTTTGGCCATATGACTCTGGCTTTAGAGTCAAGAATATAAGAGACTGGGAAAATTGATGCTGGTTAGCTGGAGCTTAGTGGTAACTAAGAAGAGACCAGCATCACTGATGTGAAATCTTCTGGGAAATGTTTTCTGAGAGCACAAAGAAGCTGTGTTCCAGAGATAGCCAAGGTTGCACCCCATGCTGCAGCTGCACTTGGTAATGTGTAAGAGTCACCCAGGTGGTTTTGAAGGTATAAAGGGGTCATGGAGAGCAGCTGAGGCTTGGCACTGTGAAAGGCCAGGAAAGCCCATTGGTGAAGGTACAGTCTCCGTAGAAATTGATGGCCCAGGACTGAAGGGGTCATGCAAAGAAGTTGAGGCTTGGCACCATGAAGAGAGCCTGTAAGAGACTATTAAAGCAAAGCCTAGTTGCAGTGGAAGACCCCAGCATATTGGAGATGCCAGTAGCCTGGGATGACCACCAAGAAGAGCAGCAGCAATGCAATGGACTCAACCAGAGCCCAGAGTGCTACAGAGAACAGATCTGAAGACGTCACCCGAGTCCTTTGGAGGAGCCCAGATTCTGTGTGGATCCCAGTGATTGGAAGAAGAAGGTGTAAAGTTGAAGTTGCCTTGGAGACCCCAAGATGTTAGAGATGCCAGAGCCTTGTGATACCTGCTGAGGAAAACTGCTAACAGGGAGTAGAACCAGCCAAAGAGAAGAAGCTGTTACGGTCAACAAAGATGAAGGGAGTTGTTGATTTGAAGAGTGCTTGGACATCAGACATGGAGATGCAGTGCTTGAAGTTTGCCCAGCTGGTTTTCTGTCTTGCCGTGGTCCAGTATTTCCTCACTATGACTTTTTGGAAAGGTAATGTATATCCTGTGATGTTGGAAGTATGTGATATGTTTTTTGATTTTGACTTTGTGGGGATTACAGTTACGGAATTGCATGAATCTCATAGGAGACTTTGAACTTTGGACTTTTAACATTGTTGAGACTGTGATAGACTATGGGGACTTTTGAAATTGGACTAAATGTATTTCGAGTTGTGCTATGGCTAGGTATGGCCCCCATAGACTCATGTGTTTAAACAAGCTTATGGGGGCCAGAGGTTGGAATGTGGTGGTTTGAATATGTTTGTCCCAGGGAGTGGCATTATTAGGAGGTGTGGCCTGTGGAGTAGGCCTTGATCTGTTCACAGCAATGGAAACCCTAACTAAGACTCAAGGTTCTTCTGTGTAGCCTTGGCTGTCCTGTAACTTGTTCTGTAGAACAGGCTGGCTTCAAACTCAGAGATCTTGCCTGCCTCTATCTCCCATGTGTTGTTATCAAAGACATGCCACCACTGTTCAACCAACAATTATCTTGTTTTGTTTTGTTTGTTTGTTTTTTGAGACAGGGTTTCTCTGTATAGCCCAGGCTGTCCTGGAACTCACTTTGTAGACCAGGCTGGCCTGGAACTCAGAAATCTGCCTGCCTCTGCCTCCCAAGTGCTGGGATTAAAGGTGTGCGCCACCACTGCCCGCCCCCCCCTTTTTTTTAAAGGTGTATTAATTTGTTTTATGTATGAGTGTTCTATCTGCATGTACACCTGCATGCCAGAAGAGGGCATCAGAACTCATTATAGATGGTTGTAAAGCACCATGTGATTGCTGGGAATTGAATTCAGGACCTCTAGGAGGAGCAGCTAGAGCTCCTAACCACTGAACCACCTCTCCAGTTGAACAATTATCTTTTTTAAAATAACAGTTTTGTTTTTATTTGTGTGCCTAGGTATGTCGGTGCCAATGACATGGAGTCCTGAGGAGGGTGCTGTACTCTCTCCAGTTACGTTACAGGTGTTTGTGAGCTGCCAGGTGCGGATGCTTCAAGGAACCAAATCCTGGTCCTCTGAAAGAACAGCAATCACTCTTAACTACTTTTCAGCCCCTATACATAAAAGCACAGGCCCAACCGGAGGGAACACTCAGATTGCAGAATATGAAGGCTATGATCAGATATACCAAGGCTTGCAAAGACTCCATTAAAAATACTACAAACACATGTCTCTTCATCCCAGACATGCCAGCTGTAGTAGCCTGTTGGTGGAAGAATACAAACAAGCTAGTGTTGTCCAGACATCCTGGAAGGTTTTCAGGACATGGGGAAGGAACTACAGCAGTGTGTACCGAAGAAGCCAGAGAAGCCTAAATCTGGGCTTGTGTCTTAGCTGACCCTCAGTGTGAAATATTCATTGCTATAGTCAACATAACCACCCAGATTTGCCACCTACTCACAAAGCATTAATGAAAGAAATTAGAGAATATGAAATAAATAAGGCTTGTGAGACGGCTCAGGACAAGCCTGGTGACTGACCTGAGTTTCATTCCCAGAAGCTACTTAAAGATGAAAGGAGAAAACCAAGTTCTCCAAGTTGCAATCTGCCTCTGCACAAACACTGTGGCATGCGTGCTCACACATACATATATACATGGGTAATATTTTTTTCCAAAGTAGAAGTTCAGGTGTATTTCCTGATTAAGATTATTAAAATGTCCATCATCCAAAGTAATTTACAGACTATACAGAACAGAGGAAAATACTGATGACGGGTGGGGTTTGCTAGGTACACATTGTCATCCCAGTGCTGGGGAAGCAGAAGCAGAAGGATTGGTGTGGCTTCAGGAATAACCTGGTCTAAATATTGAGTTCCAGGCCAGGCAGAGATAAGGAGCCACACTATCTTTTAATTAAACCATCCAACAAATACAAATGTCAAAGACATTCTTTACCTAACTAGAAAAAACAACTCTAGGATTCACAAAGAAGCACAAAAGACCCTGAGTCAGAAAAGACTCTGTGAGCAATTGTGAGCCAAAAGAACGAGACTATAAAAATACAGTAATCAGGCTGGAGAGATGGCTCAGCGGTTCAGAGCTCTTCCAGAGGTCCAGAGTTCAATTCCCGGCAACCACATGGTAAGGGGATCTGATGCTCTCCTCTGGTGTGGCTGAAGAGAGCAGTGGTGTACTCATACACATAAAATAAATAAATAAATCTTTAAAAAATAGAGTAATCAAACCAGTATACTATGTACCAAAACAAAAACAAAAACATTAAACAAACAAAAAACCAGACGCACCAAGCCCGATACTTGGCTCAGTGGGTAAAGGTGCTTGCGGCCAAGTCTGAGAGCCTGAGTTCAATCCTAAGAGCCCACATGACGGAATCAACTCCACAAAGTTGTCCTCTGACTTGCACATTGTGAGGTCCATGTTGTGATGTTGTGAGGGTCACAGGGTAAGGAGGCTGAAGAGACTGTGAAGAGCCGCAGGCAGAGAAGATATGTTTTACTTACCAGTGCACAGACCTCCAGTCAGGCAGCCATCAGCAGTGACCCAGGCACATGCCAGGACAGTGTGTATAGACTGGTGCACAAACCAGGAGTGTAGGCACATAGACCTATAAGCAAACACATACAAGGTCAGTCAGATATATGTAGAATCACACAAGAGTGGCATTCTGCCATACCACAGAGTGCATCCCCGTTTACCTTCTGTTACCAATGGGTTCCCCCTCCCCTCCCCTCCCTCTCTCTCTCAAAGAAAAAAAAAAAAGTAGCTGAATTCAGCCCAAATGTTTACAACCTGCACCAGAAAGGAGGCAAATTGAAGCTCCATGCCACAGGCTCTCTCTGACAACTACACCAAAGCTTCTATCAACACAGAAGCACAGCCCTTCCCTCCAAGGGAAGAAGAAGTCATTTATTCTGGAGCCAAATGTGAGTGACCGTAGCACAGAATGCAGATTTAGGTTACCCCAATTGGCAAGTTCTAATAAGGAAACAGTTTCTTGACATCTTTACAGTAATAAATACAAGTCAGCCAGGCAAGGTGTAGCATATACCTTTAATCCCAGCATTCAGGAGACAGAGGCAGTTGGATCTCTGAGTTTAAGGCCAGCCTGGTCTATAGAGCAAGTTCTCGGACAGCCAGGACTACCCAGAGAAACCCTGTCTCAAAACAAAACAAAAAACAGACGGGCATTGGTGGCGCACCTTTAGTCCCAGCACTTGGGAGGCAGAGGCAGGCAGATTTCTGAGTTCGAGGCCAGTCTGGTCTACAGAGTGAGTTCCAGGACAGCCAGGGCTACACAGAGAAACCCTGTCTTGAAAAACTAAAAAAAACAAAACCCCATAAAAAGCCACAAAAAAAAAAGAGTCATAAACTAAGGCACTTATTAACTACAATGTTGGGGGGTGGGGTGTATCAAGTAGGCGGGTAAAGCCAGAAGGAGAGAACTTTGCTATCAGCCTTAAATATCATCTGACAACATTCTTAGCTCTTTGGATGGTGGAAAACTAAGGCTTGTTAATACATTCCAAAAGGTTTTTTTAGGTTGTGGTTCTTTGTTTCTTTGTTTTTTAAAGCTCTTGGGGTGTTAGGTCTGGCTTTATCTGACAGTGACAAGTCTCACGAAGAGAAGGACAGGGAATGGTTATGTTTCAACTGGAATAAATGAGATAAATTGGAATTGGGCTTTTGGCTTGCCATAGTCCATGTTCTCCACACTACTGAAGTTTCCGTCAGTCAGCCTTTGCAAATACAGCTTCTTTTCAGAAGTTCTCCTTCACAGTTTGCAGTCGGAATATAATTATAAAGAAAGATTAGACAGGGCTGGAGAGACAGCTCAGTGATTAAGAGCACTGATTGTTCTTCTAGAGGACCTGGGTTCAGCTCCCAGCACACACATGGTGTCTCCCAACCTTCTCTAACTGCAGTTCTGGGAATATGACACTATTTTCTGTCTTCCTAAGGGCACCAGTAGTACACACAAAACATGCATGCAGGCACAATATTCATACACATAAATTATATATAGTTATATAATATATATAGTTATATGTATAATATATATTATATATATTTGAAAGATTTGGCAAACTTAAATCTCAAATATAGAACTGCTCTACCAATTGATTTTCTTATAAGGTTCAAAACAACCAAGAAACTAAGATTCAAGGAAACCTAGGAACACTGGAGCCTGAGAGAGCTAAGGAGGCCTGACGGCTACACGCTGCTGGGAATGTCACTGGGATAATTTGAAAGCTTCAGTGGGATCTAATCACTGTGTTTATGCACAACAGTGTTAGTGTGTATGTGCATATGTGCGTGTAGAGTGTGCACGTGGAATGTGTGTGGTAGGTGTGAGTGTGAAAGTGCTTGTTGGACCCATTCCAATGCTCAGAGTGGCCAGGGATGACGTCAAGTGTCCTACTCCATCACTCTCTGCTTTATGTCATTAAGACAAGCTTTTTCATTGCACCAGAGCTAGGCCGGCAGGTAGCAAGTCCCAGCAATCCTCCTGTCTTTGTCCCCCACAGGGACGGGACTCCAGAACCACTCAGCTACCCCATCTTGTTATCCAGGATAACCAGGACTATGCAGAGAGACCCTTTCTCAAAAAAAAAAAAAAAAAAAAAAACCAAAAAGGGCTAGAGAAATGGCTCAGTGGTTAAGAGCACCAACTGCTCTTCCAGAGGTCCTGAGATCAATTCCCAGCAACCACATGGTGGCTCACAACCATCTGTAATGGGATCTGATGCCCTCTTCTGGTGTGTCTGAAGGCAGCAACAGTATACTCACATAAATAAAATAAATAAATCTTTAAAAAGATAAAATCAAAAGAGATTTATTTTAAAGAAAATAAAGCAAAAAAGAAAAAGAAAGAAAAGAATTTTTTTTTTTTGTAAATGTGTGCCTGCACCTAAATTAAAACAAGATTTAACACCAAGTGTTTGCAGAGGTGCAAAGCAGGTGTTCTGAGCTGTTGGTGGGTAAGTAGCACAAATTCCAGAAATGGTGTAATCTCAACATTACATCTACCCTCTGACCCACTCATTCCCCTCTCAGAAACATCCACAGAGGGCTTGTGTGTTCTTAGCAGATTTATTTAGCATAGTGCTAAATAAATAAAGTCTGAGTGTCCATTACTAAGAGTCTAGGTAAAGGCTGGAGAGGTGGCTCAGTGGTTAAGAGCACTGGCTGTTCCTTCAGAGAACCTGGGTTCAGTTCCCAGCACCCACATGGTAGCTTACCAACATCTGTTAACTCCAATCCCGGGAAATCCAAAGCCCTCTTGTGGCCTTGCAGGGCAGTGCATGCAGATGGTGCACAGACAAAGCAGCCATACATGTAAAATAAAAATAAATGTTTTTAAAGGAAACAGATTTTAAAAAACGGTGGCTTATCTGCATACTGGTTTTCTTTCTTTTATTTTTGTTTTTTTTTTTGTTTGTTTGTTTTTGTTTGTTTTTGTTTTTTTGAGACAGGGTTTCTCTGTGTAGCCCTGGCTGTCTTAGAACTCATTCTGTAGATCAGGCTGGCCTCAAACTCAGAAATCTGCACCGCGTGCCTCTGCCTCCCAAGTGCTGGGATTAAAGGGGTGCACCACCACTACCTGGCTGCATACTGGTTTTCTATTCAGCAATAAATATAAATAAACTTCAATATGAGGCTGGAGAGATGGCTCAGTAGTTAAGAACACTGCCTGTTCTTCCAGATGTCCTGAGTTCAAATCCCAGCAACCACACAGTGGCTCACAACCATCTGTAATAGAATCTGATGCCCTTTTTTGATGTGTCTGAAGACAGTTACAGTGTACTCATATAAATAAAATTAAAATAAATAGATTTTTAAAAAAGTCTTCAATATGCAGATTGATATGGGTGAATCTGAAAAGCATTGAGTAGTGGGCACCAAGCACAGGTGAGTTGTGCTGTGGATTCTGCTTATACGAAGTTAAGTTCATCTGAAGCTCAACTGTAATAATGAGGACTGCATAGTTGTTGGTTGAGCAGGTATGGGAACCAACTAGGGGAGACAGGGGCAGCTTTTTCAGATGGAGGACTGTTTTATATCCTATCAGTTGTTGGGACTCAGACCCAGGACAGACAGCTGAGGTGGATATTTAACACACCAAAGTGGACCTGGCCTACAGGTTCTCCCAGCATCTCTCAGTCCCTACCTGGCATACCCTACCCTCTACCCTGAACTTTCCAGCCCAGGGGCTGGGCTTCTCCTCCCCTAGAAATTTTTTCTATATAATCTAGTCATTTTAATCTATCTCTTCTTCTCTCTTCTCTCCCCATCTCTGCATTTTTCTCTCTCCCTGCATGTATATGCTCTTTCTCTCTCTCTACCCATGGCAATTTCCCTGGCCTTGGGACCAGTGAACCCACTGAGAGCAGCTTCCCAATAAACCTGAGCCTTTATATACCAGAATCTAGCTTGAATTGGCTCATTTCTCCGGTGGAAAAATAAAACTTATCATTAAGTAGTAGTGTATATTTATCAAAAATCAAATTATTTCCTTAAAAATATAGAGATGCTATATTTATAAAATATACTTCAATGTAAAGAAAGCTAAGAAAAATGTGAAATACATCAAATAATCAGTAGTGTTTATTATTATTGGTATTATTATTAAGGTGTGTGCAAGCAGGAGTGTGCCACAGAGCCACAGAATGTGTGTGGAGGTCAGAGGTCAGCTTTCGGGAATTAGTTCTCTCTTTCTACCTTCTTGAAGCAGAATCTCTTTGGCCATTTCTTCTGTGTCCCAGATGAGCTGGTCCATAAACTCCTATGTCACCCTGGGAGTGCTGGGGTTACAGTTGCCACTGAATCTGGCTTTTTGAGTGGCTTCGGGGGATCAAGACTATTGCAAGCACTTTTACCTGCTGATCCATCTTGCTAGCCCTGGGTTTTGTTTGTTTCTCTGGAGTCCTCTTGGAAGCTCTGCAGAGAGAAGGTTCAGCCCCCCCCACCCCCACCCTTGGAACCTCATCATTTCCTCAGAACAGAAAGTTTCTACCAATTACATGTAACATTGAGCAACTATGTATGTTTGGAGGGCTGAGATAGGGTAGCATTAGATCCTCTTTTAACAGGCCCCAACATGATAAAGTACATCAAAGAATGAATACATAAATCAAAGAATTAATACATAAAAATCAAGCCAAACAGTCTAAATCAAGTCATAAGTAATCAAAAGTAGAAAGGTTAATATTTACCAGATTTCAGATGCCAAACAGATTTTTCAAAGCTTTGTGGGAACTATAAAGCAGCACATATATTTGTTATGTGAGAATATTAAAATGCGTAATAAAGTACACACAAAGTTAAACAGAACCAGAATTAGGGAGAGTCACAAAAATGTGCCAGCTTAAGGGTGTCAATTCTAGGTTGAATAAAGGGTGAAAAAAGGGAGGGGGAGAGGGGAGGAGGGAGAGGAGAAGGAGGAGGAGAGTAGGAGAAGAGGGGAGGAACAAATGAGAGAAGAGGAAATGAGCAGAAAATACAAATCACTGAGCAACCTGTGTACAGAAAGTACACCTGGACTTTACTTACCTATTTATGGTGTACAGGTGTGAGGACAGCATGCAGGAGTTGGCTCTGTCCTCCCACGAGGTATCTTTCATAGACCTGGAGAGACACAGACAGGAAAGGGTCAGTGACAAGGTCCACCCTTGGAACACACTCTCAACACTGTATCTTCTCCAGTCCAGGCCTACCTCCTAATAGTCCACGGCTGTGAGCTCATTAATGGGGCCTGTGAAAGAAGTTTCCTCTTAATAGCAACACTAGAAGGAGATCAAGCCTTCATTCAGCACAAGAGCCATTTGGGAGGGACACATACTCAAACTACAACAATTTGGGCATTGACATGCATGTAAATGTAAATATAGAAGCTTTGAAAAAGAATGAGAGAGCAAGAGGGTCCACTTTATAGGATTACTTGTAATACAAAATAATAAAAATAACAGCCAACACCCATGAGACTGATTCATTAAATGATGGGCTAGCCATTTGATGGGTTATTATTATACCATTAAATACTATTTATAATGACTTCTTAATGACCTGCTACTTCTAATCCTTTAAAATACGCTTATTGTAAATTAAGAGTAACAAGGCTGAGCTTCCATTTGGTTTGGAAAAAAATAATTTTAGTAGTGAAAAGCCATGTCCTAGGCTTGCCCCACTCCCCACAAGCCTGATGACCTGAGCTTGACCTTCAGAACTCACATACCGCTGGAATGAGAGAATTAACCCCAAAGTTGCCCTCTGCCCTCCACACATGAACCTTCACTCAGACACACATCATACCAACACACCCCTATACCCACCCACACACCCACAAATAAGATTTTTAAAAATAAATAAGGTTAACCACAAAGTTTGATAACAATAAGAAAATACATACAAAATACTGCAGAATGCAGCCACAGAAAATCTTTTTATGTTTGTTTGTTTTGTTTTGAGACAGGGTCTTATGTAGGTCTGACTGTCCTGAACTCACTAGGTAGATCAGGCTAGCCCTAAACTCATAGAGATCCCCTGCCTCTACCTCCCAAGTGCTGTGGTTTAAGCCACGTGTCACCACGCTTAGTTTATTGCTTTGTTTCTTGAGACAGGGTCTTGATCTGTAGCCAAGGCTAGCCTCACACTTGTAGCAATCCTCCTGAATCAGCCTCCCAAGTTCTGAGATTGCAGACTATACAGATTCTTAAGCTGAGGACTTCCTTTTCTTTTATTAATAAAGAAAAACTGAACATGACAGTGTAAGAATGTAATTTCAGCTCTCAGCTTGAACTTAAAATTAAAAGATGTTTAAATCTGAGTTTCAGTTTACACTCAAACATTAACTTCCCCCAGGGACACATCCCAGGAAGAGCACATTCCAAAGACTCAAACAAACATTCCAGGAAGAAGGGCCCAAGATGAGAGTTTATCAGGGAGATGAGCCCTTAACACAGTATACCTGGGTAAACAGAAGCCACTTAAGCTGACCCTCTTTGTTGTAAAGATAAGGTGCAAATTTGAGTTACTTAGAAACCAGGCCTGGGAACAGCTGTTTAAAATCCTTTATGGTTATTGTTTAAGAAGTAATTAACTGTCCTTGTGAACTCTGTAAAAAATGGTATATAAACTGCCCTTAACTGTAGTTCGGGGCTCTTCTTGCCTGCATGCAAGAGAACCCCAGTGCACTGGTTATCATTATCATTATCAATAAACCTCATGTTATTGCAGCGAATCCAGTCTGTGGGTGTTTCTGTGGGAGCGAATCCCCCCGGTTTTGGATCTTTAGGTCCAACAGACAGAATTAACATTCAATTTAGGAAGTTAGCAAAAGAGAAACTAGGAGTCTAAAGGAAAGGAAATAGAAAAATAAGGGTGTGTGAGGAGTAGTAGTGAGACAGCTTCAAAATCAAAAAAGAAAAAAAAAAAAACGAAAAAAAATCCTACAGCTTTTAAGTACATCTCGTCAGTCCTCCCGTCCTTCTGTCCTCCTGAGTTTCCTCCTCCTCCTCTTCTTCCTCCTCCTCCTCTTCTTCTTCTTTCTCTTCCTCCTCCTCTTCTTTCTTCTCCTTTTCTCTACCTCTTCCCCATTGTCTGTCAGATTTGTGTTCCCCCACCCTGCCCCCAATGTTATTACTTAGGGTCTGTTTAGAAAAACACAAACTGGGCTGGAGAGATGGCTCGGTGGTTAAGAGCACTGAATCTTCTTCCTGAGGTCCTGAGTTCAATTCTCAGCAACCACATGGTGGCTCACAACCATCTGTAATGAGTTCCGATGCCCTCTTCTGGCATGTCTGAAGATAGCTGCAGTGTACTCGTATACATAAAATAAATAAAATCCTTAAAAAAAAAAAAAAAAGAAAAGAAAAACACAAACTACTCGCTGTGCCTGGGGACACAGCACAGGGCTTGCAGGGCCAGTGGAGGAGCAGAGGGAAGGGAAGGTGTCAGCACCAGGCAGCTGACTCCTTCGGGCCTTAAAGGGAAGCCTAGCTATTTCTGCCTCTGTGGATGAAGACACACCCTTCCCTTCTGCTTCCTAGATGTCTCCAGGTTTCTCTCAAGGAAAGTTCTAACCTAAGAAATGTAGCTCCTGTCACCCGGCTTGTAGCACTAGTATGAAAGTTTCACCAGTCCATCCATTATGTGGATCTCTTCCTTTCTACCGTCCAGTCAGCCAGGCAGCTGGAAATGATAGGTCAGGAAGAAAAATAATCTCAATTATGGGTGACATAAACTATGCTCTGCATGTTATTAACTGTCCTTCCTCACCAGGTATCTGTGTATCTGAGGATGACCTTGAACTTCTCATCTTCTGTATCCACTCTAACCACTCTACTGGGGCTGTGATTTCAGGTGTGCACCACCCTAGGTAGTGTGTATGGTGCTGGGGAGTGAACCCAGGGCCTCATGCATGCTAGGGAAGTCTTCCACCAACTAAGCTATGCCCTAGCCCAGCCTGTCGTTCTTCAAGTGTGTGACAGTCCCAGCTCGTTTTATTGCTAACCCGACAAAGTGAGACAAAACAAATGTACAATCTGAACAAGGTTATGTAACTTCCCAAGTTTGGAAAATGACAGCGTTTGAAAGCTGTTCAGCTGAATAGTGGGAGCTGCAGCCCTCAGCCGCTGTGGGAAACAGCCTGGCGGTGTCTCAGCAAGTGAAATGTGAAGCTATCATACAGCCAGGCAATTCTGTTTTTAAGCACGCACTGGGCGGGGGACGGGACATTGGTTCACCTGATGCTCACACTAGCATTAAGTAGTCACGGATCCAACCCCAAAATCCACCAATTAATAAGGCAACCAACGAAGGTAGTGTATTCAAATATTATTCGGCTGAGAGGAGAAATGTAATGATAAAGAGTGTGGTTGATCTGCTGCTGGATATCGAGACGGGGTCTCCCGTAGCTGGGACTGGCCTTGAACTCACTGTGTAGCTGAGGACGACTTACTACTTGTGATCTTCCTACCTGTGTCTCCCTGTGATGACAGGTTGTGCTGCTACACTTGGTTCAGGCAGTGTGGGGGCTTTGTGCACGTTAGGTCCACACTCAACCCACTGAACCACAATCCTAGCCTGCGTGAGTTTGAAAACTTATGCTAAGTGGAAGTCACAAAGGCTATCTGTTAATTAATTAATTAGTTAATGAATATGGTCATGTGAGAAAAGGTTGGTCTTATATATATCCCCCACTGGTTTTGATTTCTTTCTTTCTCTCTCTTTCTTTCTTTCTCTTTTTGTTTTTTGCTTTTTTTGAAACAGGGTTTCTCCCTGTGTAGTCCTGACTGTCCTGGGACTCAGAGCTCTGTTTGCTTCTGCCTCCCAGTGCTGGGATTAAAGGCAAATGCCACCCCCCCACCCCAGACCCCCCCACCCCACCCCCGGCACCCCCCACCCTCATTGGCTTTGTTCTCATAGTCTTCCTACTTCAGGTCTGAAGTGCTGGGTTTTCTTAGGTGTGTGCTGCGTGCTCTGGGTAGGATTTCACTTACAGAAGTCTCTAGAACAGGCAAATAGGTAGGAGGTAAAAGTAGAGTTGTAGCCACCAGAATGGGGAGGGGACGTGGGGGAGTGGCTTCTAGTGAGTGCAGGGTTTTGACATGAAAGGTTACAGCTCTGCTCACACTGCACAGTGATTGTTGTCCAACTCTGGACACGCTATAAACCACTGGAAAAACAATAGTTATAAAATCTACATTACAAAATATGTCAATTTAACTTTTAACCGTGTAGATCCCAGGGATCAAACTCAGGTCATCAGCCTTGCTGCTAGCATCCTTACCCACCAATCTATCTCACTGGCCCATTTTAACCCTTTCAAGAAAAATCTTTTGATGTGCTCATATGAATTTGGGTGTTTATGTGCTATAGGGTACATGCGGAGGTCTGAGGACAACTTTTAAGGATGGGTTCTTGCCTACTTTGGAGCTAGCCTAGTCTACGGAGTGAGACCCAGAACAGCGGAGCTACACAGAGAAACCCTGTCTTAAAAAACAAAACAATAACCAAACAGAAAAAGATCTTTATGTTTTATTTTACCTGTAGAGGTGTTTTGTATCTATATGTATGTCTGTGCACCATGAATATACAGTACCACAAGAAGAAGGCATTGTATTGGGTGAAACTGGAGGTCGTGAACCTCCATGTGGGTGTTTAGAACAAAGCCTAAGTATTCTGGGAGAGCGGCCAGTGTTCTTAGCCATTGAACCATCTCTCCAGTCCCCTGATAATCTGACTTTTGATCCCTGGATCCCACAGTGGAAGGAGAAAATTGACTTCTGAGAATTGTCCTCTGACCTCACACAGGTGCGGTGCCTGACGTGCTCCCACACTGACACTGACACACAATCACTCAGACACAATACAGCACAGGAACAGACGGAGCCCAGTAAACAATGAAGACAGCAGACAACTCTGGAGTTAAAGCTTTCCCCTGAGCTGTCTGGGGCTGTGTAAATTAATGCTAAGTGCAAACCCATTAGTCAGGCTTTAGTGACCACATAAAATATTTATCATGAGACTGTTTTAATGAATGGCGCTTTGTGTGTGTGTGTGTGTTCTTACCTTATACCCACGGGAAAAGACAATATACCCACATCACCAACTGTCCTTGAAAGCAACAGAATACGACTTATCCCTAAACTATAGCTTCAGCCCAGGGAGGCAACAGAAATGTATCAAACAACTTTTCCTTTCATTTGGCTGTCTGTCCCTTACCACTACCGCCATTAGCTTCAGCACAGGTGGCTCGCTGATATTTTTCCAGAGGAGATACCACTTTTATAATAGCCCTGTCCAACCGAGATATGTAAGGCACAAATATGAGTGCGTATAATCTTACACATCAGCCCAGTGATGTGAAAAATATAAAAGAGTAAGGGAGTCAGAAGACACCAGCGATTTCATTCTCCAGCAGGCCAAGACTAAGCTGCCCTCCTGGCCCCTACACATTTATTTGTATGCGTTTTGCCTGCATGTATATGTGCACCATGTGCGTTCCTGATTCTTGTGGAAGCCAGATGAGGGTGTTGGATCCCCTGGTGTAGGAAGCTGACATGACAGACCTGCGGTGCCTTCTAGCCGTCAGGTCTGTCAGGTCAGCTTCCTACATCTCCCCCTTTTTTTATTTTATTTGCAAACCCTGGGTCATAGAACGGGTACACGATAGTTGCCCTATGAGTATAGTTGTACAGTGAGGGAAAGCAGAGGCCTGATCCCCTGTGCAAGATGAGATATTGTAATGGGTTTCTTCTCTTGAATACTTCCCATACCCATCTCAATGCCTTTTGACGGGGAAAGGGAGCCTTCACCCTGGGGCACCACCAGGAGAGGAGGTTTTTGGCATCAAACCTTTATGCAATCAGGCATACTTTCGGGAAATCTATCCATACTCGTGGAACATTCCCTGTCGAGTACCCACTCGCAAACACCTCAAACTGCCAGTAGAGCACTCCTAAAGGGCTCGTATCTATGAAACCAGCTCATATTTCCTTCAGGGTTGCTAGCCAAACATGGGGAGATTCACCATTCTCGAGGGCGGCTAAGGCTTGGTAGACTACGGTTTTGTGCCTGGCATGGTCTCTCCTTAGTCTGCATAGAAGCCATATGCAAAAGACACAACCGGCCAACACCATGGCTCCCCAAACCAGGACTCCCGCCCACTCTTTAAAGAAGGAAAAGGCATTGGCCATCCAGGATGTGAGGTCACTGAGGGAGAGAGGCTGCAGTCTGGTCCCATTCAGCTGGGCAACCTGGACAAACAATCTGGTCACCATCTCTTCTGCTTGCAACGACCAGTTGCCTCGCAGGTATTCCGACAGCATCCTAGATTGATTGATAGACTGAGAAAAGTTAGTTTGTAGAGGGGTGACACAGAGGCCTCTCGTGGAGTACACACAGGAGGCCTGAATGACTTTGAATAGTTCCTCTACTTGGTTTTGGACTATATCAATGCGTTGGTTAGCCAGTAGTATTCCAGAGGTAAGATGGGCATTAATCTCAGCAGTTGTGGCCGCGGCAGCAGCTATTACAACAGCAGTTACTATCGCTGCTGTGATACCAAAATCACGCTTCTGGCGCAACAGGGTAAGTATTGGAAATTGTTCAGGATCAGCTTCGACAGGGACGGGTACAAAGGTTGGTAACTGCACCACCAGAGCTGTGGTACTTGTCCCATCCCAGCACTCAGATATCAAGCAGGCAACCCCAGAGGCATTGCAACTTAGCACTACCCCTGAGGAGTTAGTCAGAATGAAGAAAAAGGGGGGCTTCACACAAACGGGAGCCTCTGCATAAGAAAGATTCTGTAATTGCCCCTTAATCTTGATATCTGACAAACTCACATCGGGGTGCCTGGTGGCAGTAATGTTAACCAATGAGAAATTGCCCCCTCTCAACCTAGAGAATGGGGTGAGAGAAGTAAAGGCTGACTTGTTATTAGAGAGCAGCCATTGATACCAGGGCCAGATGTTACCTGGCCTGGATGCAATCCTTAAGTTATTGGTATATTTTGCTTTAAACAAAGGGGGGCTAAATTCAAACCCAGAAGATATCTGGGTGTCCCGGTGATCGGGACTCTGGCAAGGAGAGAAATCGGGGGGAAACTCTTGGTATGGTGGACAAATAGGCAGGATTTTGCACTTAGTGGACTTGGCTTGGGTGGAATTACCATTAGAGGGTATAACTAAATATTGCGACATAAGAAAGGTGGTGATATTGAGGGAGGCACTAGAATTAGTGCCTGTCTTTCCTGAACCCTGGCTAAGGCCGGAGCTCAGCTTTGATAGAGCTGTGTGTAATACTCCGGTGCTTGTTCCCCCTATATCTATGGGATCTAGCCAATTCACCAAATACCGGGATGCTAGGAAAATGCATGGAGCAACACTCCTATTAAAGGTGAAACATAAGGTGCCTGCCAAGGTGTAATTAGTGGCTGTATATCTTGCAGGGGCCTCCTGAGTGGGAATAGTGCAGGGCATATCTTGGTCACAAGAGGTGGAGAAAAAGGTGGGCAGAACCTGGGAATTGCTATGGATGGGCATGGGAACCGGCCAGGTTTTGGCTATTGCCCATAGTTGAATGGCTAATCCCTGGGTTACCATCAGCAGTAGACTTATCATCTGGATCCTCACGTATGTCTTCCGCATCGTTCTGGTCCCGGGGTGGTTCAATACGTCTAGTGAGGCGTTCAGGGACCCAAATCGGATCTTCCTGGTCCTGTGGAAAAACACAGACAGCTCCCCTGGATCTGGAAATAACCGGATCCGGACCATGCCATGAGCCTGTTAAGACATCCTTCCATTTTACTTCTTGCTTAACAGTTGGGGTGGACAGTGAATGCCTGTCGGCCGCTGAGCATCCATCCGAATCCAATGTCAAAAAATTTAGAGTGAAGAGGGCTAAAGAAAGTTGATCTTTTGGGGAGTGCCCATGAGCTACTCCCCCTTTTTGTTTTATTAACAGTTCCTTTAGTGTGTGATGGGCACGTTCCACAATACCCTGACCTTGAGGGTTGTAAGGTAAACCAGTGATATGTTTCACCTTCATGTGTTGACAAAATGTGGCAAAAGGCCTAGATGCATAGGCCGGTCCATTGTCCGTTTTAATGACATCGGGTTTTCCCCATGCCGCCCAAGCCGCAAGGCAATGGCTTATCACATTGCGGACTTTTTCCCCACTTAGGGGAGAGGCATAGACGATGCCTGAACATGTATCTATAGAAAGGTGGACATACTTAAGAGTCCCAAAGCGGGATATGTGGGTAACATCCATTTGCCACAGTTTGAGAGGCAACAAGCCTCTAGGGTTAACGCCGGTATGAGGCGGATGAAGAAACTGTGCACAATCTGGACAATTGGTTACAATATTTCTGGCTGCTGCTCGTGGCAAGCGAAACATATGGCGGAGTGTGGTGGATGGTACATGAAACTGCTTATGAAAAGCAGAGGCTTTAGTAATTGCGTCCGTGTGGAAGACAAATTCCATGCGGGTGGCTGCATCCACCAGAGCATTGCGCTCTGTCATGGGACCTGGCAGCATAGTATGGGCTCTCATATGTTGGACGAAAAACTTATTTTCCCTTAGCCAAATAAGCTTCTGGATTTGCTGGAGAAGGTGGCGAACAGGACTATTTGACTTAATAGGTCCTGCAAGTTCCAAAGAAGCTACAGCATTAACTACGTACCTGGAGTCTGATACCAAATTAAATGGACCAGGGAAGGTTTGAAAGACTACCAACACAATTTGGCACTCCATGAGTTGTGGAGTTCCAGGGGTAAACTGAATTTGTACTGGGGGTTCAGAGCCAACAACGTAACTGCCAACTCCTGTTTTGGAGCCATCCGTATATATATCCACTGCCTCAGGTATAGGTAATGAGGCTGTAACCTTTGGAAATATAATGGGGTGATTGGTAAAAAACTGCAGGATAGGGCTCTTGGGGAAATGATTATCAAAATCCCCATCAAAGCTACATCTGAGAATAGTTCAATCATCTATCACGGCACACAAAGTTTGTATCTGCTGACTAGTGTAAGGGGTAATAATCCTCATTGGAGGCACACCGAAGTGTGCCAAGCACGATTTAAGGCCCATTAAAGCTAACTGTGCTATGACCGTGGAATAGTGTTCCACAGTTTTACTAGGAGAAACATGAGGATGTATCCATAATAGGGGGCCCTCCTGCCATAGTACCGCAGTAGGTTGTCTTAGTGTCTGTAAAATACATAAAAGGATGGTATGCACATCGCGGACGCGAGTAACTTGTGCCTTACTTAGAGCAGTTTCTACCCTTTGCAGGGCTAACCTAGCATCTGGTGTGAGGCTCCTGGGGGAGGTCAGGTGAGGATCCCCTTTCAAGATGTCAAACAAGGGAACCAACTCATGATTGGGGATCTTTAAATAGGGTCTAATCCAATTGATATCTCCTAACAATTGTTGAAAATCATTTAGCGTACGTAAATGATCTTTTCTGATATTTATTTTCTGAGGTCTAATGTCCCTGGAAGATATTACTGCTCCCAGGAATCGTCCTACCGTTTCTGTCTGTACCTTCTCTGGAGCCACATATAATTGTGCTTTCTTCAGTTGTTTAATCAATGCTGCATAAGCAGAATCCAACTGGTCTCTGGTGGGAACGGCCAGTAAAATGTCATCCATGTAATGACAAACTCTAATCTCTGGGAAGGTCTACCTAATTGGCAGCAAAGCTCGCCCTACATACAGCTGACACATAGTAGGACTATTGGCCATTCCTTGTGGTAGTACCCGCCATTGGTAGCGGGCATCAGGTTCTTCATTGTTTATTGCAGGGACAGTAAAAGCAAACCGCTCGCAATCGGCGGGGCCAATGGTATAGAAAAGAAACAATCCTTAATGTCAATTATAAAGATAGGCCATTCCTTTGGCAGACTAGAAAGTAGAGGAAGGCCTCATTGAATGGGGCCCATAGGTTGCATCTGGGCGTTGATGGCCCGCAAATCATGTAGCAATCTCCATTTACCCGATTTCTTTCTTATTACAAAGATTGGAGTGTTCCAGGGGGATTGGGATGGTTCTATATGTCCTGCCTCTAATTGTTCTTGCACTAAGGCTCTTGCCACCTGTAACTTTTCTATAGGCAATGGCCACTGAGGGACCCACACTGAGTCCCCCGTTTTCCAAGTGATAGGTGTACCTCCCTCAGTGGCCCCTAAGAAAAACCCAGCCCAGTCCTATCATGTTTGGGAAGTATAGTTATCACATCTGGGCTGCCTTGCAGATTCTTTCCCAGTCCCTTGCCTGGCCTATAGCCCATGCCCTGCATCATATTTTGTGATTAAGCAGAGTAATCATTTGTGAGTTTCATGCCTAATTGTACTAGTACGTCTCTTCCCCACAAGGTGACCGGGAGGTCCAGAACATACGGAGTAAACCTTCCTGTTTTCCCTTCCTGATTCTTCCACACCAGCTCCTTAGAGCTCATCATGGGGGAAGATTCATAGCCTAATCCCCGGATGTTTTGGGCAGACCTCTGGGTCGGCCATTTGGCAGGCCAGTCATGGGCAGATATGATGCTATGATCTGCCCCCGTGTCCAACAGTCCCAAAAAAGATCGACCTTCTACCCATAGTGTCGTCATAGGACGATCTTGTAATTCTAAAGAAAGATAGGCAAAGTGAGACCCGGTAGACCCGAGCCCGCTATTACCTCTAGTCTTGTTATGGGATGGAAAATAGCTATGCAAACTGGGCAGTAGTAACAACTGAGCTATCCTATCTCCTGGGGAAATAGCCGTAATTCCTTTTGGAGAGGAGGCCAATATTTTGGCCTTCCCCGTATAGTCTGCATCTACGACTCCTGGAACGATCTGTAATCCCCTCAGAGCTGAGGATGATCGTCCTAAAAGTAGGCCTACAGTGTCTTTGGGCAATGGTCCTGAAAAATTAGACTCTATAGGCTGCACTCCCATTTGCGGTGTCAGCACGATTCTAATGGTGGCACTGAGGTCCAGTCCTGCGGAACCTGGAGTGGCCCTCCTTGGTTCCGAGGGGCTCGCAGAGATGGACTCTGAATGGCCCCATACATTTGCGGGCCCTGGGGTCGTGGGCCCTTCTGCCCGTTTTTTGGACAAACACCACCATAGTTGTTACGTAGGGGACGTCTGTTAATATCTCTGAAGGAGCGACATTCTTTTGCCCAATGATTCCCCTTCTTACATCTGGGACAAGGCCCAGGGCCCTGTCCGTGTTGTCCTGTACTGTTACTCCTCTCGGGGCACTGTCTTTTGAAGTGCCCAGACTTCCCGCAAATAAAGCAGGTTTTGGCTCTCTCTATTCCTTTTGTAGCTTGTAGGACAGCAGCTGCTAATCCTGCATTGGACAAAGGGCCTCCTATTTCCCTGCATGCCTTCATCCATGCCTGCAATCCTTTAGCCTTCCATGGAGTGATAGCATTCCTACATTCCTTCGTACACTGCTCATAGACAAGCTGTTCTATCAATGGCATGGCTGTATCTGGGTCACCAAAAATCCTCTCTGCTGCCTCTATCATTCTTGCCACAAAGTCAGAAAATGGCTCTGTGGGCCCCTGGATGACCTTTGTTAGGTTTCCTGATACCTCTCCTTTGTTGGGCAGGGACCTCCATGCCTTTATGGCCATGGCGTTAATCTGGTTGTAAACTGGTATGGGATAACCTGTCTGATTTGCGGCCCATTGACCCTGACCCATTAACATGTCAAAGGACCAGGCATCTTGGCCATCGATCTGGTTGGCCCGAGCCTGGCTTTGAGCGTACTCGATATACAGGGCCTTCCAGTTCAAATACTGACCCATAGTTAAGCAGGCTTTAACTGTACTCATCCAATCGGATGGGGTCATAGCACGCAAGGTTAGTCTTTCCAACAATGCCTGAGTAAAAGATGCATTAACCCCATACGCCTGGACGGACTCAGCCAAGGCCTTTAGTTGCTTAAACTCTAAAGGCTCATAAAATCTCTGCCGATTATCATCTTCAAAAATAGGAAAGGCCCCCGCTGCCTCCTTCCACGTCTGAGGGAAAAAAGAAGATCCCTTTTTCCCATCTTTTCTCCCCTCTTCCTGTTTCTTTCTTGAAAGAGTCATTGATCTCATTTCGGCTAGGAACTCTTTCAGCTCCTCATCCCTTTTGTCTAACTTATTCTCTTCCTGTTTATCCTTGGCCTTACTGATGTTTCCCCGACCAAAATCACATCTTTTTTGTCTACACTTAGCGGCTCCCCTTTCCAGCTCTGCTTCTTCCTCAGAAGCTAACCCGGACTCATCTGAAGTTTCTAATTCTTTCAAAGAGGGGTAAATCCCTCTGGATCCCTCTTCCCTTTTCTCCTTTTTATCCTTTTCAGGTCGTTTAGACCTGTCTCTGGCTATGCTAGCTTTTCCCTTTTCTTTATCTTTGTACCCCTTATCCTCCTTTTTCTCCTTAAAGGCCCTTTCCTCTTCTGACATGCTCTCCTGATGCTCTTGAAGCAATTTCTGTCCTGCTTTCACACCCTCAACACATCTTTTATCCTCCAAGCAGGCACGTATTATGCGCCAAAGAGGCCTCACCCCAGGTTTCACTGACCCTTCCTCAGCCTCCTTATCAAGCTCTCGACCCAATTTCTCCCATGAGCTAATGGTTAGAGACCCTGTGAGCGCCAACCATGGGGCTACTCGCTCTATCTCACGTAGAAAGCCCTCTAGGATTTTTCTTTTTATATCAAGGTGTCGTTGCTCAAGGAGCTCTTGCAACGCACTCAAGAATTGGCTGGATTGAGTATTCCCCATGTTACTCACTTAGCTATGTGAGGTTTACACACGGGTGGACAGGTGGAGTGGCCTAACCCCGTCTGTCCTAATCAAAAATTGGGCTTATATTGTCCCGTTCCCTCAGGAACTTTCCCTTGGGCAAACTGCCGCTAGACTGCGGACTTCTGAACTGCCTCTTTTCTGAGGTCTTCTGAGGTGCCTCTTTACCGAGGTCTTTCTGAATCTGCAGATTTTCGAATCCTCTCTTTCTGAGGACCTTTTATCCCATTTGATCAGGGAACTTACCGGTACCGCCGCTTCTCAGGGTGAAGAGTTCTGAATCCGCGAGAATTTCTCCTCGGGTCCCCCGTTCTCAGATGCCTTCTTTTTTTCTTTCTTCTGTCCCGGATTTCTTCTTTCTTCTTTCTTCTTTTCTTCTTTCTTCGTTTCTTCTTCTTTTCTTCTTTCTTCTTTTCTTCTTTCTTCTTTTCTTCTGTCTTCTTTTCTTCTTTCTTCCACCCGGGTTTCAGCACCACTTTGTTGCGCCCCGCTTGTCCAGCAAGGAAGACGCGACAAACCGGATTCTTCTCAACAGCCTTTATTGGAAGTGCTCTTTTAGGTTTCTGGGAGAAACTAACTGGAATGCCCAGAACGGGCTACTTATATACCCCCAGCCCTGGGCGTGGCAAAGCACATGGAGGTGTCCGATTGGTCAATTTGCAATGACTCATTAGCATACTCATTAGCATACCCCGCCCGGGTGGGGTGATTGGCCAGGTTCGTGGTACCCTAGTTGTACCTCATTTGCATGCCCCGTTTGGGAGGGGCTGGAGTCAAGTTCCTAGTTTTCCCTGAAAGCCTTGAGTAGCCGCCATCTTGGATTGTTGCCTCAGCGGCTGACGGGCGAATGTCAGCCTGTCAGCCGCTTTTGAGGCTGGGGCGCTGCTTCTCTCAGCTGGCAGCCACAGCCGCTTTTAGTCAGTGACGCCGAGAGCAGAAACGGGCAGCCGCCTTGAGTCGGTAAGAAAAAATGGGTAGCTGCTTTGAAGCGGCGGCAATGCCGCCGCTTTTCAAGCTGACATGACAGACCTGCGGTGCCTTCCAGCCGTCAGGTCTGTCAGGTCAGCTTCCTACACCCTGGAAACGGAGTTACATGTGTTGTGAGCCACAGTGATGTGGGTGCTGGGAACCGGACCTGGGTCCTGTGTTAGAGCCGCAACTCCTTAACACAGGAGTAAGCCCTCTAAAGCTGGTCATTTGTTACACTTGAATCCTCTCCCTTCTGAGTTCATGCCCAGGGCCAAGTCCATAATCAGGGCTCCTTCTGCACCTGATTCTGTGGGACAGCTCTCCCATTTGGAGCTTGTCACAGTGACTCACAGTTTACAGAGTGACTTCATTGTTTGGCTTGTGAGTGTTATATGCAAATGAGCTCACATCTCTTGTGCATTTGGGGGACCAAGGAGTGGAGGCCAAAGGCAACTTTTGCCCTATGGCTCCTCCCTGGACAGCACTAGCTGAGGAAGGCTGTGAACTCAGGTTCTCCTCAGTCTCCTCTAGCCAGTGAGGGAACTGAAAGGCTGCCTCTGCTGTGAAGTTTTTTAAAGGCCACATTTGTTGCATGCAAACATTTAAATGTTGTCAACTTTCATAATTCACACTAGATACCAAGAGAGATTTTTCACTCACATCCGGGCTCATCAAAGTACAGCAAGAATCCAATATGGTTGCTTTCATGTTGACTCTTTCTGGAAAGGAACAGAATATGCATAATTTCTTATCACAGCAAAGTAGGTGGTTGTTCTAGAATGACAGTTGCTTATTCTTTCTTCCACTCTGACAGTGAGTCTGTTGACTTACCAACTCAAAGAAGAACTTAAGGTTCTTACACAGGCACTCATGCAGGTCCCTGCGCTGACTGTGACAAGTAACGTCCCTCTAGGTGTGAATACAAGCAAAGCCTGGCATGTCATGTTCCAGAACACAGGAGTGCCTCCAAAATGATAACCGCTCAAAAAGTCTTAGAGCCAACAAAAAGGGCTTGCCGTAGCCCAGTCATGGAAAATCTGAGCTCCAAAATGCATGATGGCAGTGAAGGATTGTGACTATATCCATGCCGACACAAAGGGCCGGTACCTTGAAATTTTCACATGGGAAAAGAATGTCACATAGTTTACAATTGCTTTCCTGGGTCAGCAAGATGGCTCAGTGAGTAAAGGGGCTTGCTGCCAAACTTGAAGATGGCTTGAATTTGGTTCTGGATCTACGTGGCAGAAGAAAACCAATTGCCCAAAGTTGTCCTTTGACCTTCACAATTATACCTTGACACACTTGTGTACAATCATATCATGATATGTGTGTGTGTGTGTGTGTGTGTGTGTGTGTGTGTAAAATTTAACTTATTTTCCTGCAATTTGCTTTTTTTTTTTTTTTAATTAAGATGAGGTCTGGTTATGTTTCTGAAACAGGTTTGGAGTTTATTTAGTATGTAGCTCCAGCTGGCTGGCCAAGAATCTTCTGCCTCAGTTTTCTTGGTGCTGATATTTCAGGCATGGACCATCACATCTGTCTTCTTCTTCTTCTTCTTCTTCTTCTTCTTCTTCTTCTTTTTTTTGATTGATTTATTTATTATGTATACGGTGTTCTGCCTGCATTTATGCCTGCAAGCCAGAAGAGGGCATTAGCTCCCATTACAGATGGTTGTGAGCCACCATGTGGTTGCTGGGAATTGAACTCAGGTCCTCTGGAAGAGCAAACAGTGCTCTTAACCTCTGAGCCACCTCTCCAGCCCCACATCTGTCTTCCTATAAATGTGTTTTGGATTATATGGAAGTCCCCCTCCCCTGCATGCCATCTCTTATAGCCCAGGCTTACCTTGAATTCACTTAGGGCTACCATGCCTAGTCCAACACTGTGTGCTTCTACATACATGCTTTAGCTACATAATGTGTGATTCTGTTTATGTTCCAGCACAAACTGACAGCATGGAAAAGGCTGAGCCACAGAGACGAAGAAAGGATCGGTGGCGTTTGGCATTAGGGATGGGAGACGGTTGGTTGCAGAGAAGAGTTACGAAGGAAGAAATATTTTCCTTCAATGTAGAACTGTCCTTTCTGGCAGAAGAGGTGTCCCAGTGGTTATGAGTGCTTGTCGTCATTGCAGAAAAACTGGGTGCAAGTCCCGGCACCCTCATGGCAGCTTACAACCGTCGACCACAACTCTAGCTTCCTCAGTAGACACCAGGCATACACACACACAGACACACACACACACACACACACACACACACACACACACAAGCAAAATCTCATTCACATAAAATGAAATAAATAAATCTAAAAAAGAAATTTAGCTGGGCAGTGGTGGCCCTTCCTTTTAGGCCCACCTAGCATGCTGGAGCCAAAAGCAGGAAGATCCCCAAGTTCAAGCTTAGCCTGGCCTGTGGAGAGAGTTCCAGGACAGCCAAGGTTATACAGAGAAACCCTGTTTTAAAACTAACAAATAAACAAATAAAAACTGCCCTCTATCTTGAGGTTAGTGGTGGTGATGTTGTTTTGTATATTTGTCAAAACTTACAAAACTGTGTTCCAAAAAAAAGAGTGAGTTTTACTACATGTAATTACTGAAGGGACTCCAGCCAGCCCGAGCATGGCAAACATGGCTCTGGCAGGCCTGGCCCTTCTCCCTGATTCCCGATTGTTAGGAGCCATGGTGAGCGTGACAACATTCGCCATTACAAGATGGCGTGGGCATCCTGTGCTCCCACAAATAAACAACTAACTGCGCAGGTGCAAAAGGCAAAAGGGTGCCAAAGTCACTGCCCATCCCGGGGTGTAATGTGGGGTGATGAGTGAACAGCCAATCAGAAGTGAACACGCCACTCTAGGGTACATATAGCAGTGCCTTTCCCGGGCTTGGGGTCTTTCCGATTCTGCTGATATAAGAATAAAGCCTCCTTGTAGTAACTACCCGAACACTGCCTCACGTGTCTCTTTCGTGGGTGAAGGGGACTCGGAATAATCTGGTGCCGAAACCCAGGAATTTCAAGGCACCGCGGAGACCCCCCCCCCCCGAGATTCGGGGCAGGTTAAAAGACTACAGGATCGAGGTACGTCTCTGAGAGGTATGTTTGGGGTGGAAGCCTTGGTTGCGAGCGGATTTTCACTCATTGCCGCGCCACTGCACTAGTTGGCCTCTTGCTTGTGTTGCTTTTGCTTTTAGCTTATTTGTGTTGTGGGGATCCAGCTCGTAGCACAGCTATTAGGGCAAGTCAAGAGGTTTCAGGAGAGGTCCACTCCAGGGTATCAGAAACAGAGCATGTTAGCCGGCATCAGGCCAAGGAGCCTGGGGAAAAAGACAAGGCCAAGGAGCCTGGAAAGGAGAAGCAGGCAAAAAAGCCTGGGCAACAGAGACAGGCCAAGGAGCCTGGTCAAAGAAAAGAGTACTCAAAAGGAACAGGGGCCACTGCAGGGCCTGTTAAGGTTAAGGACCCTTCACCGGCTGGTGAAGAGAGAGTGGAGGTCAAAAGGACCCCCCTTTACCCCATTAAGGAGCTTGCCGCCATAGACCTTAGCAGCTCTGAGGAAGACCTAATGCAAGGAGAGGAGGAGAGCCTAGAGCAGGAGGCAGCCGCCTATGCAAAAAATAACTGTCCTGTGATAAGACTAAGAAAGACCTTGAGTCCCTCAGCCCCGCCCTTGCCTCCGGTCTATGCCTTGGGCAGTGCCTCTAATTCATTTCTCAGCCCAGGAGATCGGAGACAGCTACAGCTGTCATTTCCAGTCTTTGAAGCGGTAGAAGGAGCACGTGTTCATGCCCCAGTAGAGTATAGGCAGGTCAAAGAATTAGCTGAGGCAGTACGTGCATATGGAATTGGGGCTAATTTTACCATATCCCAAGTGGAGAGGTTAAGTGCAGCTGCTATGACGCCAGGAGACTGGCAGGACACAGTGAAGGTGGTACTTACCAATATGGGCCAATACCTAGAGTGGAAGGCCTTGTGGCACAAGGCACTGCAAGCACAAGCCAGGATTAATGCAAACACTGAGGGACAACAATTATGGACTTTTGACATGCTGGCTGGAGTTGGCGTACACGCGAACAACCAGACCACTCATCCCTGGCAGGTCTACGCACAGATAGCATCAGCTGCAATAAAGGCATGGAAGTCTCTCCCTAGGAAGGAAGGCAGTAATCTTTATTTGTCCAAGATAATTCAGACATCTAATGAGTCTTTTTCTGATTTTGTGGCCCGAATGACCGAGGCAGCAGGTAGGATTTTTGGTGACCCGGAACAGGTGATGCCATTGATAGAACAAATGGTCTTTGAAAATGCTACAGCGGAATGCCGCACAGTCATTGCCCCTCGTAGGAACAGAGGGTTACAAGACTGGTTGAGAGCCTGTCTCGGCTTGGTAGGCCCCCTTACTAATGCAGGACTTGCGGCAGCTAATTTAGAGATGGCTATTGTCCTTCTCCAAGGTCACGGACGCGATAGACCCCTCCCCCCCGCCACGGCCGGGGAGGGGAGCTGTCTGTGTTATTCCACAGGAAGAAGACAATCCAATTTGGGTCCCCACGCAACTGGTGTAGATTGTGAAGAATGAAGCTAGATTGCAAGATGACGGCTCTGATTCTCCTGATGCTGATGTTCGATTTGGGGATAAGTATACCACTATGGGCCATAGTTAGATCTTGGCCTGTTCCCATGCCAGTACATTCAAATTCTGCAGTGCTGCCGTTGTTTACAGCTACTGGGTGTTACATGGATGCCCCGTGCTCTCGCTCTCGGCAGGCGCACCCACCAGCAGCCTGAGTTATATAATGCTACAAGTTTTCCATTAAATTTTACACTTTGTTTTGTGGCAGCAAGCAAGGGTAATAGACAAGTAAACTGCATACACCTTGTATGATTCTTAAGAAAGCTACTCTTGCTAATTGGGTGGATCCTGTGACTTACAGTAAGGTAGAGACAAGAGTGCTAGGGGCTGTCTTGAATCAGATTAGTTCAGGACAGATGGAAGGACCAGGAAATGTCGGTCTGAATTAATCAGCACCTATAAACATTACCACCACCATGATTAGAAGTAATGTTACTATAATTAAGAGGCCCAATTGGCATACCAATACTGCCACTTCACAACAGATGATACCGTGGTGCTATCCAGATTTGTCCTTTCCAGTGGTGTTTTCACCTTGCCAGTCTAAGATTAAACCCAAGAAACAAATTGCCAGAGGATTTAATTTATCCCCTCCTCTCGATTTGGCTATAATGAATATTATAGGTAAGAACACTGGCATAGAAAATATTTGGCCCTTTTATCAACGGGTGTTGAGTAATGAGGCTGGAGCTAGTGCCAGTGTATCTGCCTTTGCCTTGTTGAATGGTATATTTCATGAAGTATCTAATATCTCTAGCCATTTGAATAACATTAAAATTAATAAGGTGTTTAGGAATGCATCTGTACAAGTGGTGTCG
This sequence comes from Arvicanthis niloticus, assembly GCF_011762505.2. NCBI lineage: Eukaryota > Metazoa > Chordata > Mammalia > Rodentia > Muridae > Arvicanthis > Arvicanthis niloticus. Next base: position 26,884,626 of record NC_133434.1, read on the forward strand.
GTGTGTGTGGACCCCCCATTTTTCTTTATATTATCCAACTTTCAAAATAATTCTGATATCTTGGATTGTAAGAATGTTACATGCTTTTTGGCACAATGCTGGAATGGATCACTGGACCTGGCCTTGGTTGTGCACGTGCCTACCTTTGTGCCCATTCCAGTAGAAGCTGATCCTGAAACTTTCCCTATTACATCATTAATAAGACATAAAAGAGACTTTGGCATTACTGCAGCCATTGTCACTGCTATTACCATTTCTGCAGCTGCAGCTGTGACAGCCGGCATAGCCTTGGCTAATCAAGTTACAGCAGCTGCTGTTGTTAATCAAATTTCAGAAAAGACTTCTGAGGCTTTGACCACTCTACAGAAAGTGGATGCATACTTGGCATCAGACATTCTGTTGGTCAATCAGAGAATTGATTTGCTCCAAGCCCATGTGGAACAACTCACAGATGTGGTTCAGATGAGCTGCGTGTCAGCAACCCCACATCTATGTATTACACCTCTGAGATTTATGAATGATACATTTATTCAAAGCCATAATCTTTCTGCTTATTTACAAGGGAATTGGACTGGGGAGCTGGACCAGATGCAGCAGCAATTGCAGATCCGGATCTTGAGCCTTGATGGAACACGAGTGGACCCTGTTACCCCTGGCGATTTTACTTCTTGGCTTACCTCTGCCTTTTCTTTCTTTCTTAAAGGGTGGGGATAGGCCTGTTTGGTGCAGCCCTATGTTGTGGATTAGTGTTCATGTTATGGTTGGTCTGCAAGCTCAGAGCCCAACAAAAACGTGACAAGGTCGCTATCGCCCAAGCACTCGTAGCCTGGAGCAAGGACCTTCCCCTGAAATTTGGCTATCTATGCTAAGAAAGTAACTGATGACTGAGACCCTCAGTCGATGCACCCCAAGGGTTCGGCCCATTGCACTGGGTCAATGAGAGGTCTAAGTCTAGCCAGCCCCTGCCTGAATAATTGTGGTACCTAAATATTTAGAGATGTTTGCGAGTGGGTACTCGACAGGGAATGTTCCACGAGTGTGGATAGATTTCCCGAAAGTATGCCTGATTGCACAAAGGTTTGATGTCAAGAAACCTCCTCCCCTGGTGGTGCCCCAGGGCAGAGGCTCCCTTTCCCCGTCAAAAGGCATCGAGATGGGTATGGAAAGTATTACTAATTGCACGACGACAAGAGAAGAAACCTATTACAATACCTCATTTTGCACAGGGAATCAGGCCTCTGCTTTCCCTCACTGAGTTGGTGCTGCGCTTGATAGACAATAGGCTGTTCCATCTTAAATATATAGATGGGGGAGATGTTAGGAGCTGCGGTGAGCTTGACAGCATTCGCCATTACAAGATGGCGAGGGCATCCTGTGCTCCCACAAATAAACAACTAACTGCGCAGGTGCAAAAGGCAAAAGCGCACCAAAGTCACTGCCCATCCCGGGGCGTAATATGGGGTGATGAGTGAACAGCCAATCAGAAGTGAACACGCCACTCTAGGGTATATATAGCAGTGCCTTTCCTGGGCTTGGGGTCTTTCCGCTTCTGCTGATACAAGAATAAAGCCTCCTTGTAGTAACTACCCGAACACTGCCTCACGTGTCTCTTTTGAGGGTGAAGGGGATTCGGAAGGGGCTCGGAACACCCGATGCCTTGCTAAAAAGCATTAGATTACATTCCTAAAGCTAGCCACTAAGGTCTATTCCTTTATTTGGCCATTTTCTCCTCCTGAGGCTGACTACCAAGGTCCAGCTATCAAAGTGTTAAAACCCAGCAATCAAAAGCCCCCTTTGGCTCACCTAACTAACATGCCCAATACCATTATAAACCTAAACCGCCATTTTCCTATTTCCTATGTCTATCTCCTCTCTATCCAGAGGCAGTCCTTTGTCCCCCTCCTAGGACAAATACCCTTTGCCCTCTCCCTTGCCCCCTTTTCTGCCTCTCTGTTACTCACTTCTCCTCCTCCCTCATCCTCTATCTCCAGGTTTTATTCTTTATCCCTGCCCTCTGTCTCTTTGGAGCAAATCTCCTTGTGCTAAGAACTTGGTCTTGGGATATCCTGAGCTAACTCCGAGGTTCCCCACAATTACAATTTTAAAACTTTTTAAAAATTACATTTGTTTTTTTATTTATTTGCTTACTTACTTAGTGTTGGGGAAAGAGAGGTTGTGCACACATGCCACATTGACTCTGTAGCAATCAGAAGACAACTTATGGGAACTGGTTTTTTCCTTCCTTCACATGGGTCCTCGGAATGAAACTCAGGTTGTCAGGCTTAGTATGAACAGCTTTACCTACTGAGCTATTTTCCCAGGCCCTATGTGTAACCAACTCTCTCTCTCTCTCTCTCTCTCTCTCTCTCTCTCTCTCTCTCTCTCTCTCTCCTTTCTTTTTTCCAAACTTTGTTTTTTCTTTTGTGTGTGTATGTGTGTCCTCAGGGCTCATTCTCAATCATTCTTTATCTTTTCAGGATAGGCCTCTCACTGATTGGACAGACTATCTAGAGAGCAGGACCCAAGTGTCCTCCTGTCTCTTCCTCCCCAGCACCAGGACTACAGGCAAGTGCCTCTGAGCTCGGCTTTCTCACATGGATTCTAGGGAAATAAAACTCAGGTCTCATGGATGCACGGCAAGTGCTTTACTGAACGGGCTTGTTCTTCAGCTCTTTAACTTAAAAAAACAAAATAAAAAAAAATCTATAGTGGAAAACCTCAAAGGCAGTGTCTTACTGAAACAATCAAGGTGACCTTTCCAGTAACACAATAAATTGAAACCCTGTACCAACTGAGAAGACGCCATGAGAACATAGCAGTTTCTTCAAGATTCCTGACAGAGATGCACCACCTGAATCTAATCATCATGCCCGGTCAGCAGAGGAGCCGACCAACGTTCTACAGAAGATCTGCTGTTCTGCAACACTCTTTCTGCACGAATTTCATTTTACATATAGAGGTCATCGTCTCCTTTTCCTCTTTGAAAGATTGTAAATCTCTCTCTCTCTCTCTCTCTCTCTCTCTCTCTCTCTCTCTCTCTCTCTCTCTCTCTCTCTCTCTTCAGGGTATCTCATATCCTAGACTGGCCTCAAACTTGTTTTTTGTTTTTTTGTTTTTTTGTTTTTTTGTTTTTTTGTTTTTTTGTTTTTGGTTTCTCTGTATAGCCCTGGCTGTCCTGGAACTCACTCTGTAGACCAGGCTGGCCTCGAACTCAGAGATCCGCCTGCCTCTGCCTCCCAAGTGCTGGGATTAAAGGCGTGCGCCACCACCGCCCGGCTCAAACTTGTTATGTAGCTGAGGATGACCTTGATCTTCTCATTCTCCTGTCTCTACTTCTCAAGTTTTGAGATTACAGGTCTGTGCCCCTGTATCTGTTTTATGCAGTGCAGGATAGAACCCAAGTCTTCCTGCAAGCTCTATAAGCTCCCTAACTACCAGTCCTCCGTTATCTGTTATTATTTTTAAGATCTTCTCTCTCTCTCTCTCTCTCTCTCTCTCTCTCTCTCTCTCTCTCTCTCTCTCTCTCTGTATGTGTGCACGTGTCCGTGACCTTTGGAGGGTCAAAGAGGGTATTTGATCCCCTGCAATAATAGCATGTGCTCTTACTGGCTTAGCCATCTCTTCAGCCCCTCTATTATGTTTTTAACTAATGCAACTATTTTATACTGGACGTGTTAGTGTATACTTTTGAGCACAGAACTTGGGAGGCAGAGGTAGATAGATCTCTGTGAGTTCAAGGCCAGTCTGGTCTACTCCCCTGGAGTTAGAGCTATAGGTGTTTGTGAGCTGCCTAACATGTGGTACTGGGAGCCAAACTCAGGTCCTCCAGAGCAGTGAGGGCTCTTATTAGCTGAGCCATCTCTCAGCTCCAATTCCATTTCCTAATCTAAGAATTCCAGGACTGTGAATTTGCCTTTCAGCTCTGCCAAAGCTGTATTCCACATACTTTAAAGCACTCTGTTTTTATGCCTAATGCGTTTTAAAATTCTCTCCTGAGACTCACTTTGATACATGGATGATGCTAGAGTATGTTGTTTTATTTATAGGTTTGGGAGATTTTTTTTCTCTGCTTTAGCCTCTATTTTAATCTATTCTATTTAATCATTCTATTTATAATTTCTAAGTTTGAGCCCATTGCAATTAATGAATATACTCTATAAGATTTTAACTTGGGGACTGCTCTTTCAAAGGACCTGGGTTCAGTTCTCAGCACCTACGTAGCAGCTTACAACCATCTGTAATTCCAGTTCCAATCAATATCCTCTACTGGTCTCCACGGGATGTACATGGTGCACAGACATGCATGTAGGCAAAACACCCATACACACAAAATAATAATTGGCTTCAGGGCTTAGCTTATGTAGGGCAAGCACATTACCACTGAGTTAACCCCAGTAATCTTTAGTGGTTTTGTGTGTGTGTGTGTGTGTGTGTGTGTGTGTGTGTGTGTGTGTGTGTACGTGCACGTGCACGTGTACAAGCAAACATGTGTGATCACAAATCTATATACAAGTCTTAGACATCAGAGGAGGGTGTCTCAACTAAACCTGGAGCTCATGATTTTTTGGCTAGGCTGTGGCAATCCTCCTGTCTCTGCTCACCTCACTGGTAGGGTTATAAGCATGTGTAGGACCAACCGGACTTTGTTACGTAGGTTCTGGGATCCAAACCTCCATCCTCACGCAAACAGAGCGGCAAGCGCACTTACCCACTGAAGCCATCTTTTGTGTGTTTTGCAGCAGCTGTACTTCCTGCTTCCCTACATGAGTAAGAAGCAGGAACCTATGGATTCTTTTACCCTCCTTATAATGCAGTTATCTTAAAGACGAGCCCCATGCAGAGCTATGTCATACAATGTTATAATTTTAGCCCCAACTCTCAGATGCAGTTAGAGAACTCAAGGGGAAGAGAGCCTATTATAGCCACTTACATATTTTACTCTTTTATCTTTATTTTTTTTCCCTGTTTTGAGCGGGACTGGAGAGATTGCTCCGTAGTTAAGAACACTTGCCGCTGCCCGCGCAGGTCTGCTGGCATCGCGCACGCTCTGTTGGTGTTCATCATCTGAAAATACCTTGCTTTATATTTCCTTACTAAAGGCTGTCATTGAGGAACGCTAGGACTCTGGTTGCCGGGTCTTTGAGCACCTAATAGATGGTGTGTGGATTTCTTCTGGCTTCTACTTTCTTGTGACAATCCTCTGTCATTCAAATTGCTACCTCCTCATCGCTAACATGACATTTTGTGCTTTCTGCTACACCAGGCTCTTTGTTTCTTGGGTTTTTATCTGTATGTTTTTTGATGAAACAGCTGGGGATTTGAACTCAGGTCCCCATGCTTGCACAGCAAGCGCTCTTACCCTCTATGCCATCTTTAGCTTTTTAAAATGTCAAATAATTGAATCTCTTTCCTCTGCCTTTCTCTGTTCTGTACCTGGCCCCGCCTCTACCACCCACCCTCCCCCACGACACGGTTTTTAATGCATCAGGATCTTTTCAAAGCTTTGTCTTAGATCTCGTCAGCCTAGGGAGATGCCAGCCCCTGCTTCAGCTGGATTGCCCCTGCTTCTGCCGTGAGCCCGGAAGTGTGCTGGGAAAAGCCGACCTGACTAAACTACATTCAGGTAGCTCTCCTGCTTGGAAAAGATACATTTTCCTTCTGTCTTACTTCCAGCTGCCCTCCAGTGTCTGCATACTGCTGTTTCCTCACATTTTGTCCGGAATTCTTGCTATTAATGAGACAATTGCCATAATATGGGATCCTCCTCCTCTACAGGAACTGACTGCTTGAACGCTTTGATTAAAGATATTTAGAATTAAATATCAAGATGAAGTAAATCCAACAAATAGCATTAATATTTATGTGTTAATGAGTGTGTTTCTGTTTAACACGTTGGCATTTGTAATGTCTAATAGAATTGATGGCTTGATTTGCAATTCTATTCGTTAATGTGTCCATGAGTAACTGGCTTAAGCCTGTTATTTAATGTCTAAATCTTATTTATTTTATAAACAGTAGAAGAATAATTAAAGGCATTTAAGACATATTTATATTGAACATATTAAATTTACAAGTATTACTTAACTGGAAGGGTCTATGCTAATGAGATAACTGGGATACTGACAAAGGTACTGGCTGAGTTAAATTTCAGAATTCAATTTAAAATAATTAAGGCATTTAATTAAATTTGTAAATGGGACCAAAAGCAATCCAAGCTCTTTATAAATGATCATTAAAATCTTTTTATTTATAGGAAGAATGAGAAAATGACTTATAATTTAAACTGAAACAAAGTTTTGCACTCATGACTTTACTAAATTGAACAATTAATTTTAAGCCAATGTACTCACCAGTATTTATTGACATAGATTAAATATACAGGTTTGGAGTCTAGGACTGAGTCGTACAGGGCCCAGTCACACATACCTTTAATCCCAGCAGTCAAGAGGTAGAAGAGGATGCATCTCAATGAATTTGAGATCAGGTTGGTTTCCAGAGCAAGTCCTAGACCAACTAGGGATACATGGACACTGTCTCAAAAAACTGAAAGAGGTTAAAATTGCCCAGATTGCAGTTTATTTAAAGCTTGTTATCTATTATTTCCTCTTCTGGAAAATGGAAGTGACGGTGCCTCCTTAAAACCATGTTCCAATATTAGTAACTCAAACGACAGTGATAAGAATACTTTACAAATTTAAATATTTCAATTTATTATTACCTTCTCGGTGTGCACGTACACAGCTCATGAGCGAGAGTCAGGGGAAACTTTCAGGAGTCAGTTCCCTCCTTTACCATGTCTGATGGCCAACATCATTTACACGCTGAGACAGCTCACCAGCCCAGAATAGCTAACTTATTTTGGCATTTCTTATCCTATTCTTTTTATTTATTTGTTTTTGTGTGAGTATATTTGTCTGTGTGTGTGTGTGTGTGCGCGCGTGGCGTGTGTGTGTTGGAGGAGGGATGCACATATCTGTGCCAACACAGAGCCAAAACAAGGGCATCAGATTCCTTGGAGCTGGAGTTGCAAACTCAGGCCATCGTGATCACATGGTTAATGCCCCTTATCCACTTACACTTAGAGAGAGAGAGAGAGAGAGAGAGAGGAAGGGAAAGGAAAAGGGGAAGGGGAAGGGGAAGGGGAAGAAGGGAATTTTATTTTTTTGGTAAAAGACAGAAAGGAAAAAAGTAGGCAGCCATAGTTATAACAATACAGAAGTCCAGGAGGCTATGTGACTCCACGTTTCTGTATACTTATTTGGGTATGGTTATCTACATATAGTTAAGTAATACATATAATTATCTATATATAGCTAGCTATGTATATCTATCATTTCTAGTTTCCTCCAGATATATACCTATTAGGATAATTGTGTGTTTCTGTGTGTTCATTCAGATGAATTTTAATTGTAGTTAGTAGTAGGTGAGGTTATAAACAATTTTTACTACTTAATGACATAAACAGATACACTGAAGATTAAAAGAACTAAATTTCCTTTGTTCCTTTAACAACTTGACTGGAGCAGTAGTCCAGGGAAAAGGACCTGGATTCAATTCCCAGCCCAAGAACATTCTTTAATACGAGAGGCTTCATGCCGGGCAGTGATGGCGCACGCCTTTAATCCCAGCACTTGGGAGGCAGAGGCAGGTGGATTTCTGAGTTCGAGGCCAGCCTGGTCTACAGAGTGAGTTCCAGGACAACCAAGGCTATACAGAGAAACCCTGTCTCGAAAAACAAACAAAAGAGAGAGAGAGAGAGAGAGAGAGAGAGAGACAGACAGAGAGAGACAGAGACAGAGAGAGAGAGGCTTCACAGGCTCTTCCATAGATAGATGGAGCGTGGCGCTCAATATTATCTTTGCAGAGCACGGCTCAGACGAGGTACTGAGGCTTCAGTAAAACCAGTATACCTGCAAATACCTAATGCCTGTGGATTGTTAATCACGGGGGGTGGGGGTGGGGGGGGTCTGGGGGGAAGGGCGGAAGCCAATGAGAAAGGGCTTACATTTTGAAACTTTACTTTTTTGCTTGTTGCTTGTTTTGCTTTCGAGACGGCTTCTTTGTATAACCTCGGGAGTCCAGGAACTTGTCCTGTAGACCAGGTTGGCCTCCAACTCTTGAGGAAAATTAAAAAAAAAATTTTAACCAATTATTTACTTTTATTCTTTAAGAATACATTTCTGTTTATGTCCACGTGTGGTTACAGGTACTCATAGAGTTGTGTGACAGACTTTTCCCGTGAAAACAACGGCGTCGCATCTAGTCACTCCAGAAAGGGAACACATGACAGAGCATGCGCGGAAGTCTAACTTGGTGAGCCAATGAGAGTCTGTGGGGTTCCTAGCATGAGGACGGGTTAGTGACTACCTACAGGGAATAGAGAGGCACAACCCTACTCAAGCAGCTCACAACCACCCAGAGCTCTGCACAGCTCACTGCAGCTAGAAGCTACACCTCCAGAACTCTCTGCGATGCTGGCAGGCAGTTCTGAGGTCTGGCCGTCCAGAAATCTCCTGTCTTTGCTGTTGGGCTGGTCAGAGTCTCCTCCCCCAGCAACTGTTTACTGGTTTTATACTGCTGGGGAGAGGTGGCTGTGAGTCTTTCAAGGTTCTGTTTTCTCAGACTTGTGCTCCTTCCGCTCTCAGTTGGAGGAAACTGGTCTATAACAGGAGTAGAAGAGAGAGCTTCGGATCTGGAGCCACCACCAACCTGAGTGCTGAGAGCCAAAGTCCAGTCGTCTGCAACGGCAGTGTGTGCTCTTAACTGCAGAGTCATCTCTTCAGCCCTGACCTGACCTTCTGAAGAACTGGCTCTAGTCAGTTCCACGGCAACAGAACCCACAGCCTGAGCGCCCTTGTAAACATCATATTAAAGAACATATTAAAGAACAAGAGACCGAGTGAGCGGCACGGAATGATCACTTCTAACCCACCTATCTTAGATGAGAGGAGCCTGCCATACTTGATCAAATTCGACTAATTGGCAATGGCTCGGTTCAGAATTTGGTAGTTTATTCAGGCCTAATATGAAAGGTGTTAAGATTTTTCTTGAAACAACAACAACAACAATGAAAATACAGCTTTCCCCTTGCCCCTCACCACTTATGGCAGCCTTGTATCTGGCTTGGACAACACACTAGAGCTGGCCCTGCTAGCGTGGGCAAGCCCACCCTGAAGGCATGAGAGTGGGAGAGCCAGCTCTGCCGCTTGCAGGCTGCAGCATTGGGTGAGCTAGCGGGGGCAGTGCTGGAGAATTCCTCCTGGTGTCGGAGAGCTGGCGGGTTGATCAGCTCAGCTACAACTCAGGCCCAGATCCAGAACTTTGAGTTGACCTGTCCCAGCATCTACCTCATCTACGAACTGCTGGAGCTCGTGAGTGGCGGGTCCTACAGATGAAAAGCTGCAGGGTCTCCATGACACAAGCCGAAACAGGCTGTCTGAGAGGAGCCCCGTGAGGATCCAATATTAATAATGTAGCAGAAGCCAGAGGCTGTGGGACAGGCTGTGACACACGATGGCTTCCACAAGGAGATTTTTTTCCCCCTTTGGAGGTTGCAAGGGTAGAAGGTGGGTACGAAGGGCCAGAGAGTTGAGTGGGATTGGGGTGCATGTTTCGAAATTCACAAAGAATCAGTAAAAAAGTTAAATAAAAAAAAAATTAAGCAACAACAACAAATAAAATGAGAACATATTCCTTGGCTCTAGAATATCATGACTCTTTTTTGTTTGTTTGTTTTTGGTTTTTGTTTTCCAAGACATGGTTTCTCTGTATAGCCTTGGCTGTCCTGGAACTCACTCTGTGGACCAGGCTGACCTAGAACTCAGAAATCCACCTGCCTCTGCCTCCCAAGTGCTGGGATTAAAGGCGTGAGCCACCACGGCCCAGCTGGATCTCATGACACTTATCAAACACTTATAAATGTATGTACACAGTTTTCTCTAGCACTGAGTCTTAAATAGTGCAACAGAATGAGTTGCTCCTCAGTTGTAAAAGGGGAACAAAAAAATATCCCAATATTCCTGATTTTCGTCCACATCCGTGACACTAGATCTCACACTGTTGCTGTCTCCTGTGGCTTGTCTTCCCTGCTTTATACCTCATTACCAACTTGAACCACACCTGCTCCCTGGTCCCTTTCCTCTCCCCACTTAGCCTCTCTCTGCCTTCTGTGTTCATATCTTTGTGTGTGTGTGACCATGAGCTCGGTTAGGGTACCCACAAGGGCATGGCCTCTTCCTAGGGCCTACAACACCAAGTCTCACTCTGTCCTCAGTGATGAACTGTTAATCATAAGTGAGGAATCGACGAGGTACAATGGGCATATTACAGGATATGTGAGATGGCAACATACCCTGAGAGTTCAGTGTACCATTTCTTTCTCCATTCTTGGCTAATTACATAAGAGACACTCAGAACATCTTCAGATTAATTCCTGTTTAGTATTTCTAAATTTTTATTTTTATATTTTTTTAGATCTTTTCTTTCTTTCTTTTGTTCTTTCTTTCTTTAAAAGATTTATTATTTTATGTGAGTACACTGTTGCAGTCTTCAGACACACCAGAAGAGGGCATTGGATCCCATTACAGATGGTTGTGAGCCACCATGTGGTTGCTGGAAGAGCAGCCAGTGGGTGCTCTTAACAGCTGAGCCATCTCACCAGCTCCCCATTTCTAAATTTTTAAAAACTTGTTCTTACTTTTTCCTTTATGTTGCCTTAGAAATAGTTAAGGAAATGTTCAGCTACTTGGGAGAATAATTTATGTGTGTCTTGTATAGACTTGAGGTATATTGACATGGCTGAGTAATTATTCACTTTCTTATTGACAGCGAAGGCTGCTGCTGACTTTATAGAAAGTGTTCTAAGTCTGAGGGGATGCTCAGCCAGTGACATGTTTGCCATGCAAGTGTGAGCACCTGGATTTGGGTCCCCAGCATTCATAGAGAAAGCCAGGTATGGCAGAACATGGTGCACTCCCAGGTACTAGGGAATCAGAGATGAGAGAATCCCTGGTGACTCAGTGGCTGGTCAGTGTAGCCAAATTTCTCAGTTCTAGATTCAAGGAGAGATTTTATCTCAAAACTAAAACGGTTGCTAGGTATTGGGGTATACACCTTTAATTGTAGTGCTTGGAATACAGAGGCAGGTAGCTCTCTCAGAGTTAGAGGGTAGCCTGGTCTACATAGTGAATGCCTGGCCAGCAAGGGCTACATAGTGAGATCCTGTATCAAAAACAATACATACATAAAAATGATAGAACACTATTGATGAAGAAATTTGTGGCCTCCACATGGACGTTCACACATGCACACTTATATCCACACATGCAAACACACACACACACACACACACACACACACACACACACACACACACTGTGCTTTCTTTCTAAGATGGACACACACACTGCCCAGAGAGCTCCTGAGACTGCTTTCTTCCCTCATGAATCAGCGTAGACACCGCAGCTCATATGGGAGGTTGGCAGTAAACAGCCCTCCTCCTGCTATTTCCAGGCCTTTTTCTGGAAATCTTGCTGTTAAAAATGGTTACCTGATGCTTCTTTCTGTCTTTAACCTTGTAAACTGGAGACGCCTCAGGTTAGCCATCACCCTGTTCACTTGTGCCAGCTTTACTAATGTCCCTTTGACCCAAGGTCACTTCCTAGGCTCAAATAACATCTGTACACCTCAAATGCAATCCTTCAGTTAAAAGGAGACAATATAAACTCTAAATCCCTGTGACTCAGTGCCCATAAACCCCAGCGAATAGCAGTGACGGAGTAGGTAATCACTTGGGCCCTGTTACCCTCCGATCCAGGCCATGTTACTCCTACAAAGTTGGGTGGGTGTCAGATCCAGTCTAACGGAGGATGGATTTGACCCTGGGCACAGTATAATGATGAATGAAGAGTCAACACAGTTTCACATCCTACCTTGCAACTTCCCTAAAACTACCCCTCCCTTTTAATCCCCTATCTGTGTGGCTGGATTAACTTCACGTGGTCTAGCAAATAACAAACCACAACTGAACACAGAAGTTGGTGTAAGTACTTAGCTATCTCCTGTGAAGCCAGTCACCAGGAAGAACTGTAAAAATGGGAAATAATGCTTTTGTTTTCCTGCTTGTGATGGTTTGTGTATGCTCAGCTAAGGGAGTGACACTATTAGGAGGTGTGGCTCTGCTGCAGTAGGTGTGTCACTGTGGGTGTGGGCTTTAAGACCCTCTTCCTAGCTGCCTGGAAGCAAGTATTCTGCTAGCAGCCTTCAGATGAAGATGTAGAACTCTCAGCTCCTCCTGCACCATGCCTGCCTGGATGCTGCCATGCTCCCACCTTGATGATAATGGATTAAATCTCTGAACCTGTAAGCCAGCTCCAATTAAATGTTGTTTTTTTTTTTTTTTTTTTTTTATAGAATTGGCTTGGTCATGGTGTCTGTTCACAGCAGTAAAAGCCTGACTAAAAAACTGCTATACTTTTTTTTTTTTGTCTCAGAAAATAAAGTTCTTTGTAATAAAAATGTGTATTTTTATCTTAACACGCTGTAGGTTTTGTTACCTTAAAGAAAATCAAATATGTATTTCTCAGTTCAGGTTCTGAGACTTAATCTCTAATACAGTATGCACCAGTATGAAGAAGTCTATGAACAAATAGTTGTTTCAATACCCAACAACTGAGAAGATATACACAGAGAAAAAAAAAAAAAACCAATGTATCACAAGGACAATAGCGACACTATAAATATCATTAATACTAGAAATAGTAAAAGAAGTTTTAAATAACAACTGATTAATTTGTGTGTGTGCATGTGTGTATGTCCATGTGGGCAAGAGAAAACATGTAATACTTGTCTTTTTGAGTCTAATTTACTTAACACAACCCAGTGATTTCCACCTCCATTCATTCTCTTATAAACGGCATAGTTTGGTTCTTCTTTATGGCAGAGCAAAGCTCCATTGACTGGTGGAGTTCCTCTGTCCACTCATCAGTGGTGGGCATCTAGGCCAGCTCCATGCCTTAGCTATTGTGATGACAAAGCACTCAGTATGTATATAAAAGTCTGTCTGTGGCATGCTGATTTCAAGTACGCACCCAGGGATGGAACAGTTGATTGTACAGTAGTTTCGTTTTTTAAAAAAAAAAATTTATGTGTATGGGCATTTTGTTTAAATGTATGTCCGTGTACCACGTGTGTGTATACAGTGCCCTCGGAGTTTAGAAGAGAGAATTAGGTCCCCTGGAACTGCAGTCACCAGGCTGTGAGCCACCATGTGGGTGCTGGGAATTGAACCTGGGTCCTCTGCAAGACCAACCTCTCTGACTCCCCCCCCCCTTTTTTTTTTTCTGATTCCCACACGGGCTGCACCTGTGTACAGTCTCACTCCATTGTAGCTGTTGTCTTTTTTATTTTTGTGGATTGTTTGATCAGGGTCCATCACAGGTGGAAACTGTCACCTTAGCACATGCCTCTCGTTTTCTTTGTTTGTTTTTGTTTTTTGAGACAGGGTTTCTCTGTATAGCCCTGGCTGTCCTGAACTCTGTAGACCAGGCTGGCCTCGAACTCAGAAATCCACCTGCCTCTGCCTCCCAAGTGCTGGGATTAAAGGTGTGCGCCACCACCGCCCGGCTCTCGTTTTCTTGATAGTAGTCACCTTGCCGTCGATGAGATGGGATCTCCTAGTGATTTTTAACTTGTATTTCCTGGATGACTAGGAATCTTGAACTTTTTTTTTTTCAAATATTTATTGGCCATTTTCATTTCTCCTTTTGAGAATTGTCTGATTCATTTGCCTGTCTGTTGGTTTTCTTGGTGTTTAGTGTTTAGAACTCTTTAGAGATTACCCACGCTAGCCCTCTGTCAGGTGTATGATTGGCAGACATTTTGATTTCTGCACGATTCCTCTTCACTCTGCTGACTCTTTCTCTGTGCAGAAACTCCTTAGTTTCATGCAACCCCATTGGCCAGGTTTTTTTTTTTTTTTTTTTTTTTTTTTTTTATGTATTTCCTGAGCTATTGAAGTCTCTTTTCAAAAGGCCTCGCTTGTATCTACATCTTCAAGCGTCTGCCGTATGGTTTCTTCTAATAGTTTCAAAGTTTTAAGCCTTACCTTAAACAGTCTGATCCATTTTGATTTGATTTTAGTGCAGGCAGAGAGGTGTGGTTTGGGTCTATTGATTACTTTTGTCAATCTATCCATTTCTCAATATTAATTATTTAGTCTATGAATATGGGAAGAGGTCTTCCTTAATTTCTTTCTTCTGTGTATACCTTTCTGTTGGTTGTGGGGAATTGAGACAGGGTCTCTTGTAGCCCAGTTTAGACTCGAACTCATTACATATTGAAGGATGAATGTGAACTCCTGACCCTCCTGTCTTTGCCTTCTGAGTACAGGGATTACAGGTGTGTGACACCACACCTGGATTTCTCCAGTGTTTTAGACTTCATTATGGTGTCTTTTACTTCCTTGATTAAGTAAGTATTTTTGGAAAGTATTGAGAATGAGAGTTTCCCCCATACGTCCTTTTTAGTAATTCATTATAGGAAGCTACTGCTTTTTGCATGTTGGTTTGTATCCTGCTACTTTGCTGAAAGTGTTGATCTGATTCAAGATTTTTTCCTAGCAGAACATTTAGCGACTTTTCAGTATAGAATCATATCATCTGTATGCAGGGATAATTTGATTTCTTTCTTTTCCATTTATATCCCTCATTTCTTTTTCTTGCTTAATTGCTCTAACTAAGGCAAATACTATCTTAGTATTTCATTGCTGTGAAGAGACACCATGACCAAGGCAATTCTTTTAAAAGGACAACATTAATTGGGGCTGGCTTACGGTATCAGAGGTTCAGTCCACTATCATCATGGCGGGAAGCATGGTAGCACCCAGGCAGACATGGTGCTGGAGAAGGAACTGAAAATTCTATATCTCGATCCAAAGGCAGCCAGGAAGAGAGTCTGATTCCACACTGGGTAGAGCCTGAGCACAGGAGGCCTCAAAGCTCACCTACACAGGACATACTTCTTCCAACAAGGCCACACCTCCTAATAATGCTACTCCCTATGGCAAACATTCAAACATATGACTCCATGGGGGCCAAACCTATTCAAACCACCACAAATACTATATTGGATAGCAGTAGAGAGAATATATACCTTATTAAAAATCAGCTGGCTGCTGTAACAAACTGTGCATCTTAGAGGTAATAGACGTTCTTTCCTTCCCTCCCTCCCTCCTCTCCCTGTTTTTCTTCTTTTTTTTTTTTAGTTGTTTGAGACAGAGTCTCACCGTGTAGCCTTGGCTGACCTGGAACTTCCTATGTACACCAGATTTCCTTGCCTCTGCTTTCCAAGCGCTGGGATTAAAGGTATAAGTCATCCTGTCCAGCTAGATATGTAGTAAGTTTTAGCCCACTTGGCAGAGCTTGCCTAGCGTATATGAAGCTCTGGATTTTTATCCCGAGCATTTCATAAACTGAGTGTGGTTTTTCCATAACATTTCAGAGACGAAGGAAGAGTGATCTGAAGTTCAAGGTCATCTGTGACTACGGGGCAAGTTCTAATGAGTCTGGAGATTCTTGAGAAAGAAGCAAGGAAGAAAGTTATTCCTCACAGTTCTGGACTATCCAAGGACAAGGTCCTGGCAGGTTCCATGTATGCTGAGGGCCTGTTTCCTGGCTCATGGCAACTTCTTGCTGTACCTTATCCTGGTAAAGGATGAAGAGAACTCTCTCAGACCTTAGTTAGGAGGACACTAACCTCGTTCATGCGGGTCTCACCCCCATGTTACCATTACCGCAGTTAGGTCTGCCGCAGTTAGGAAACTGAGAGAGATGAACACAGGTCCTCAGCTCATTTTCTCTTTCTTTTATTCATTCTGTGTCCCGGACAGGGTATAGTCCCCCACCCCCTTCCCCAGTTATGTAAGGCCCCCAGGAAGGGAGGACCTCACCCAAGCCTCGGGAATTCGGGCCACCCATTAACTGACAAGACACCGAACTTGATGCAATCAGCAAGAGGTATATTTCGATCAGTATACTGAGGTCAAGACCCATGACCCACCCAGGAGCAGTGGGGTCTGACCCCAGGGCTTTGGAGGCAGAGAAAATGTAAAGGCCAAAACCACAACCCAGGGGGGAAACCACAACCCAGGGGGAGTAAAGGAGGGATATTGGAGAGTACCTGTGGAAAGTCCCAGCCCATTATTCAGTTTGTGACAGGGTCCAAGGAACAGTCATGGGGAACATTTTGTATAGGCTATTCTCTAAGAGTCTATTCATAATCAACCATCTATCTTGTGGTCAGCCAAGTTCCTGAAACACAGAGCTCACGACCAAGTTGACCTGCACTCTTGGTTCTGCTCTGCCTGTTAACCCTTTCAGTTACATCTCTGTGGAAACAACCTCATGAACTCACCCAAAGGTGAGTCTCCCAAGTGGTTCTAAGATCCAGTCCAGTTGACTGGGAAGGTGAAGATTGCATGAACCTTCTGAGGTGGTTTCGGTGGTATCTGACTCTGCATTTCCTTGTTTGCCTACTTACTTTCTAGGCTTTCTTTCCTTCTTTCCTTCCTTTCTTTCTTTCTTTCTTTTTTTCTCTCTTTCTTTCCTTCTTTCTTTTTTTTTTTTTTTTTTGAGACAGGGTTTTCTCTGTATAGCCCTGTTGTTCTGAAACTCTCTCCATAGAGTTGCCTTGAACGCAAAGGATCTGCCTGCCTTTGCTGAGACCAAAGACATGTGCCATCACCACCACCTGGACAGAAATTTTAAATAAGCCAAACTGATAAGAAAAAGAAAGTCACCTTCAATCCTAGCACTTGGGAGGCAAAGGCAGTTGAATCTCTGCTTTGGTCTATAGAACAAGTTCCAGGACAGCCAAGGCTAAACAGAGAAATACTGTCTTGAAAAAAAAAAACAAACAAACAAACCAAAAACCAAAACAAAAAGAATTCTGGGGTAGTTCTGAGTGGACAGACACTTCATATTTCAACATGACCTGAAGGAGAAAGGCTGTAGCTTTGATATCCTGGAAGCCACTAGCTATGCATTTCCCAACATGCCACTGGTCAGAATGGATTTTTTGATTATGTTTGTACTGTTGATTCTTAACTTACTTGTGATGCAATCCACCCATTGAAATTTGCTGTGATTTGATTTATGGTGTTACATACATTAAATTCATAGAAATATTATTATACAAGCAGCAGAGTATGGTGGCACACACCTTTAATACCACCAGAGGCATCATCAGGAGTTGGGTATCTCTATCAGTTAGAGGCCAGCCCGGTCTACATAGTGAGTTCACAACCTACTTTAATAAGGGTTCAACCTTCCCTCAGAGGTAGTGGAAAAGAAAAGTTATTAGGATATGGAGGAAGTGGACCTGTTTAGAAATAGTTCTTTAGGATGATTCTAATCTCTCTTGTTCTCAGTCCAGTCCACTAGCAAACAGCACACTCAGATCAGCAAAGGCAGTTCAATCCCGAAGAAACCATGAGGCTCACCAATTGGCCCAAGCCCACAGAAGCTGCAGGAAGCTGCAGGAATCTTACGAGTTTTTTGGTGAGTTTCTCTCTATAAAGTCACCACAAGCGAAGCTCAGACCCTCGAGGTAAGGGTGAATCGATACATTGTTGTCAGCGAAGACTCGCAAGGCGAAGCAAAGGAAACTAATGCTCGAGCTGGGCTCCCGTTTATATTCGTTCTAAGCATCCTTCATCCTTTTACCCGTGTGTGTCTGCTCCAGCAAAACCTCATTATAACCTAACTGAGTCTCCAGAGAAAGCAGACATTTCCACTTTATGCCCCGCAGGCTCGGGTGTGGTCTTCAGCTCTCAGTTGGTTCCTACTCGTTGCAGTTGGAACATTGTTGCCTTTTGGGAAGTGGTAGAAACTTCACTTGGTGAGACATGATAGAGGGAGCAGACTGAAGGGAAGGAAGGTGCCCTGGCCCTTTCCTGTCTATGCCCACAGAGCAGGCAGCTCTGCCCTCCCTACCGTGAAGCTCCCCATGGCTTACCACAGGCCCATGGCAAGTGTGACTGTGGGTTGAGACCTCTGAAACCAGGAGCCCAAGTGAATCTCTCCTTGTCTACACTGTTTCTCTCTATCGCTTGTCACCGTGAGAGAAGTGGCTGACAATGTGTACTGTATCCCATGTGCTCCACTGCTCCAATATGCATCTCATATTGATCTTTGGTCTATTGCTCTGTTAACTAGAGGGGAATCATTAAAATCTTCCATCATAATTATGGCTCCATCTTTGCAATTCTGTCCACTCCTGCTATAGACACCGTGAGATCATCCTGTTTCCCCACCTTGCCATTGCAGACAACAGGACCCCCTTGTCTGCTGCCAAGGTGCCTGCAGCCCAGATACCACCAAGTTTTCTTTCAGGTCTTCCTGATAATCAGGCTCTTTCTGTTCATTTTTTTAAACATTTATTTATTATATATAAGTACACTGTAGCTGTCTTCAGAAACACCAGAAGGAGGCATCAGATCTCATTTCAGATGGTTGGGAACCACCATGTGGTTGCTGGGATTTGAACTCAGGACCTCTGGAAGAGCACTCAGCGCTCTTAACCCCTGAGCCATCTCTCCAGCCCTCTGTTCATTTTTTAAAAAGTCCCTTCTGGAGAGATGACTTGGTGCCTGTCATTTGATTTCCATGACAGTGCATCTTATAGATGGTCACTGGAGCCTCTGGAAGATCACCAGGCTTGTCTATATGTATACAGCCTAGCAGTGTGGCCGGGAGCTCATCCCAACTGTGTCTGGTCTGGCTATACTATATCTGCGGCCTCAAAATTACTGGTGCCTCAAGGCTGTGATGGCGAATTCTTAAGCAGAAGCTGTCTCTGTAGAGGCAGATTGACTGATAAACTTCAGTGGTCTGTGGAGAGTTTGGAATGTTGTCCATCTAGAGCGAAATTATCATTCATCTTGGGCCATTGTTAGCCCACTAAGTAGCCAATCTTTGCCCTGCTCCCAAGCCCCGGCTCAGAAGGAACACTGTGGCTACGGATAAAACCCTTTGGAATGTAGTTAATTAGCAAAAGCCTAATTTTCTGTCAACCAAAGCTGAGTCGTTAGATAACATCCAGGGCGTACTGCTGAGGTCTGGCCCCTCACTGTCCACTGAGTATTTGCACCAATATGTTTGAAAAGTGTCTGCTTTAGTGAGTTTCTTTGCTCCGTTCCTATAAGATTCCATGAAACTTCATCCATATTGGAAAATGAAAATTTGGGGTAACCTAAATCTCTGTTTCTGGGCCACAGTCACTCATACTTAACTCCAGAATAAATCTTCCTTTCCCTTCTGAAGTGAGAGCTGTTTTGTTGTTGTTATTTTGTGTCGAGGCCAATAGTTAGAATTGTCTGAGCTCAGGCTCTCCCATCAGTTTCACTGGGTGGTAGTGTTGGGTTCTGGAGCGCGATACCCGGAAGCATGGTGTTTATGGGTGCTGGGTACTTTGAACTAAAGCCATCAGAAAGCCTCAGACGCAGCTTCCAAGCAAGGGCTGCTCCGACTGTCTCCCGTCCTCCTGTTAAAAGTGGATGTCAGAGACAAGAATTTACAGGAACTGCAAACCGAGCTGTAAAACCCATCCCTTCTCCTCCAAGGACCCTCATTCCAGGCAACTTTGCTCCAAACTCAGGCAGAACCAATTTGAACCCACAAGCTGGGCCCCTGTGTGAGTGTCACTGTTGCCCCCTTTGTCTGATCAAATTTCCACAGGTGCCTTGCTGAACCTAAACGAAGAGGGAATTTCCCTAAATTTTTTTGGGGTCTTCATTTCTGAAGTTTCCTGTGATCTATCGAATTCTATGAAACTGACTTGCTATGTTTTAATTTTGTTATTACATTTATTTATTTATTTATTTATTTATTTATTTATTTATTTATTTTTGTGATTGAATCCTTCTGTCTGTGATTGTCTCCTGGCCTGGCTTAGAATTCCCTATGCAGCCCGTCTAAAGGCTTCAGACTAAAGACCTGTCTTACCCTCACTGTGCTGGGACGACAGCGAGTGCTGCTCTGTTCAGCCTGTCTCCTTACTAAAGAAGACAATCATGAGAATGTAAGGGCAGATGGCTTAGCAAAAGTCTGCATTTTCCCGCACTTTCCTCCAGCCAGTAAAGTTGACTACTAATGTTGACCTGTGTCCTTGGGAACAGAGCTGCTTTCAGGTGACAGCTGAGCGGTGACCTCCCTTGCATTTTAAACCTTGGCAGCTGAGCAGAGGATGAACATTGTCTTGGAATAGTTTCAAAGAAAGGCAGTCACAGTCTCCCATATCTGCCCTAAGATAGTGGAACTGACCCTGCCTGCTTTGTTCCCTCCTAGCTGAGCCTTCCTCAAGTCCAAGCTGAACAATCCATCCCTGTCGGGCCTTGGACAAGGTAACTCCATTTAACCTGTGACCTTCAGTCACTTAGCACACAGATAGAGGGCGTGATTAGCAAGTCTCCACCTCCAGAGATTAAAATATTAATGAGTTATCTAAAGGCGGGGGCATAGCTAATTAAGTTATTCCCGCCCCTTTTCTCTTTCCCTATAAAAAGCCAGGCCCCCTGACTTTTGGCGGGGAGTGCACGCCATCTATACCCATTCACCATGCCATGAACAATAAAAGCTTTGGAAAACCGGACTCCACGTGTAGCCTGGGCCTTCCTGCGCCTGCCGCCAGATTCCCAGCCTTTAAAACCTTGAACTACAGTTGTGTGAATGTGGGACCCTCCTCCACCGGCGGTGTGGGAAGCCCTCTGGGACGCCGGACCTCCGTGGGACCCCGGACCTCCGTGGGACCCCACCACCAGACCTTCCTCCCCTCCCCCCCGCCAGATTTTTTTTCCCACACATCCCAGCATCTTTCAATCAGGAGGGATTAAAAACTCATGTACAGTTTGCTGGGGTGGCCTGCGCCTTTAGTTTCAGCAATCAGAGCAGAGGCAGGTAATATTCTATGAGGCCAACCTCGCCTTTGAAATGAGTTCCAGGTCAGCCAAGATCCTGTCTCAAAAACAAAAAAAACCAAACCAAAACAACCCTTCCAAATCAACCAACCAAACAAACAAACAGAACCCCCAAAACCTTAATTGTGCCTGACCCCCACGGGGCAGCCCCCCAGGGATACCCTGTGCTCCACAGTGCATTGCTACTGTTTTATGTTATGAAATGACGTCAGCCCCAGCCCTATCCTCAGCCTGGCTGCAGACGGTGAGCTTCAGCTGAAGTCAGCAGAGGTGGTTTCCAGATACTCTGTATAGAAGCTGATTCCTGCTGGGGAAGGCAGTCGTTCTTCATTTCCTACTCAGAGTCTTCATGATCTCTGATGTTCATGTGTGTGTGCCCTTCAGGTAAGACACATGGAAGAAAAACAGAAAACTGTTCCTGAAGATAGGGGCATGACTGAAAATCTATCTTCAAGTAGGTTTGAGCCATCTTCCTGACTTGCTTGTGTTGTTTGGTGCCCCCTAGTGGGCTGTGGCAAGCCTGTCTTGAAAATCAACCTGGAGCCTTATACTCTGAGGGCACCAGAGTCTCTCAGAGGGGCTAGGACAGCGGAAGACACAACACAGGATGTCTGTTAGCATTAAGAAAAAGAAAACACAGTAGAAGAGCCGCTCGCGGAAGCACCATGGTCCACCTCACAATCTTTTCCTGCAAAACCTATCATGGAGGACACCAAAGCCTATGCCTTGCTTTGGGTGGCTGCACCAACTGGTCTTTTTACCGCGTTGCATTGCGGCTGTTCACAAGTGTCCCAGGGATGGCCGCTTCCGGAGCAGTTGGGCTTCTACGATCCTCCGCCCAACAGTAACGCAGAAAAACTTGTTGCTCTCAACCTGGACTGGATCCGGCATTGGATTAGTTGTGGGGCTCACCTGTCTAAGCCTACGGAGAACCTTCCGGGTCTTTCTGGCTCCCTCACCTCCCCCACCCCCACCCCCCACCCCCCGCATCAGATGATGATCACTAATGCTGAGAGACTACGGAGAAAGAGAGCACTTGATTTCCTCTTAGAATCTCAGAAAGAAGAATCAGAGCTCAAAGAGACAGAAGCAAGCTGACTTCAGCCAACCCAGCTGTGGTCGCAAGGTCAAGGGCCTGTAAAACTTGCGCATAGAGCTTTGTGTTGGGTGTGAGTATGAAGAAGAAGGAAGAGAGAGAGAGAGAGAGAGAGAGAGAGAGAGAGAGAGAGAGAGAGAGAGAGAGAGAGAGAGAGAGAGAGAGAATGAGGAGGAGGAGGAGGAGGAGGAGGAGGAGGAGGAGGAGGAGGAGGAGAGAGGAAGGAGACAGGAAAAAGATGGGAAGAATAAAGAGGAGGGCTGGAAAGATAGGTCCTGAGTCCAGTTCCCAGCAACCACATGGTAGCTCACAGCCAGCTCTAGCGTGATCCGATGCCCTCTTCTGGTGTGTCCGAGAACAGGTAGGAAAAAGGAGCTACAGAGGCTGGTTTAGTGGACGGCCAAAGCTGAGAGGCACAGTTGAGGGCATTTCTTTCAGAATTTGCTGGGTGTGCTGTGATCCCAGCACTGGTCAGGAGGTCAAGACCACCGGGAAGTGGAGTTGCGAGGGTCAGGGATTCAAGGGCACACAGGAGTCGGAGTTAGAGAACTGCCGGGATTACATGCAATCCTGTCTCCAAAAAAAGTTACCAATGAATGGATCCCCTTTGCTAGAGTCTCTTCACAAATATCTGTGAAGCTTCTAGAAACCAAACACTAGGACAGGAGGTGACAGGCAACAAAACCCAGTCCCCTATCCTTATGTGAATTATGGATGCCAGTAAAATAAACATATTTAGAGATTCACTCAGAGTTCACCTTTCAAAGAACATTAACATCTATCATCTATCTGTCTGTCATTTGTGTGTGTGGAGATCAAAGGGCAACTTGTGAAAGTCGGCTCTCTCCTTCCTGGAACCACGTGGGTTCCAGGGACTGAACTCAGGTCCCCAGGCTCAGTGCCAAGCACCTTACTGGCTAAGCCATCAAGCCATCTCAGAGTTCAGCGGTAAAATGACATTGGAAGAGTGAGTTGTGTTCACTAGGACTGGGCTGGTATTCTGTAATAGCTGACTAATTGCTCAAGTCTGTTTCGGCCCGAGCTGCCACACGTTTGGGGGCCAAAATGTCATGGACCGCTCTATCAGTGTTGGAACCCACACTGCCAAAAGCCTTGGGGGCTAAGTTGTCAGAGCCCGCACTGCCCCAAGCTGCTCCGGTCCATGGGTCAGGGTTCAGCAAGAGAGAGAGAGAGTGAGGACGGACTCGAAGAATGGAGACCAGATAGAGTGTGATTCAATCCCGTTTTTTCTTCAGTCTCTCTTCCTAGTCCAAGTCCCAAGTCTTGAGTTCCTAGTCCCTAGTTCCTAGCACCTAATCCTAGTGCCTGTTGCTAGTCAATTTCCCAGTTCCAAGTTCTTTCTCCAAGTGTTAAGTGCCTAATACCTAATAATTTCTTCTTTCTGCCTCTTGCCTTTTATGTCTCACTTCTAAGCCACGCCTTTAAGTCATGCCCTTAGGTCTTGTCTCTAAATCTGATCTCTAAGTCATGCCCTTAAGTCTTGGCTCTAAATTACACTTTTAAGTCTCACACACCCAAGGGAAGATCTTGGGTATCTAAAACAAGATGTTATCAGAGTGTGCTCAGCTGTTGTAGGCTATTGTAATCAAGTCTCTTGTCAGGGTATGTGGCTCAAGATGGCTGCAAGGATGATAGCTGTCTTCTGTCGGCTCCCCACACAAGTCACTGTTGCCTTTGGAGAAGGCCTGTCCTTCCTGATGGGACTCTTATGTCCTGCCCAAAAGAACTTGGAAATCCCTGAATTGCTGATGGCATTACCTGCTAAGTACACTGGGGTAATATAGAGAATCATTAAAATAGGAAAGGGTTGGCTTTAAGGACAGCAAAATGTGAGAGAGGCCAGGGAGGGAGGCCAGGGAAGGAGGTCAGAAGAGGCACTGGCAAAGCATGGAATACCATGGAGAGCAAAAAGGTGTGTGTCCTGGGGCTAGGGAGATGGCTCTGCCAGTAAAGGTGCGTGTGTGTCAGTGTGTGAGACCATGAGAGCCTTGGTTTCCATATCTAGCACCTACATAAAAAGGCAGGCATGGCAGTGTGCACCTGTGATTTCTGTGCTGGGGAAGAGGAGACAGGTGGAACCCAGAAACTTGCTGGCCACTGTTTGAACTATCAGTGAGTTCAGTGAGAGACCCTGTCTCAAAGAGATGAGATGAAGAACAATGGAGGGAGATATCTGATGTCAACCCCTGGCCTTCACATGCTGGTGCACACACAATATTGTAAAAGATCCTTTTAAATTTTATTTTTAATTGTGTGTATGTGTGTGTGTGTGTGTGTGTGTGTGTGTGTGTGTGTATTTGTAGGTGTCCAAGGTTTCCAGAAGAAGTCATTAGATGTCCTGGAGCTAAAGTTGCTAGACTTGAGTGCCAGGAACTGAACTTGGGTCCCTTGCAAGAGTAGCACCCACTCTTGACCACTGGGTTATCTCTCAGCCCTGGTGCTATTTCTTATTGCACAGATGGGCCAAGAGGAATAATTAGTGATAATGTATAGTGATTCTTCCGTTTCCCTGAGCAAGTTCACGGAGGAAGTTTGGAGACCAATAGCATAGTCATCGGTGACTGGGCATGCGGGGGAGACGGGTTAGGGGGCAGAGTGGAGCTTGGCTGGCCAAGCTCGAGGAGAGAACGAGGCACTGTGGAGTAGACGGTTGTCCAGGCGGCTGCGTTTTCATTGGTTGCTCCATGTGGAACTGTATGAAAGCAAATGCTTGTGCAGAACAATCTCTTTATAACAACCTCTCCCATCATTTTCATTTCAGCTGAATTCAGCACACCGATTGAGAGCCTGCTGAAGGAAGGCTGGGCCAGGCTGAAGAATTGCATCATGGTAAGTGGGGTGTCCTAGTTAGCTTGAACTGACAACTTGACTCAGCCTAGAGTCGGGCGAGGAAAGCTTCCACTGAGGAACTGCCTCCATCAGAAGGGCCTGTGGGTGTGTCTGTGGGGGATGGCCTTGACTGTTAATCGGTGTAGAAGGACACACCCCACTGTAGGCTGCACTGTATTCTGGGCTCTATAAGGGTAGCCGTGAGGTGAGGAACAGAGGAGGCCCTGGGCGAATGTGGAAGGATCAGAGGAGTACTGAGTGAGTGGGTTTTATTGACAGAGCGCGGGTATGGTGAAGACCCCAATGCCTCAGAGCCACAAGAAGGGCAAAGCCTTCCTCAGGCTCAGGAAACTGGCAAAACCTTCCTCTGGTCTATGTGTAGATGTTGGCAGTGTGTGCAAAAACTAACAACCACAGCTTCTTCCTCCTACAACTCAGGTTGAGGCTACTTCCCCACATGAGACTTCCCACAGACTAGCTAACCCCCTCCTGTGTTGCACATGATCAAAGCTCTGGGCATCTTCTAGGCTGTTTGTAGTAGGGAGCTCCATCAACTGAGCACAGCCCATCCAGTCTCTCCTGGATTTTTTGTTTGTTTGTTTTGTTTTTCGGAGACAGAGTTTCTCTGTGTAGCCCCGGCTGTCCTGGAGCTTATCTGGAGAGACCAGGCTGGCCTCGAACCCGTTGAAATCTGCCTGCCTTCGTCTCCTGAATGCTGGGATTAAAGACGTGTACCACCTCCACCTGGTCTGAATCTCACCTTATATATGTGTTGCTGTCTCTTTACTTCTTTCTCTCTTTGTTCCAGTTCCCAGGAGCAAGACATGCTGGATGCTTTAGTTAAGCAGAGCCAGAGGGCAATCGGGTGGGGGTTGGGCAGATGATAATGACAATATCATCATTCCTCCATGTTTTCTGCTACATGCCTCTGCCTTGAGTTCCTGCCCTGACTTCCCTCCACGAGCTGTTGCCTGGAAGTAGAAGCTGAAATAAACTTGCTTTTGGTACTCAACATCTGACAGAGCAACACAAAGGAAACCTGAACAGGTGGATAACATGGCAGGTTTCCTGCCCTCCAGGAGTTATACAGGGAGCTGGAATCACAGGTGGCAAACTCAAATCCAGTAGTGATGGTGAGACAGATGTCATATGAAAGGCATAGGATGTTCATTTAGAAGTGTTTTAAAACGGTTGGAAAATCAACAATGAGGCACTGTGAAGAAATGTAGGAGTTGCCCAGAGGCTATTTGAACAAAGAACTGGAGAAGTTGTTGGCTTTGAATGGCTTTTGTGGGAGGCAGCAGTGGTGGAGGAAGGTCTTGTAGCTTGAAAGGTTGTCATCGAGCTGTGACAGGACAGGGGTAGCCTGGACTCAGGTTTATGCTAACTGTGAAGATGACAGATGTGCTCCAATTATATGCCTCACCTCCTTTTGTTTTAGCTGCATATCAACACGTGACCGACAGAGTAGAACTCGTGACATGATGTCACGACCCTCCGGTTTGACACCTGCATGTGCTTCTGTAAGCACTGATCGAGTCCTAATATTTAGTGCCTGTCCTGAGTCTTGACAAGGCGTGCGAGGGCACAGAGACACCAAGCACATTGTGATGGCCTACTTTTATACCAGCCTTTGCATTGTTCTTAGAGATTCCAACTGCCCAATGGTGTTCAGCTTTTGCCCATCCCTTTCCGAGTGCTGGGGCTGATAGATAGGGTTTTCCTGTGGCCTCTGCTTCTGCCTTACCTCCCAGTCTCCACTGGCTCCTTCTGTTCCCTCCTTCCTGCCATACAAGAGCAGCACAGGGCTGAAGTTCTGGCTACCTTGTTACCTCCTAGCTGCCTTGGACAGAAGGTCCTCTGCTCTCTAGACAAACTCTCCAGTTGTTATGCCTTCACCACCTGCTTCTTCTTCTCCTCCTTCTCCTCCTCCTCCTCCTTCTCCTCTCCTTCTCCTCCTCCTCCTTCTTTTCTCCTTCTTCTTCTCTCCTTCTCCTTCTTCTTTTCTCCTTCTCCTTCTCCTTCTTCTTTTCTCCTCCTCCTCCTCCTCCTTCTTTTCTCCTTCTTCTTCTCTCCTTCTCCTTCTTCTTTTCTCCTTCTCCTTCTCCTCCTTCTCCTTCTCCTTCTTCTTTTCTCCTTCTCCTCCTCCTCCTTTCTCCTTCTCCTCCTCCTCCTCCTTTCTCCTCCTTCTCCTTCTCTTCCTCCTCTTCTTCCTCCTCTTCCTTCCTTCTTCTTCTCCTTCTTCTTTTCTTTCTTAAGATTTATTTTATTTGTATGGGTACACTGTAGCTGTCTTCATATACACCAGAAGAGAGCATCGGATCCCATTACAGATGGTTGTGAACCACCATGTGGTTGCTGGGAATTGAACTCAGGACCTCTGGAAGAACAATCAATGCTCTTAACTGCTGAGCCATCCCTCCAGCACATGTCTTCACTTTCTTGAGCACTCCAGGAAGACCCAAATCATCCTCAGATCATGCCAGGCTCCTCCCTCTGCACCCTGCATCTCTTTAGGCCCTAAGATACACTTCTGGATTCTTTGTTCATCTTCAAGGGCCCTTGGTGAATGTCTTGATTTTTATGTCAGGAAGATCATGCCCAAGCTTCCAGATTCCAATGGGGCTGTGTGATGGGCTGAACTATGTCTCCTCAAAATGTATACACAAAGCCCTAATCTCCAGCACCACAGATGGGGTCTTTAAGAGAAGCAACCAAGGTAAAATGAGAAATAAGGTCCTGTGGGCGAGCTCTCAATCTTAAATGACCAGTGAGTTCTCTTCCCCTTGCCCCTTCCCAGTCTTCTCCTCCCTCTCCAGCCATCCCTCTTCCTACTCCTTCTGCTCCTCTTCTTTTCTTTGGAGATAGGATCTCTATTCACAACTGCTGTGTAATGCACTTCGTAGCCCATGCTGGCCTCCAACCTGCTTCTGCTTTTGCCCCCCGAGTGCTGGGGTTACAGCCATAGACCCATGCCCGTCTTCAATATGACCAGTGTCTTTATATGAAGATACAAAAGCACAGACGTACAGAAGGATCATGAGGAGACATGAGGAGGTCACCTACTAGCCACAGAGAGAGGCGTCAGTAGAAACTAAACACAAGAGACTTTGCTCTTCTAGGCTTAAGAATCCGAAGGAGTCAGTTGCTATTGTGTAAGCCAGGGATTCGGGGTGGGTGAGGAAACTCATATACTGAATGAATGAGCCAGTGTTTTAATTGCTCCAGATCCCGGTGTGGTGTGTTTGTGGTGTGTGTGTGTTTGTGATATTGGATACTTAGCTTTCAGGGTTTGTTTTAAGGGTAAAAGGACACAGTTTGTGACAGCACAAGTGTGTAGGTAGTGAGGTGCCTCGCATCACTCATTCGCTGGCCAGGTACTTGCTCACTGAGCTAACGCTCAGTACGATACTTATTTTTTTTTTTTTTTTACCTTTCTCAATTACTGATGTTTCAAGCTGGTAAAGAGTTTATACGTGGTCACTGGAGTTGTGTGTAAATGGCCTGATTAGCTGTGTGTATGATAGACTCCTGTTTCTCTAATATGTCTAGAAATGAGGCTATTTTGGCCAATTCGGTGGCCAAAAATATCTTCTATTAGCACACGTCAGGGTGGAGCTGCTGGTGGAGCTATGATGCATAGTCAGAGTTCATAAGGACTTTCCTAGCTGAGTTTCTTCACTCCACCAACAGCACCACATTTATAACCCACTGAAAGTCACTGTGTGTGTGTGTGTGTGTGTGTGTGTGTGTAAGACAGTGGTCACTCTCAGCTTATTCCCCAGGAGCCATGCACCTCTCTTGGGGGAGCCATGCACCTCTCTTTTTAAGACAGGCACTCTCATTGAGACCCAGACCTTGATGGTTAGGCTAAGCTGGCTGCCCAGAGAGCCACCTGTTCTCACCTCCCCAGTGCCCGGGTTACAAGTGCACACCACCATGCTTCTGCAGCTGCTGGGGACTGACCACTTCTTATGCTTGAGCTCTAAGTGCTTTGCTGACTGTCTCCACAGCCCTGAAACCCCCCCCCCCTTTTTTATATATAAAATTATCTTCTATTTGATTTGGTGGCACCAGCCGGAAAACTGCATCATATAATCTTCAACACATACTCATAGATCTTGAACTCAGACAGACATGCAAAAGTCTATGGGACAGCA
The DNA here is from genome assembly GCF_011762505.2 of Arvicanthis niloticus. Lineage (NCBI taxonomy): Eukaryota > Metazoa > Chordata > Mammalia > Rodentia > Muridae > Arvicanthis > Arvicanthis niloticus. Next base: position 26,913,703 of record NC_133434.1, read on the forward strand.
ACACACACACACACACACACACCAGAGAAAGAAGTCTATCTTCTTAAGAACTTTCCTATTATCTATGTATATATTATTCTTCAGAAGTTGAATGAGTTTCTAACTGAACTTGTGTTGAGGACTTCTTTGAAGTTCATCCAGGTGGACAGCTTTGTGGAGACTTATAACATATCTTTAGGTCACCAGCTTCACCCTTAGACTGTCATGAAGTCTGACACTAACAGTCATAATGGCAGTCTTCCTGGATAGGACTAAATGTATGCCAAGGACCATGTGCTTGGGTCCCCTTTCAGCCATACCTACCCTGTTTATTAAAATCATTCCACAGGGGCTGGAGAAGTAGCTCAGTTAACAGCTGGAGAGCTGGCTCAGTGGTTAAAAGCACTGGCTGATCTTGCAGAGGAAAGGACTCAAGCTTGGTTTCCAGCACCCATAAGAAAGCTTACCATCTTCTGCCACTTCAGTTCTAGAGGATCTGATAATCTCTTCTGCCCTTTTCTGGTGCACACACACACATAGGCAAAGTAGCCAACCCATAACATTAAATAAATCACTCTAAAACAAACAAAAACATTCCACAGAGCCAATTTCAAGTCCTCTATAGCAAGTGAAAAAACAAAACAAAATCCCATTTGTCTAACTAGGGGTCAGAACCCGGCAAAAGAGGGCACTTTCCAGAAGTAGCCTCTGTTGTGCCTGAAGATGGGTGTGGTTTTGTAAGCTGATTTCAGTCCTGGGCTGTGTGCAGAGCAGCTGCACTGGAACTGGAGACTTGAGTGATGGGCAACAATCCTTAAAACAGCCTACAGGGGGGAAACAACGCTTTTAACATGCAGAGGCTTATTAAATTATTCTTATTGAATTGTTTAAAAACATTGCTGTGCGATATTTGGTGTATTTAGAATGTGAAGCATGAACGCAAAATGCACAATAAATAGAAAAGCATTTATTGCTGCAGTGTAGCAAAATCAAAGGCTGGTTTCTAGCCTCTCAGCAGCAGGTGCTCAGAAGTTAGCAGCCAACTCTATTCACTCATTAGTGAGGCTCCGCTGCCCTCGTGTGGCAGAATTACTTCTCTGCCAGAACCTGTGATTTTTGTCCTGGAGAACCAACATCTTTTGCTTTCCCAACTCTCAGACTGGACTCATCCCCAAAGCAAGATTTTCTGCCTCAGTTTTCTAAGTGCTGAAGTTATAGGGATGAGGCACTAGACATTACATGTATCTTAGAGACAGTACCTTTAGAAGTATCATTAGAGTGGATGGATGGATGGATGGATGGATGGATGGATGAATGGAGACCTGAATGCCTCCATGGAGAAAACACTTCCTCTTCAAGCATGAGGGCCTGAGTTTAAAACCCCAGGGCTCACATAAAAAGCCAGGAATGGCTGCATATGGCTGTACCTCCAGAACTGGGAGGAAGAGACAGGTGGATTTGAGCCAGACCATCCCAAACAATGAGCTTCCAGTTTAGTGAGAGACTTGTCTCAAAAGCAATTCAGCAGAGAGTGATAGAGGAGGATAATTTACTGGTTAGTTTTTGCCAACTTGACATAAACTTTGGTCCTCTGGAAAGAGGGAATCTCAAATGAAGGACTGTTTCTATCAGATTACCCGTGGGCATCTCTATGGGACAGTTCTTGGGGCAGCATATTATGGGTGGTGCCATCTTATGGCAGATGGTCCTGGATTGGAATAATCAGGCTGAGCTGTGGGGAGCAAGGCAGTGAGCAGCATTCCCCGCGGCTTCTGTCTCAGGTCCTAGCTTGAGTTCCTGCTGTGTCTTTCCTCAAGGATGGGTGAACTTGTAAGCCAGATAAACCCTTTCCTCTCCAAGTTGCTTTCAGCCAGTGTTTTATCACAGTAACAGAAAGCAAGCTAGGACTCCTGCTCTGGCCTCCAGATGGTGTACCCCCACAGTCACATTCACAGGTATACTGCACACATCCAAGAAGGTGAGGGAACTAGAGGGGGCACAGTCAACCACGCACAGGTTCTTTTTTTTTTTTTTTTTTTTTTTTTTTTTTTTTTTTTTTTTTTTGGTTTTTCGAGACAGGGTTTCTCTGTGTAGCCCTGGCTGTCCTGGAACTCACTCTGTAGACCAGGTTGGCCTCGAACTCAGAAATCCGCCTGCCTCTGCCTCCCAAGTGCTGGGATTAAAGGCATGCACCACCACCACCCGGCAACACAGGTTCATTTAAAAAAAAGGTTTACTTTTATTTCTACTTAAGTGTCTGTGTGTCGATGCGTGTGCATGCTGTGTAGGTGTTTGCAGAGCACACAGATCCCCTGGAGCTGGAGTTACAGCTGGTTGTAAGCCTCCTGATGTGGGTGCCGGGAACTAAACTTGGGTCCTCAGGAAGAACAGGAAGTACTCTTAACTGCTGAGCCATGGATGTATTCATTTTAGAAGTATTGAGATTGACTTATTTTCCCAAGCACTGGACCAAGTGAGGGTGGAAGTGACATCTGAGGTAAGGATGTGAAAAATGCTGCAGAGTAGGCAGGGGCTCCAGTGTGAACTTCTCAGCTCACTTCTAGCCAGGAGAACACGGGGTGGTCACTGAGCAGTGTACAATGGACTTCCTGAGTGTGCATCTTCAGCTAGAGAGACACATGTGTGTCTGGCTAACCAGGTTTACCCCAATCTATTGGACTGAGAGAAGGAATAAAGTACAGTAAATGCAAATTTTGATTGTGCTATGTCCAGCTAAGGAAGGGGTCTAAGGAAAATCTTAGGTTGAGACCGCAGAAAAAAACTTTTCCTGCCTCTCTGAAAACCAAAATAGAACAGTTTAGCATACCCCATGCCTATGTGTATCTCCTATTTTCACATGTGTGCACCCATAAGTGCCTCTGTGTGTGTGTTGCATTTGAATACATGTGTGTTCATGCACATGGAGGCCAAAGGTCAACATCTTCCTTAATCAGTCTCTGTATTTACTGAGACAGGGTTTCTCAGAGATGTCTAATCTGTCTAGATTGGCCAGTTAGCAAGCTCCAGGGATCCTCCTGTCTCCATCTCCCCACTACTGGAGTTACAGGCACTGAGTTACCACACCTGGCTTTTTATGGGTACACAGAGGCTCAGAACAAAGGCCCTCATGCTCACATAGTAAGGACTTTTCCAGCTGAGCCACTTCCCCAGTCCCTAGGTGCACAGCACTCTAGCCAACAGAGATAATTTGCCTGGCTTAATCTGTTCAGGCTGTTGTACCAAATAACACCACAGGCCAGGTGATTGAAACAACAATTTAGTTCAAATACTGGGAGGTGGGAGAGTTGATTTGGTATCTGGTAGAAGCCACCTTCTTCTCAGATGACTGTCGTCCAGTGTCCTCCCATGCAATCTCTGGGGTCTCTGTTTTAGGGTACCAATCTCAGTCATGAAGGTTCAACCCCTTGATCTATTCATATCTCAAAAGCTCCATCCCTTTCACATCTTGGTGAGGGCTGGGATTTCAACAGGGGACTGGGGGAGGGGAATGGGAGCCTTAGGTCCATATTCTCTTTAGATTTGACTGTTTCTGTATTACAAGCTATGGTTATCTTAGGACCTAAATTCTCCCCCTAAATCTGTGTTATAGAATTTATATCACAGTGTGTATATTATGTTACTGCTTTTGTTACATATTCCAAGTTGCTTTTCAAACAGTCCCAACTGTTTGATTCCAGCATGCTGCTATATTTGGGTTGAGCACTGCTGGGGAGCCTCGAAGACTCACGAACCGTGCCTGAAACAGCACCATGCAAGCTGTCACGACTTTGTTACCTCTTACTCATCCTTTGACTCAGCTTGGCCTGGCTTCTTCCCAAATCATTTCCCCGAAACTATTCTTGTCAAGGGCCTTGTAGCTGATGCTAGCCCTAAGCCTGTCTTTGTGTCTGCCTCCCCGACTCTCTCTGTCCACTGCCACCGCCACCCCCCCCCCCATTGTCTTTTCAGAAGTCTAACAGCCTGAGCCTCCTCCATGGCGTGCCTCTGCTCTGTTTCCTTACTCCACTCCTCCTTTGTCGGCTCCTTGCCCACACGTCCAGGTGAGAGGTCCCGGTCCCGCCGGGCCTCTTCTCCCGGGCTGAGCAGGATGGTGAGTGTTGGGCAGCCGGTGAACAACCACACTGAGCCGGGAATCTTCTTGAAGCAGGAGCTCAACTTTATTGCATCAGCCTCTCGCTTATATAAACTCGGAGCATAGGGAGTGGATTTTTGGTGGGGTGAGATGATGTAGGAGGTGGGGAAGGGTGGCGGAGGGTATGGGGTGACTGACAGGGCCAATGGCAAAGCTTTACATCAGCAATGGTGAGGCAGAGGCAGGGCCAAACAGGTCTATCTGAGTCACCCTAGTACGGAACTGACTGAGATAGGTCAGGCTTAGGCTCTCCCACAAGGCCGCAGAAACTCGAACCAGGCTCAGGTTTGTCCACAAGGCCCAAACCAGGGCCAAAATGGGGCCCAACACTCCCTGGAGTCCTTCCCTCTCCATTGTGTCCTTTCTAGCCTGCCTGTCTCCTGGCAATCCATCCTAGGACCAGGGTCTGCTCCATCTGCCCATCTTTCTTGATCTATCTCAGACAGCTCTGCTTCCATGTTCATGCCTATAACCCAACTGCAACTTCAGTTTTTTTCCTGACTAACTCCTCACTGGATAGACCACTCTGGTTGGAGGTCCCAAGCCCATCCTTACCTTAACAGTATTGAGCACAAAATTCTTTATCCTTCTCCACTTCCATATGTACCTACCTTGCACATTTCAGTAAATCTTTATATATATATATATATATATATATATATATATATATATATATACCCTAATGATCTAGCCAGAAATATGGGTGTCATATGGGTGTCATCTTGTATCATCCTCCACATTTAAACAATTCCCTAATCTTTGTTTTGAGGCAGGGTCTCATGTAGTCTAGGTTGACCTTCAACTCTATCTTCTTTCTTTCTTTTTTTTTTTTTTAAAGATTTATTTATTTTATGTATATGGATCGGTATACTGTTGCTGACTTCGGACACACCAGAAGAGGGCATCAGATTCCATTACAGATGGTTGTGAGCCACCACGTGGCTGCTTGGGATTGAACTTGGGTCCTCTGGAAGAGCAGTCAGTGCTCTTAACCACTAAGCTATCTATCTCTCCAGCTCCACATATAAACATTTTTCTTTTTTAAAAAAATGAAACTACTGTACAGTCAACTATTCCATCCCTGGGTATGTACCTGATGTGAGCATGCCATAGACAGACTTGTACATACATATTTGTTGCATTGTATTCCCAGTAGCTAAGACATGGAGCTGGCCTAGACATCAACCCTTGATCCTGCCTCCATCTCTCTAAGCACAATCTTACTGGTTTTAACTCTAAACATGTCTCAGACACTACCACATGCCACATGCTCCGAATCCTCTGCTACCAGGAGTCCAGGTTCCCCTGCAGTATCCCAGGGTCTCCTTACTAGATCTGGCCTCTACTCTGCTCTCTTCAACATCTTCTGGTCTCTACAAGGAAACTAAGCTTCTACAACCACATCCTCCTCCTCCTCCTCCTCCTCCTAAAGATTCTATATTTGTTTTATATATGTGAGTACACTGTTGCTGTCTTCAAGATACACCAGAAGAGGGCATCAGATCCCATTACAGATGGTTGTGAGCTACCATGTGGGTGCTGGGAATTGAACTCAGGACCTCTGGAAGAGCAGTCTGTGCTCTTAGTCACTGAGCCATCTCTCCAGCCCTAATCACATCCTTCTAATCACAGCCTTCTCTAGCTCAGAACCTTGAAGCATCTCCCCATTGTCTCAGACTGAAACCCAAGTTCTCTGTTTCTAATTTAAAGATTTTTACTACATGTGAATTTTAAAGATTAATCATACAGAAAACAATGTATATAGTTCTACAGATTTTAACCCACACATAGAATTCAGTAGCCACATGACTACACAACTCTAAAAAAAACCAAACAAAACCAAAACAACAACAACAACAGAAAAAACAAACAAACAAACAAAAAAAAACGTTCTCTCACTGAGACTGGGGAGTAGCTCAGGCTGCAGACTGCCAGTCTAACTCAGGGAAAGCCCTGGGTTCAATCCTCAGTACATCAGAAAACATACATGCTGGTCCATGTATGTGTCTGTAAACTCAGGGTTTAGAAGATGGAGGGAGAAATATCATTAGTTCAGGTCATTCATGGGTGCACTGTAGTTCCAGGTCAGTCTGGGACTGATTAATTCTCTTACATTATCCGTTTATAGTCACACATTTCTCCATCATTCCTAACTCTTTATTGTCAAAGAAACGGGATGTAATTTTTATAGATCAAAGTCCCTTATGGAGCCTGCAATGTCCCTACCTCCTCTTCCCATCATCTCTACCCCCAACTTTCTCTCTCACTCTCCCATCCCTTACCCTACACACACACACACACACACACACACACACACACACGCACACACACACACACACACACACACACACACACACAGCAGCCAATCATGCTGTTGGGGGCGGTCTCAGCCTTCCTGCAATTGATCCTTTACTCCTAACTCTTTTGGGGACAAACTGGGTGGTGGTGGTGGGGTCCTACAGCGGTTCCCATCTGCGTGATCTCTAGGTCATCTTTTCGATCAGATACCTACTTCAGTGCAACGGCTGTGTTTTCAACCGGGGATTGCCACAGAGTGCCACTTTTCCAGCTTCTCTAGCCCCTACCCTAAGGGCCTGTCGCTGCAGGTCGCCACTTCTAGTCCGAGCCACAACTAGTCCGTGCTGAGTCCCAACAAGCATGCGCAGCACTCACGCGGCCGCCCCGCCCCCATCCATTCATTGGGGCAACCGTTGCGGGGCGCCAAGGCCCTGACGTGGGACGGTAGGCCGCTAACATCCCCTCTTTTCGGCCCTGAGGTACCCCGGCCTGGTGGCCCCAGGACGTTCCCGTCGGATGGCGGAATGCTGTGAACGACGCCCATGAAGCCGGTGGTCCTAGTTGCGCTGTGGCTATGGCCTTCGTACCTGCTGGCGTATCCAAGTGAGTGATGTGCCGAGTGGTGGCCTAGGTGGTTTTTCTTTTTCCTTACACCGTCCCACCCCACTGTCACACACTGGGTGCCAAGTGTGTCACTCCAGTCCTCATCTGTTCACTGCCCAGGACCCAAAACATTATTGCAGCCTGGGCTTGAATACTTCGTGTTTTGTTGGAATGCAACCACAGTCGTTACTGTATGTATTGGCCATGGGTGTTTTCCAGCTTTAGAACAGCAACTAAGGGCTTGCTGCACAATTCTGACTTGCAAGAACTGAGAGGTTTACTATCCGGCCCTTGACAGTAAAGGACTAGCGCGGGTCCTTGCAGTAAAATTTGAAGGGAATGTGTTGAGGGTAGGGATGTGTCTCCTTTAGGCTTCTGGAAGGAAAGAATTCAAACAAAAGACACTGACAGTTCAAACAGAAGTGTATTAGACAAAGCAAAGCACTCCAGAGAGAGATTGGGGTGGTCTGTTTCCAAAAGGAGATAGCAGCACAGTGGGTTCTGTACTGTGGCTTTAAAAAAAAATTAATGAATATTTATGAGCTAGAGGGAATATTCATAGGGTAGGGTTTCCTCTCCAATCATGGTAAATGGGCTCTCTCTTTTAGAGTATTTCTTCCCATGTTTCCCTAGAAAAGGCCACAAAAAGGAGGCAGTTACAGACTCTCTTTTAATTGTGCATGCATGAGAGGTGCCCTGGAGCCTTAGTCTTTGATAAACTGGGAGCAACTCTGCTACAGCTTGGAGGTGGTTGGTTAACCACGAAGGAGATGCTTTACTGTTGTTGTCTTGGTTACTCATCTCTAACTGTTGTTCTTTCTGTGTGTTTGTGCATAGACATGTGGAGGCCGGGGGATAACCTTAGGTCTTGTTCCTCAGACTCTCGCTACCTTGTTTTTCTGTTTGGTTTGGTTTGGTTTGAGATAGACCTGGAACTTGCTAACTAGGCTGGGCTGACTGACCAGCAAGCCCCAGGGATCTGCTCGGCTTCATTTTCCTAATGTTGAATTCTTGGCATGCACCTCCAGGCTAGGATTTTTCCCCAACGGGTTCTGGGGATGGCACCCAGGGCTCCACAAGCAGCTTAGCCATCTCCCAGCTCTCCCTAGGAAACTTGCCAAGGTCCAACTCATGACTGTTAGTTATCTCAGTAGCTCCAGGTTTGGTGAGATACCTTGTCGAAAGAAATAAAGCTGGGTCAAGGAAATGAATGGCTCACACAAGCCTGATAGCTGGAATTCAATCCCTGGACCTCACAGTGGAAGAAGGAAGCACCTACAACTTGAAAGTTGTCCTTTAACCTTCACATCTGCATTAGAGCATGGGCCTGCACTTAACGACACACACACATACACACACACACACACACACACAAACACACAAATATAAGGAAGATGAGAGTCTTCTCTATCCTGTCCCTAGAAAGGCCTTTGTCTTCACAAACTATACCTGGGGAAGGAGGTTTAAGGCAGCAGCCATTAATTGCTCACCTGTATCTACAAATACATAAAAAAGCAGATTTATCTGTAAAACCTTATAAAGCTTCAAGGCACTTGGTTACAATGTTGCAAGCTCCCTTCAGGCTGCTCAATTCCCAAAGCTCTGCCACTTAAAAGGGTCTCTTAGACCCACCTGTGGGGAGTGTTCTGATGACATTTACTTACTGGGGTGCGTGACACCTAAGTGGGCAATGTCCTGAGAGCTGCCTTAGGGGAACAGCTAGGATTTTCAGTGGCCTGTTTTTCTTAATGCATTATGTTTGAAACATCCTGGCTATCTCTTCCGCCTTTTATTATTTTGTATTTGTGTGTGTGACTGCCTGTGCCACAGTGCATGTGTGGAGGTCAAAGGATAGTTTTCAGGAGTAAGTTCTCTCCTTGCCCCATGTGGGGTTTGGGGACTAACTCAGGTCAGGCTTTCTAGAGAAGCGCCTTTACCTGCAGAACCATCTCCCTAGCTTGAAACAAATTTGATGAGGCCACACCTTTTTGCTAGTTCATCATTTTTGTGGTTTACTAGATAATCTGAAATCTCATCCTTCATCTGAGTACCTCAGGCCATGCAAGAATTCAACTGAGACATGACAATCTAAGATGGTCTATGCTCTTCCAGGTGTTTCTTGGTGAGCTCTCATTTTCAATCTCTCTGTTTCTGTCTGCCTGTGGGTCTGCCCCCCCCCTCTCTCTCACACACACACACATCTTTTCTGTCCCTATCATTTCTGCCTTGCCCCTTCCCATTGTCCATTTTATTCTTTGAGACAGGGACGCTCTGAGCCCTGGCTGACCTTGAACTCACCACATAGCTAACAATGACCTTGACTTTCTGATCCTCGTGATTCTACGCCTCCATTGCTGATTGTTACAGGTGTGTGCCAGCACACCCAGTTAATGCAGCACTTGGGACCCAAAGCAAGCCTTCATGTGCTAACCAGGCAAACATTCTACCAACCGAGCTTTGTGCCCAGCCTCCAAGTCTCTTTAAACCATGGTGACTGGCTTTGCAGGCTCTCAGGAAGACTACAGTGTGTCAGGATTGCCGCTGTTCTATGAGCAAGACAAGTTGCTTGGAGCAAGCCCATCTACGTGTGTGAGAAGACAAAAATAAACAAACAAAAAAACCCAAAACAAAAAAAAAAACCCTCACATAGCACACAAAGACATTGAATTAAATTAGATTTTATTTTTCAGTCTGAATGCCTGACTAATATGAACATAAGTCCTTTTTTATCCATCAGCAAAAGCTCCATTTCTCTTTAATTAATAGTAAAAAGTTAGCGCTGATGATGACACAGTGGTCCCTTTTCCAGTCACTCAGGCTATTCCAGCTATGAGTACAGCAGCCTGGTGAGTTTGAGCTAGAAATGTGTCAGCCTGGTTATTTCAGTTAGCTTGAATTCAAGGCAACAACTTCACATAGCACTTGGCAAGTCTGTTCTCTGAGTCTACTGCATGACAGGTCTAGAAAAATAAATGAAATTGTTCTCTGAAGTTATGGACCTGAGGCCAGGCTGGCTCGTTACTGAGTGATGGATGCTTGGGTTTACTTCCACATACACGAGTTCTTTATAGAATAAGGCCACCCTGTGTTTCTTGTGTTTGAGGTTGTACGAATCTTTTAATAATTAGCATGTAAAACTTGTGGCTAGATTTTGGTGTGTCGTCAACAGTGTCTGTGTCAAGGTTGACAGGACAAAGTAAAGAAGTATAAGACGCAGGGGTTCATTGTGTGTGTAGTGCAGTGGTGTTCGTGTGCGTGTGTGGACGTCAGTAGACAACCTTCACCTTTCCCTCCTTTGAAACGGACTTTGTTCACCACTATGGACACCAGAGATTCTCCTTCCCTCCTCCTACCTTGTGGTAGGAACACCAAGTAAAGATACCCACTGTGGAGTATGGCTTTACTCGGGGTCTGGGGATTAGAACTCAGATCCTTACACTTGCGTGTGAACTTCTACTTGCCAAGTCATCTCCCCAAGTTCATGCATCCTCAAAGTACAAAGGTCAGACATACTCAACATTTTCATCTTTATGTGAGTTTTGAAATTCATCTTTTTCTTTTACTGAGCTACCATGTTTCCCAGTGTTCTATATGATATTTTACTACAACCTCAAACTCAGCAGGCATGCATATCAAACCATGGGTTGAAATTAGCAACATGGTTTGGCTTTAAACCCTTAATGTTTAAAACATATTTGAGCACACAGACAATACAATGCATTTCATACTGAAGGATACACTTTTTAATTCCATTTTGGCTGACTGTTTTTATAGTTTCTTTGTATAGTTTAGGTAGTGTGTGTGTGTATGTGGTGTGTATGTGTGTGGTGTGTGTGTGTATGTGTGTGTATGTGTGTGTGGTGTGTTTGTGTATGTGTGTGTGTGTGTGTGGTGTGTATATGTGTGTGGTGTGTGTGTGTGTGTGGTGTGTGGTATATGTGTGTGTGTGGTGTGTGTGTGTATGTGTGTGGTGTGTGTGTGGTGTGTATATGTGTTTGTGTATGTGTGTGTGTGTGGTGTGTGTGGTATATGTGTGTGTGTGGTGTGTGTGTGTGTGTGTGTGTGTGTGGTGTGTGTGTGGTGTGTGTGTGTATGTGTGTGGTGTGTGTGTGTATGTGTGTGGTGTGTGTGTGTGTGGTGTGTATATGTGTTTGTGTATGTGTGTGTGTGTGTGTGGTGTGTGGTATATGTGTGTGTGTGGGGTGTGTGTGTGTGTGTGTGTGTGGTGTGTGTGTGGTGTGTGTGTGTATGTGTGTGGTGTGTGTGTGGTGTGTATATGTGTTTGTGTATGTGTGTGTGTGTGGTGTGTGTGGTATATGTGTGTGTGTGGTGTGTGTGTGTGTGCTGTGTGTGTGGTGTGTGTTATGAATGTGCATGACACAGCCCATGTGTGGAGGCCAGAGGACGACCTTATAGTCAATTCTCTGCTTCTATCCCTTCATGGATGATTCTCGGCTTCAAACTCAGGTCGCCAGGCACCTTTCCTGACTGAACCACTGTGTCAGTCCTGTGAACTACATTTAGCCATCAGTGTAAGGGTTTCTGATCATTTGTCTTGTTTTCTCCTCAGTTTTCTTTTCATCTCCAAGAGGTCTTTTCCTGGGATGTGGAATTCTGGGTTGTTTATTCCTCTTCTCTTTTGCTGGCACTCCAGCCGTATGTAACATTTCCTTCCAACCTCAGGACTTCAGATCAGAATTGAACTTGTCATTCAGTTTCACTTGCTTTGCGTGTGTATTTGTTACACACACACTTCTCAGTGTGTGTGTGTGTGTGTGTGTGCATATGTACATGTGGGTATGAGCACACACAGTGGACTCAACTGTTGGTTCTGATCACTCCATATATTTGTTTGTTACATTAAGATTTGTATTTTTTATTTTGTTCTGTATGTATGAGTCTTTTGCTTGCATGTATATATGTATACCATGTGCATTCCATGATACCTACGCAAGTCAGAAGAGGGTATTGGTTAGTCTTCTAGAACTAGAGTTGTGGATGTTGTGAACCACCCTGTGGGCTCTGGGAACCTAACCTGGTTTTTCTACAAGAGCATCAGGGGACTCTGGTCACTTTTTTCTACTTTTTTTTTCTTATTGTCCAGATTGTACCATCGGTCTGTCTCGCTCACTGTTCATTGGACCTAACCCCTGGCCCCTCCAGTTTGCCCTTGAGTCTAACCAATGAGTTTTTTCCTGCTGTCATATTTTTCATATTTGTAAATTCTAGAACTTCATTGTGGTTCTTTTTATAGCTTCCATTTCTTCCTGAGACTTCACTATTTGTCATTTGTGTCAAGCTTGCTTACTGCTGCTTTTGTTGATGCTGCCGATGCTGAAGTAAGGGCTCGTGTAGCATGCTGGCCTCAGAAGTCTCTCAGACGTAATATGTAACCGGGAATGACTTTGGTCTGTTACCCTGCCTGTGCCCTCGGTGCTGGGAGGACAGGTGTGCACTAGCAATCCCTGTTTTCAATGCCCTGCTGGGGATCAAGCCCAGGGCTTCGTGCATACTCGGCAAACATTACCAACCGGCCTACCTCTGCAGCCCCACCCCTCCTACTGAAAAGACTTATTTTTAATTTTATGTGTAAGAGTGTTTGTCTGAATTTATGTACACCCCAAGGAGGCCAGAGAAGGCAATTGGATCCTCTGGTTCTGGAGTTGGGTGCTGCCATGTGGGTGCTGTGAACCTGGGTTTTCTACATGACTAGCGGGCACTTAAGAGTGCTAAGCTATCTTTCCAGGCACTTCAACCTTAAAAAAAAAATACCTTGTACATTTTGAGTTTCTGAGTTTCCAGATTCTTCTTCTCCCTTGGTGGGTCATGTGTAGGAAAAAGTAACCCAGGGATTACCGTTTTTTTTTCTCTCCTGAAGTCCTTAGTTGGCTGGCTTTCTTTTCAGATATGTTTTAACTAGGATGCACAGGGTTTTAACCTGTGCTTAATGGACACAAGAAGGGGAATGGTACCCATTATCTTCACAGAAGCAGAAATCCAGATACATGGTTTTATTGGAGGCTTTTGGAAGAGACAATGTACTTTATAAGTAAACAGTAGCTAAGTAGGGGCTGGAGAGGTTGGCTCCAAGGTTAGGAGAGAACATCTTGTGCTTTCAGAGGACTGGGGTTGGATTCCTACCACTCATGATGTTACCTCCAGAACTCCAGTTCTAGGAGATCTGACGCCCTCTTCTGGCCTCTGCCAGCACTGCATACATGTGCACATACCCATACACAGACACATAACAAAAACTATTTTGAAAAAGACCAATCGAGTAGGGCACCAAGAGAATTTCGTCAACACCTTTAGGGCACAGTGGAGTTATGGGATGGTCACGTCTTTACCATTTCACTGTGTCCAGACATATCAGCACTCCATTTACAGTGCTCTCGGCATATTATTTCCCAGGCTGTAGAAAGTCTTAGTTATTAGAAAGAAGAGAGATTTCTAAGTTATCCCCAGGGGTACCACACATCTGTCCATATATGAATTGGATTTTATCTGTACAGAAACCTAGAAAACTTAGAAGCAAGGAACTTAGAGTATAAACAAACTTACATTTTTAAGGATTTGCTTATCAGTTTAATAGATACTGAGTGTGTTCTACAGTAACATTCTTTTTGGTTCAGAAGATGTTTGGTGTCTTGCTTATAGTTTTTGATTGTTTGTTTGTTTGTTTGTTTAACATTTGTAGATAAGGGCTGGCTAGATGGCTCAGAGGATAAGGGCACTTGCCACGCAAGCCTAGTGACCTGAGTTTGATCCCTGGAAGCCACGTGGTGGAAAGAGAGAACTGATTCCAAGGTGTCCTCTTATCTCTTTATACAGAGTTTGGCACAGGTGCCTCCCCTCCTGCCCGAATCATGAACATGTACCCAAAACAACAACAACAACAACACTGTAGACAAATACACATTATTAACTAATTTTTTTTTTAGTTTATAGGTTCATAATTAAGAATATCAGAAAATATGCCATTAGTGTCAAAAACATAATTCCTGTTACAGATTATCAGAGAATTAGAACAGTTAAAAACAATAGAAGCCCGAAGTAGTGGTGCATACCTTTGGTCCCATCACTTGGGAGGTAGAGACAGGAGGATCTCTGTGAGTTCCAGGATAGCCAGGGCCATGTAAAGAGACCCTGTTTTAAACAAACAAAATCATTAAAAAAAAAAAAATTAAAACCCCACAAAACTGTGAGCCCATTACAGTGGCCAAATCTGTGGGTCTTTGTAATTCTATGGCGCTGCACACTTCGTTTAGCTGATTTTTACGGCAGTATTCACTCTGTGCTACATTTCAAGTAAGGTCCTATGCTTTCCTCTCCGCTCTTCAATGTAGTACTCAGAAAGAGTTATTTCAGCTGATGTGCAAAACTCTGGAATCCGAGTGAATTGAGTGTATTTGCTTCTCAGTTTTGTATTCTGTGAAAAAAAAAAATCACATAATCGTAATACAAATAGAGCATGCACAAAGACAACAGCTTTTTTAAAAGTTAAGCTTAACTGATGTTACAGACATGACCACACAGGTATAGCAATCAAAACAATCATTTGTAGGAATTAAATTTCATGGGGGTAACATGATCAAAATCTGTTACATATATGTTGAAATATATATGATCCCAACACTTGGGAAGCAGTGGCAGAATGATCAGGCATTCAAGGTCCTCCTTGGCTAAATAGTTCAGACCAGCCTGGGCTCCTGTATCAGGGGACAGGGGTGGGACAGAGGACAAAGAAAGCAGAAAACACAACTCTTGACTTATAAGTTGTTACCAAATAGCTTTAGTAAGTGAAGTAGAAATAGTAATACCTATTAATAAATGTAAAACTGTTATAAACTTTAGTTCTTTTAAAACTAGTATGTATTAATCATACAGAGTAATGAATTCCATTGTAACGATTTCAACATATATGTAATGGATTTGGATCATGTTACCCCCATGAAGTTTAATTCTTACAAATGACTCTTCTGGTTGCTGTATCTATGTGGTCATGTTTGTAAAGAGTCACACATGACATTTTAACTATATTAGAGACTCGGTCACAAGGGTTCTGACTGCTCCATGAATCTACAGTTGACATCCTTGAGTAACCAGCACTCAAGTCAGGAATCTTAGGAGGCTGCAGGTACAGCACAGCAGCAGAGTGCTTGCCTAGGATGCGTGAGGCTCTAGGGTCAGTTGCCAGCCTGGCATATGCACAGCCCAGACTACTCTATAAGCATGGGATTTAATGTGTGTGACTATTCCAACTCTAGTACAGAAAGCTGAGGGGCTGGAATTTCTAAGTTCATATGCCTTATGAGATTGGGTTTATCCAGAAAGACCTTGTTCTGATTTTGCTCAGGATTAAGTCAAAGGTAACCAACTTGCCTTTACCTTTGTGTGGCATGAACGTCTGTAAGTGATACTGTCAGTCAGTCTCTAGTTAGACCTCATGGAAACAGAACATTATGTGTGGATTCACCTCCACATCTATACATAGCTATTATTTGCCAAGGGGAACCATTTAACAGGAGAGCAAAATTTTGTAGTATTTATTTATCTGAATTGCACATGTATCTTTAAGTAGTTTGCTCTAGTTAAATGGGAGAAGTTTGTGTGTTTTGTGGTATTTCACTTACTATTCATGTGTGATTGTGCCATCTTAGGCCCTCACCACTTTGCCGGCGCCTTTGGGGCAAGTCTTTCTGATAACACTGTGCCAGTTTTGAAGTGAGCAGCCTGTGTCCGCATACCATCCGTGCTGCTGCTGCTGAGCTCAACAGTCGCAGCAGCCACGCTTCCAAGTGTCTTCTCTTCCTTCTTCTGTTTTTAATGGTTTTCAAGATAAGGTTTTTTTTTTGTGTAGTCCCACCTGTCCTGGAACTTACTTTGTAGACCAGGCTGGCCTCGAACTCAAAGAGATCCACCTGCCTCTGCCTCCTGAATGCTGGGATTAAAGGTGCACACCACCACTGCCTGGCTTCTTTTTCCCCTTTATCAAAATGCCACTCATTATGGTACCTGCATATGCCAAAGGCTCTGTGAAAGGGAGAGACTGCAGTCTTCCTAACTCCTGTCTGGCAGTGCACCCTTCAGCATGGCAGCGATTGTCATCCCCACAGTTGTCACTTGCTATTGTCTATCATGCGATCAGTTCTCCCTGTTCTGTTTTTGAAATTGCAGAAAACCCAAGCTCAGTTGACATCCTCAGAGCTGAGATTCCAGCAGAACCCCAAGCTTCCTAGCAGAGACCCTGGAAACAGTGTCCTAACATCTCGCACTGCAGGGGATTCTTGTGTGCATGTATGCATGTGTGTGCGTGTGCACTCACTTGTGTGTATGTTTGTAGTGTACGTGCGGGCATGCATATGAGGGCCAGAGGTTGGCATCAGGTGTTTTCTTCTATTTTTCGTCACCTATTTTCTTTGAGACAGCATCTTTTACTCAACTGATTTGCTGAGCTTAGTTGGGTGACAAGCCCCTGGCAGGGGTCCTCCTGTCCCTCCTTCCCCAGTGCTGAGAGGATGCCACCTGATCAGCTTACATGGGTGCTGGGGGTCCGAGCTCTGGTCCTCAAGGTCGTGAGGCAAGCACTTTCTTTACCCACTAATCTACCTCCACAGTACTAGGGGCTTCTTAACCTTAGCCATGGTCTGGGTCATGCTGTCTGCTTAGATATACAAGTGGCAAAAATAGCAGCTATATTGTGTTGGGGCTGACCACAGGAAATGGTCAAGGTGTTGTAAGTGACCCAGCTTCTAGCAGGTCAGCCTGCTCTTTGTAAGAATTAGAAGTGTAGCCGAGCGGTGGTGGCGCACGCCTTTAATCCCAGCACTTGGGAGGCAGAGAAAGGCGGATTTCTGAGTTCGAGGCCAGCCTGGTCTACAGAGTGAGTTCCAGGACAGCCAGGGCTAAACAGAGAAACCCTGTCTCGAAAAACCAAAAAAAAAAAAAAAAAAAAAAAAAAAAAAAAAAAAAAAAATAGAAGTGTATTTGCTTTTTTAGAACTTCCTGTAGAATTGAGAAAAACAGGATTTCACCATGGTGGAGTTTTGTGTAAGGATACCGGAGACTCTCCTTTTACCTGCAAACATTTTTACAGGGCTCAAATGATTTGCAAGACTGGTCTTGATTAGTGGTACCAGGAGTCTGAGATGCAGGGATGTGTTAGAAGGGCAAAAACAAGAGGGAGGAAGCATGTGAGGTGGGGATGGATTCAAGAATAGAATGATCCAGAGACCCAAGGGTGCATTTACAAGGAAGAAAAGTGAGGTAGGAGGTAGGTGCCTCTGTTGCTAGGCAGCCACAAACAGGCTTTTTGGTGTTTCCAGAGTAACGGCGGAGGAGGATAATGAGCACTTGAG
This sequence comes from Arvicanthis niloticus, assembly GCF_011762505.2. Lineage (NCBI taxonomy): Eukaryota > Metazoa > Chordata > Mammalia > Rodentia > Muridae > Arvicanthis > Arvicanthis niloticus. Next base: position 26,931,094 of record NC_133434.1, read on the forward strand.
ATGTTTTTAGAAATCACATCGAGTGAGCACCTCCTTCTCCTGTCCTCCGGCATCTAACTTTATTTAACCTGGGTCTTCCATTTGCTGGTCTGAAGAGACACGCTAATTTACTGAAGATCAAGTGGGTCCTAGACTAATTTTGAGGCAGTGTCCTCTGCCCTCTGCAAAGCCGTTATGCCTCCGTTGACCGCACACTCTGGATTGGCCACGGTCAGCCCAGCTGTTTGCTTCTAGTTGCCTAGAACAGATAATTTCTCAAAAATTTTAGAGGCAACATTTTTACAGAAAAAAAATGAAATACACATACAAATAGAAACAATGGCATCAAAGCTCCCTCTGTAATAGACCTTTGATTAATCTGGGACCGCTGACATCTCCACTCACATCCCTTCTCCCCGAAGCTCCCTGCACCCCCCCCCCAAATCCTTGTGCTTAGTTTATTTAGAAGCAAATTCTAAACATCTTATAATTCTACCAGTAAACAGTTTAGCACGAACCACTGATGTCTAAGGATGCAAAGGAACAGAACGGCAGCAGTCGTTTCTAGAAGGTAATACTCAGGGCTGGGGAGATCACTCAGTTCCTATAGTCAGTACACTCATGCATGCATGCACATATACTTAATAAAAAAAGAGCTAAGAAAAAAAAATCCTGGTTCTTTTTTTTCATCAAATTAAAGGCAACAGAGAGGAAGCACTATTTGAATACCAAACATATCAAATGAACAGAAAAAAAAATGGATCAGAAACATTTGGGCAGCAGTCAGATATGTGAACTGTTGGCGTGTGCGTGTGCGTGTGCGTGTGCGTGTGCGTGTGCGTGTGCGTGTGCGTGTGTGTGTGAGTGTGGTGGCTGTGGAGGCCAGAGGACAATCTCTGGTGTCTTTCCTTGAGCACCATTTGACACGTATTCTTGAGACAGGATCTCCCAGCAATGGTCAGCACTCCTATAATTCCAGGGGTGGGAGTTGGAGGTAGGAAGCCAGGGATGTTTGCTGGCCAGCCAGTCTAGGTGATCTGTGAGCTTCGGGTTCAATAAAAGACCCTGTCTCAAAAAGTAAAGAGGAGGGCCTCAGAGTTAAGAGCATTTGCACTCTTGAAAGGGATGTTAGTTCAGTTCCCAGCAGCCACTTCAAGCAGCTCAAAACCAATTGTAACTCTAGCCCCAGGGGATCTGGGGCCCTCTTTGGACCTCCATGGATATCCACACTCATGACACATATATACAGATAACACATAAATAAAAATAAAGTCTCTAAATAAAAAGAAAGTTTAAAGCAATACAGCAAGATACCTGATATCCACCTGTGGCCTGTGCACATGCTCACACTTCTGCTTGCACACACACACACACACACACACACACAAAGAGAGAGGGGAGAGAGAGAGAGAGAGAGAGAGAGAGAGAGAGAGAGAGAGAGAGAGAGAGAGAGTCAGTCCAGTGACAACCTTAGGGTTGTCATCTCAAGAAAGTTCAGCTGTAGCAAGAGACAGGAATGAAAATGGAAACTGCCAAAGTAAAAGAGGGAAGATCTGGTCTTCTGTGGCTGCCAGGGCAACTTTGTTTTCATCTGTGGTTAGATAAATCCTGAAGTGGCCTTGCCATGTCTCATTTTATCCCATCTGAGGATTTAGCGGGGCCGTGAGTGGCACCATATAAAAACCATTCTCCTTCAATCAGACACTAGCCTGGCTCTGCTGGAGGGTCCCACAGTTTCTGAAGTCACTGGCCTTTTTGTCTTTTTCCATCATCCATCACCATCCTATCCTGTCACAACGGCCACTCCCCACCCCCCAGAGGAATGAAGACCTTAGGCAGAGGGGCAAGGGATTGAAAGGGTTAAAATTAAGTGTGAGAAGGAGAGCTGCTTCCTATCACCAGGTGAAAAGCTGAGATGCAGGGCAGGAAAGAAGAGAGGGAGTCACCATCCTTCACTGCCTCACAACCAGCCCTCACCTGTCAACAGTGACCTTGACACTGCCCCTATCCTGGAACAAGTGACCTTGACACTGCCCCTACCCTGGAACAAGAACTTTTTGCCACCATCTGGTTTGGCAGCTCTTTAAGTGGGCTCCACTGTTTTGGTCAGGAAACCCCAGGAATCTGCTTGTCTCCAACCGTTTGAGTGTCCCCAGCACTAGAATGACAAAGTTTATAACTATGCCTGGCCTTTTGTGTCTATGTGTGTGTGTGTGGGGGGGGGGGGGGCGGTGTTCTGAGGATCAAACTCTGGTCCTTGGCAAAGGCAGTTTCTGAGACAGCTCTGTGGCCAACAACCCTCAATTTCTTATTACATTTGTTTTATGTGAGATAGAAGAACAGATATATGCCTTTTGTTTTTTTTTTTCTGTTTGTTTTGTTTTTTTCTTAAGAATCTATTTATTTTTATTCACTTTGCATCCTGACTGCAGCCTCCTCTCCTCCCAGTCTTGACTTTACAAATCCCTTCCCCACTGCTCCCTCCCCTTCTCTGAGGAGAATGGGAAGCCTCCTTGGGTACCAACCTACTCTGGGACATCTAGTCTTAAAAGAACTAGGCACATCCTCTCTTGCTGAGGCCCAGCTAGACAGTCCAGGTAGGGGAAGGGATCCAATGGCAAGCCAGAGACAGTCCTTGCTCCTATTGTTAGGGGACCACATGAAGACCAAGCTGCATGTCTGCTACAAATGTGTCGGAGGCGTAGGCCCAGCCCCTGAATGCACTTTGGTTGATGGTTCAGTCTCTGTGAGCCCCCATGGCCCAGATAGGTCTTCCTGTGGTGTACTTGATCCTTCCAGCTAGAGTATCTTTTGCTTAAGAAAATATCAAGGAAAATACTAAAGTCACACCCCTAGAAAGTGGAAGAGCAGAGACCAGCGTGAGAGTGTCAGCTAACCTCCATGGGACTGTGTTTGTTTGACTCAGTCTTCCCGACCTGAAAACTCGAAGCGCAGAGCAATACACATTATAGAGTGGCTATACACAAAATGCGTTAAGGGTTTTTTTTTTGGGGGGGGGGAGGGGGTATTTGTTTGGTTTTGTTAATAAAAAATCAATAAAAGAGAAAAAGAAATTCCTTAAAACTTTCAAAACAGGGCTGGGCTATGGGTCAGTTGGTAAAGCAGTTGCCACGTGAATGTGAGGGACCGAGTTTAACTCAGAGCACCTGTGTCAAAACAAAAGGCCAGCGCAGTGATGTCACCTATAGTCCCTGACCTGGGGAGGTGGAGACAGGAGGATCCCTGAGGCTCCATTCAGTGAGAGACCCTGTCTCAAGAAATATGGTGAAGAGAAATTGAGGAAGATACCTGGTGTCAACCTCTGGCCTACACACACTCATTCACACGTGCACACAGCTTTTAATGGTTTACTGTGTTTAATAATTGGCATTCATTGAAGCCAGTGAACCATATGCCCATTTTACAGATGTATTAGCTGTAAATAATCAAAAGAGCACAACTAATACCAAACAGGGTAAGTAGGAAGTGAGGAGTTTTGAAACTCTGTTTTAATACAATTACAAATTTAGGTAATTTAATTATATCTATCTAAACATCTGACTCCTAAAAGTTTAATAACTGACTCCAGTGAGCCAGTGTGAGTCTACTGTAGCACCCTGCAGGGTTAGATAACATGATCAAGAATTTTGGTTTACCCATTCCATCGTCAAGCACCAGCCCTGACACTATTAATGATATTCTGTTATGCTTGCAGACAGGAACCCAGCATAACTCTAAGAGGCTCCACCCAGTAGTTGACTGAAATAGAGACTCAGAGCCAAACATTGGACGGGAACTCGTGGAGTCTTATGGAAGGGTCGGGGGAAGGATTGAGGGCCCAGAGGGGATAGGGACTTTAGAGGAAGATCAACAGAGTCAACTAACCTGGACCCTGGGGGCTCTCAGAGACTGAACCACCAACCGAAGAGCATACACAGGCTGGACCTGAGCCACCCACACATATGTAGCAGATGTGCAGCTCAGTCTTCATGTGGGTCCCCCAACAACTGAAGCGGGGCTGTTTCTGAAGCTGTTGCCAGCCTGTGGATCCTGTTCCCCTAACTGGGCCGCCTGGTCTGGCCTCCGTGGGAGAGGATTCACCTAGCCCTGAAGAGACTTGATGTGCCAGGGTGGGAGATACAGAGTGGGGTGGGGGGGGTCCATCCTGTCAGAGGAGAAGGGCAGGGGCTGGGGGAGGGATTGTGAGGAGGAGGGGGCAGTGATCTGGATGTAAAGTGAATAAATGAATAAATTAGCGGAAAAAAAGAATTTTGATTTAATAAGTTGGCAACTGAATCATAAATTATATGGAAAACAAACATAAAACGATATAGAAAAGGGCACACATGTACAACTCTGGCTGGCCTGGTGGTAGGGAAACTGAACTTGATTTCTGTATTTAAGAGCTAGCATAGAAAGTGAACCGAGGTCAGCAGATTCTGTAATTGTGTCATATGTAATAACTGTTACTTACTGTGTGTTTGATTTTTTTTTTCCCCTCAAGCCATAACTGTGTTGCCCGATGAAGAGCAGAATTTGAATCATTATGTACAAATTTTACAGAACCTCGTAATGAGCGTTCCCACCAGGGAGCAGAGCTTTGGGAAAAAGTTGAAGTCCTCAAGAACTGTGGATGGTGCAGAGCCGAGGTCACTGGCGTCTGAGGTGCTACTCACCCCCGGGTTAGTCTCCGCTCAAGAAATCACCCCTGAGACCGACGTTCTGATCAGGCCCATGGAGGATAAGACAACTTTTTCTTCGAGTGGCTTCACGCTGGGGATAGAGAGGAGAAAGAGAACCGAAAGTACAGCATTCTGGTCCATCCAGCCAAACAACGTTTCTATCGTTTTACACACGGAAGAACCTTTTATTGAAAAAGAGCCGGAGCCGGAACCGGAACTGGATTCTAGGCCGTTTACTACTGAGCCGGAGCCGGAGCCAGAGCTGGAGCCGGAGCCGGAGCCGGAGCCGGAGCTGGAGACTGAATCCCGGCAAATGTCAGAGGAAGAGGTAGAGACTAGCACACGGCAAAACAAGCTGCTAACGGGGACCTCACGGATGTCATCCATGGCCACCCAGCCAACGAACACCCGGGTAACACGTATTACTGTAACAGCAAAGACCACCAGCAGCATGGACGTCTCCACTGACTCTGAGGATGTGCCCCAGCTCTCGGGCCAGTCGGAAATCCCGAGTGCTGAAGACCTCTCTGGACGTCACTCACTGAATCCGAGACATGAGAGTATTTTGAGAAAAATTTCCGATATTAACGCACAGATTCAGCGGGGGCTTGCTAGTGACCGTAGCAGTCCCGAGTACAGGGAGTTCATCAAGGCCTCCAGGGATCACCTGAAACGCAGCCTGGCCCTGGCCGCAGCCGCTGAACACAAGTTGGAACAGATGTACGGATCTAACGTCTTCCCAGAGGGACGGACCAGCGACCCAGACGATGACATGGAGATGATTTTCAATATGCTGTACAATTCCAGGTCCAAGTTGTCAGATTATTTCAATATTAAGCATGTACCATCAGAGCTGAGAGAAAAGGCTACCGTCGTGATTGCTATGTTGAAAAAAATATTATGTGTAGATCAGGCAGAAATGCAGAGCCTCATTAAGAAGCTGTTGAGCAATAATATGAAAATCCTAAATATTCTTAATGTCCCATGACCAAATTTATTTAAGCAAAGGGCTTGTTCACAGGAAAATAAGCATAGTGATTTCAAAAGTTGCCTAAAATATTTTCTACTATATTTCTATGTGCTAACACCCTTATGTGTCATAGCATAAAATATTTTCATATGCACTAAAATCCTACCAATTTTAAAATAAAAATTTGCTTCGTGAGTTTGTAGTTTTTTTCCTCATTAATTTAAGTTGTGAAGAGCTGGCCTCTACAGTGTTTTGGATTTGCTTCTACTTAGTAGTTCACAGACTGCTTCGGCTGTGTCATGTAACCAATTTTAAAGAACTGCTTACAGTTTGAATCCACTTGTAGGACATCTGGTTTTCTGTTTGAATGCTACACTCAAGGCTAGTGTCAGGAGCTCTCCCATGGGGATGCATTTGCTTCCTTGGAAAGTGGGTGATATACTGGGGTTATTTTGAGGGACCTTAGCCTGGGTCTGTTAACGAGGGTCATCCTCACAATTCCCTCCCTTGCCTTGCATACAAACACATTAAAGATTTACAAATTTTTTGATAACAAGTATGATAGCAAGTTAGGTTAGCTGTTCAATGTAATAACAAAAGTGGAGTTTTGTTCCGCGACTTGACCAGTATTATATCCAAGTTCATTTACTTAGCCCTCATTCATCAAGCCAGTCGTTTACACATCAATAAAGATGTATTGACTCTCTGCTAGAACAAAATGCTAGGCTTTGGGAATAGAGTGAAGAGCTAGTTCCCCCTAACAGGAAAGCTAGACATTGAACAAAGATTTCCGTATTTTAAATTTTCAGTTGAGACAAGTATTATGGGAAGTAGCTATCTAACTTCATCTAGAATATTGAGAGACGTGGCCTCAGGGAGTGGCATTTGACCGGAGGTCTGAAAGACGAGGTGTGCTTGGGGGAAGAGAATGTTCCAGGTGGAACACACACACACACCCACACACACACACACACACACACAAGAACGTTGTTGAGCTGAGGCCAGGGTAGCATGTTCAAGAAGTGCCTAGAGTAGGCCAGAGAGAACATTCCAAGACAGAGCAGGCACAGGTCAGGCAGAAGCCGGCAGGCCTCATGCTGTGCATGAGCCGACTCATTACCTTGTGCTCGGCTTTGTATCAGACACCTGTGTGTTTAAAAGCAGCTCTCTGGCTACACAGTTTTAGGGGCAGGCTGAGGTGGACAGGAGCCGTGCAGGAGCCAGCTTTGCCTTGAATTACATGGGAGGAAGTGGCAAAAACCGGAACAAGCAGAACCAGTGCTTGGGTGACCAAACACAAATCCCCATAGTGCTGCGATGTAAAATGCTTACCGATGTTTGCTTTCACAAAACCGCTGTTCACCTTGCTTTCTAAAAATAACTTACCACGAAACACTGTAAGCATTGCAAAGATGAGCCGTGACGTAACAGTACACAGCCAGCCTGAACACTGTGTTCTAGTGAGCAGTAGTGTCTGTCTAGCCCTCCCCTCCCCCACCTCCTGTATGTTCAACTGGATCCCCAAGACTTATGATTTCCTCATCAGCTCGCACCACGTGAGGCTCTCTAAGCTTTTGAAGAACGCTTTCCAATGTTTCGTAGCAATATCATCACGTGGAGTTAGTGGTATCTAGTCAATGTTTATAAAGTGCTTAGACAATGGAGTTTCTTTGTATGAATCAAGATCAAATAAAGTTCACACATTGCTATTGCCTGACTGGACTCAGAGTTCTTTAATTGAAAGATCCTTTCCACTCTCCCCTCCCCCTCCACTTGAAACTTATTTATTGGAAAAACGGACATCAGCGCTATCCTTTCCCTCAGCTTGGATTTGGTGTTGCAAATAGATTGTTGCTAGTCTGTTTTCCTGTCCTCTGTATTTTCTTTTTTTCTCTTTTTATTTTTTTATTTTGTTTTTTCGAGACAAGGTTTCTCTGAATAGCTCTGGCTGTACTGGAGCTCACTCTGTAGACCAGGCTGGCCTCTAACTCAGAAATCCACCTGCCTCTGCCTCCAAAGTGCTTGGATTAAAGGCGTGTGCCACCACTGCCTGGCTCTCTGTATTTTCTTAATTCACTTTTGTATATTTGTGTGTGTGTGTGTGTGTGTGTGTGTGTGTGCCACCAGTGGCCAGAAGAGGATCCCCTGGAGCTGGAGCTACACACAGTTGTGAAGCACCTGCTATGGATGCTGGGAATCAAGCTGTGTGCTCTGGAAGAACAGCAAGTGCTTTTCACTGCTGAGCTGCCTGTCCAGCCCACTCTGTATTTTTCTGTAATCTGGTGATTTAGTCTAGAGGCATTTTATCAGCATGAAGCTTATGTTTTTGCTTTCTTCTCTCTCCTGTTTCTTTCCTCCTTCCCTTCTTTTTTCTGTGATGTGATGTGTGTGTGTGTGTATGTGTGTGTTTACATGTGTGTGCATGTATGTAGAAGCCAGAAGTTGACATCAGGTCTTTTTCTCAGTCATTTCTCTGGACATTTTTCCTTTGTAAAAGACTTATTTTTATGTGTGAGTGTTCACACAAATGTATGTATGTGCAACACAATGCACGCCAGCAGAGGTAGAAGAGGACATCAGATTCCTCAGAACTGGAGTTATAGGGACCCACACCCAGGTCCCATGCACGAGCAGCAAAGTTAAGATGCTGTTAACTCAGAGTCCCCCCTTTTCAAGTCCTCCAGACACTTTTTGAGACAAGGTATCTCACTGAAACCGGCTGACTGATTTTACTAACTTGCCTGGGCCTTTGAGCCCCAAGGATTTTGTCCCCACTTTCACAGCTCTGGGTTTATAGGTACACCTCCTGCACCTGTGTTTTTACAGGAGTGCTAGGAGCCAAGCTCAGACTAGTGTGCCCTCTGTGGCGAGCAATTTGCCCACTGATCCATCTTGCAACCGTTCTTCCTTTCTTAGCAATACAGTGATTTCTTTTTTCATTTGGCTGAACATTTATTTTTCAGACTTAGATGACCATTACTTAGATAGTTGCTAGGTGAATTAATCTGGTAATATCAAATTGAAATATCTCTATAGTAAGAAATATTATCTAATCAGTTATGTGATTCTTCAATGGTCCGTATATCAAATGCTTAAATACTTTTCTTTTTTTAAAAAAAATCAAAGATGAAGGACTGGAGAGATGCCTAGGAGGACAAGAGCACTGGCTGTTCTTCCAGAGGTCCTGAGTTCAATTCCCAGAAACCACATGGTGGCTCATATTGATAATGAGATCTGGCGCCCTCTACTGGCCTGCATGCATACATGCAGGCAGAACACTAATAAATCTTTTTAAAAATTAATGACTTCAGAGACTTAATTACAATTAATATAATTATTTTAACTTTTGTTGTTGTTGCTGTTGTTTTGAGATAGAATCTCAAACAGCCAGGGCTGTTTTCCAAATGGCTACATTATGTCGCTAAGGATGACCTTGAACTTGTGATCCTCCTGCCTCTGATTCCCATTTTGCCAGGTAATATAGACAGGTGCCCATCCCCCATCAACTCATTCTCTACAGCTTGCTTTAGAGTGCTACATTTGTTACAGTTGATCAGCCTATACTGACAACGGGATCAGCCAAGTTCTCTTTGATGTTACACACTGTCATGTACTCTACAGGAGAGAGGGCACCCGCCAGCATGCCCATTCTTTCAGTCTCCTTGTGTGTTTATACACAGTGTCCTGGAGTCTTAGTTGTGTTTAAGAGTTTGTCATTTGGGGCCTGGGAAGATGGCTCAGCAAGTTAAAAAAGTTTGCTATTCAAGCATGAAGACCAGAATCAGATCTTCAACACCCGTATAGCCAGTCTGGTAGGTAATGGAGGTCCTCCTGTAATCCCAGCCCCAAGAGGCAGGTACAAGGCATCTTTGCTTTGCAAGTTCTGGGCTAAGTGAGAGACTTTACCTCAACATACAAGGTGAAAAGTGATTGGGCGCACATACACAAACACACACCTACATAGCTGCATCCTAAGATACACACACACAGTACATACTACATAACATATAAAGAACAACAACAAAAAAACCCATTTGTACTCTGGGTTGGGGAGATGGCTCAATGGGTAAAATTCTTTATGTACAAGCATGAAGGCCATAGTTCAGATATCTATCGCCCATACATATGCTCAGAGCATGGCGGCCCACCAGTAACAACACAGTGCATGAGAGGTGGAGAATGAAACCAGCTGGCTGACCACACAGTCTAACCAGTGAGCTTTGGGTTCAAATTAGAGAGACTGCCATAGTGGCGTGGAGAAACTGAGGGAGACACTCGGCATCAACTTGTGACCACCACACATACACACCCATGTGCGCTCACACACATGACAACACACACACACCCCGGCCACATGCAGGCGTGTGAGATGAACATATTTTGAAGCAACGGCAAGCCACTTTAGTTGGCTTCAGCACAGATGAAGGGAAGGAAGGACACAGGCTGAAAGAGTACAGGAGAGTCAAGGATGCCCCAGCTTTCGGGGGCAACAGAGGAGATGGAATTCAAATCCTTAAACTTGAGGTGTTTAGGAATTATGAAATAGGAGCTGGCGAGATGGCTCAGCGGTTAAAGAGCCCTGGCTGCTCTTCCAGAGGTCCTGAGCTCAATTCCCAGTAACCACCCTATAGCTCACAATCATCCGGAACTCCAGTTGTAGGCAAACGAACACCTTCTGGCCTTCATGGAAACCAGACACACAAGCGGCACATAGGCACACAGGAAGGCAAACCCTCATACACAGAAGTAAAAATAAAATCTAAAAATTAGGAGAGTAGAGGAGCTTAGAAGAGCTCAATAACTGCTGTGTAAGCACCAGAACCCGAGTCCTAATCCCAGCTCCCCATGTAAAACACCACTGTGGCCGAACATGGCTGTCACCCCAGTGCCATAGAGGACAGAAACAAGAGGACAGGTGAGACTTGCTTTTAACCCCAAGGCTTGCCAGCTCGGATTCAGGGAAAGACTCTTATCTCATGAGAACAAGGCAGAGAGCGGGAGAGAGCAAGCACCAAGCACCTCCACAAGTTGCCAAGCATGCCTGCACACATGTGCCTGCATACACATGCAATAAACTTTGATGAATGATGCATGAGGTACAGAAAGTTTAGGTGAGAGAGGAGTACTTGTCAACTATGCTCAAGGCTCCTGCCCCCCCCCAAAGATGTTAAGTATGACTTCTATTTTTGATTTGAGACATTGGGTGGGAGGCAGAAAAGCTTGTTCGTGTTTGTTTTTAGATAGCATTTATTACAACTACAGTTTTATATTTTAAGTCTTTGAGCCTGTTATGCAACCCAAAGATGACCTTGAATTTTTGATCTCCCTGTCTCCTCCACCTCCCAAGTTGTGGGATGACAAGTGTGGCACCAGACTGAGGTGTATGTGGTGGTGGGGTTGGAACTTCAGCTCTGTGCATGCTAAGTATTCTAACAACTGAGCTGCATGCCAGCCTGAGAAGGGTTAAGTTTAAAATGTTTATGAGGTGGATCCCAGTCACATATATTGTGTAGTGCTTGAGAAGTAGCTACAAATGAGGGTTTTGAGCTATTTGCATGATATCGAGGATTTGACCCATTGAGGAAAAGACATTTTACTCAAAGGGTAGAGAATTGGTTAGAACTCCAGAGCATTCACAGAAGCAGAAGCTACGCTCTGAGCATGCCATTAAACATAAGGCAAAGACAAAGTGTGAGGAGGGGCTGAGGAGACATCTCAGTGGGTCTCACAAGCATAAAGACCTGAGGCAGATCCCCAGAAACCCTGAAAAGATGGGCATGTTGGCATGTGTCTGCAATCTCAGCACTCTTGTGAGGAGACAGGAGAAATCCCAAAAGACTGCTGGCCAGCCATCTTAGCAAAGGAAGCACCAGGCAAGAGACCCTATATCAGGATGTAAGGTGAGACTGCCACCAGAGGCTGTCCTCTGACCTCCACACTCTTGTTCCATCACACACACACACACACACACACACACACACACACTAACACACACACACTTTTAAAAAGTGTTTAAAGAAAGACAGAGAGGCTAGAGAGCTGTCCCAACACCCATTAGATGGGTCACAACCAACAGTAAGTCTAGCTCTGGGATCTGACACCTCCTTCAGGCAAACACGGCAGACACGAACACATACACATAAATAAAAATATTTTAAAAGGAAAGGTGGAGAAATTGATACTTGTAACTCTGAAGGCAAAAAAATTAGAGATAAAATCACCCATTGTATGGGTGCAAAGACTTCTTGGATGGAGTTGGGGAGGAAACCCCACTAAAAAGATGAGCAGAGGAACTAGAAACAGACATGTCAAAGTCAGCTTTTGAAATTCTCAACTAGCTGAGATCAAAGACAGAGCGGTGACAGCTACAGCTGAAAGCAGGATTTGGAGAAAATGTCAGCCTCATTATTAGTTAGGGAAGCTACCGTCAGCAGGAGGCAAAGAGCCAGGAGAACAGGATGATGGAGATGGCCGGGGAGGGTGGAGCAGGAAGAAAGGCGAAAGCGAGGATTTGGATGAGATGGGCTTGTCGGTTTGCCAGGAGAGAAAAATGGAGAAAAAGAAAAGAAGAAGAAGAAGAGGAGGAGGAGGAGGAGGAGGAGGAGGAGGAGGAGGAGGAGGAGGAGGAGGAGGAAGAAGAAGAAGAAGAAGAAGAAGAAGAAGAAGAAGAAGAAGAAGAAGAAGAAGAAGAAGAAGAAGAAGAAGAAGAAGAAGAAGAAGGAAGAAGAAAGAAGAAGGAGGAGGAGGAGAAAGAAGAGGGGGAAGGGGAGGAGGAGGAGGAGAAGGGGAGGAGGAGGAAGAGGAGGAGGAGGAGGAGGAGGAGGAGGAGGAGGAGGAGGAGGAGGAGGAGGAGGAGGAGGAGGAGGAGGAGGAGGAGGAGGAGGAGGAGGAGGAAGAAGGTGGGGCGATTCAGGGATCCAGTACGGCTAGAAAAGCGCTCGTATAGCGCGCTCGCGTATAGCATGCAGAGTTCTGGGTTTCCAGCCCCATAAAACAGGGCACGGTGGCGCGCCCGTGTAATCCCAGCACTTGCCAGGCAGATACTGGAGGATCAGAAACCCAACGTCATCTTCAGCAGAAAACGGGGTGGGCATCTGCTGGGAGTGGGTTAAAGCACGTTTGTGGGGACAACGGTTAGGACGCTCGCTAGCACAAGCCCGTGTCACCATTTCCAAGCCGGAAGAGAGCTAAGAGCACAGACAGGAAGTATTTTCTTGCCCCTTTGGGATCAACAACCTCGAAAGGGATAAAATAAAGCTGAGTGACACAGGATTTAGACCAAACAAAGAGTGTGAGACGCTTCATGCCTGCTGAGAACTGTCATAGATCAGAGCGATGCTACAGCTCCAAGTTCTGGGGACATCTGGGAGTGCCAAGCAAAAGTAGTCCCTATCAGAGCAAACCTGCAGGCTACAGACAGGAAGTGGCAAGGCAACGAACTAACTGCAGCCAAGATGCAATCATCTCTCCTACAGTGTGTCAGAGAGTTATTTCCATGGAGACAATGCAAAAATGGAGTAAAGCTGACGGACACACTGCTTCCTCGGATTCATGTTTGTGTTTTTGCAGGGTACATTGGTTTACTTGATTTCACATAATAAGAAAAACTAATAATTTTAACCCCCCAAATTTTATTGAAAAGATGCTGATAAAAAGTCTCTAAACCCTCAGCCTGGAGAAAGTTATTTTTGTATAGCATTTTTTTTCTTTGTGGGCATTAAAATATCTGATTAATTAAATCTGAATTCTTTGGTCTTAATGTGTTTCTTGGAACAGTTACTTTGAGATAACACAGAATGGAATTTGGAAAACAGCGTCTTGTTTATGAAGGAAGTGCTAACAAAATCTGAGCGTGCTTATTAATGTATTTTCCCCCTACAGAACACATCAACACGTCCGAATCAGAAGTGACCAGTATCCCTAGTGTCTATTATAAAGCAAAATACAAAGCACTTACAATTGTCTACTAAGTGAGGGTTTTTTGAGTTTGTGAGTTTTAATTTTTTTGAGACAGGATTCCTCTCTGTGTAGCCATGGCTGTCCTGGGACTCTCTCTCTCTGTAGACCAGGCTGGCCTCAAAGTCACAGATATCTGCCTGCCTCTGCCTCAGTACTTTAATCCCAGTACTGGGATTGAAGGCACGTGCCACTACCGACCACAAGTTTTTTATTGTTGTTTTGTTTTTTATTTTTTTCTTTAACAAGACAAAGAGAGACTGCAGAGCTGGAGCAGGAAAAGAATAGAAGGCTTTGAAGAGCCAGAGAAAGACGGCACACTCTGTCGTTGGGAGTTTCCAAGGAAGCTTTCCAGTATTTTTCAAGTCTTACGGGTCTGTCTTTGGGTATCCTAGGCCTGAGAGTTGTGACGCGGGCTGCCACTGAGGACTGGGAAATGCTTTATACTCGAGGCTCAGAACTGTAATGACAAGTCACTGTCAAGGACGACGGAGGAATTTTGACTTCCTAAGCCTGTGCAGACCTAGTGCCCAGGGCTGGGGCCGGGGCCAGCTGTAACAATAGAGGGCTGTACTGCCCCTCCCCTCTACTGCCCCTCCCTGTCTACTGCTGCTCACTGTCAACACCGTGAGAGCACCTCCCCATCTGGAAAAGGCGAAAGGTCTCTGGCCAGGTGGTTAGGAACACTGCTTGTGGCAGTGCTGTAGTGGTGCACGCCTTTAATCCCAGTGTTTGGATGTGGGTCTCTGCATTTGTTCCCATCAGTTGCTGGATGGAGCCTCTGCTTCTCCTTCAGGCTCTCTATGGTCCTGACAGCCCTCACATGCCTTCCAAATGCTGAGGTTAGAGGGTTGTACTCTCTCCCTGAATCTAGCATCCTTATACCTCTCAATGTAAAAACTCCCACTTAGGATGCCAACTTCAAAATTGGAATAGTGGGAATTCAAAACAACGTAGAAGTAGTAAAAAAATGTTAATCATTCACTTGCCCTGTGGTTCGCATGTGCACAGATGAATTTATCTGAAAATTCACAGCAAGACTGTAAAAATTACACCTCGTTTCATAGGCTTTTGAGAACTAGTCCACAATTATTTTCCAGAAAGCCAAACTTTAGGACTTAAAATAAACATGCTTGTTTTATGTTAGCGTTTTAAAAATATTTATTTTTATTTCATGTGCATTGGTGTTTTTGCCTGCGACCATAAGGCTGTCACATGCCCTAGAACTGGAGCTATAGACAGCTGTGACCTGCCATATGGGTGCTGGGAATTAAACCCAGGTCCTCTGAAGGGCAGCCAGTACTCCTAACCACTAACCATCTCTCCAGTCCCTTATTTTAGCATTTTCAAAGACATTTTCCTCTTATGTGTGTTGGCTCCTCCAATTTTGGCCAAGTATCTTAGAAGAGGAAGACAGGAGCTTTGTCTCAGTCTTGGTCATTCAGAACAGCAGCCTGTGGGGTCTGCTCTGTAGCTGGAAGGAGCAAAGGTTGGACCCACCCATCCTGAGTGGTTCTAGTCTGCTCTCCTTCTTGACATTGTTAATTTTTTCTCCTCCCTGTGTACTGACCTTTTTTCTAAGAACTGTCAGATCCTGAAGGGATTAGTAATCTACCATGTTTGTGCTGGGGAAGAGGTCTATGTGAGAATGCTTGTGTGGGGGTGGACTCTCCCATTTGGGCAAATGCAGAAGTTGATGTTGGGAGGCTGTGCTGACTGGTTTTATGTCAACTTGACACAAGCTAGAGTCCTCCGAGAGGAGGGAACCTCAGCTGAGAGAATGCCTCCGTAAGATCTGGCTGTAGGCAAGCCTGTAAGGCATTTTTTTTTTTAATTTAGTGGTTGACAAGGGGGGGGGGTCCAGATTATTGTGTGCGGTGCCATCCCTGAGTTGGTGGTCCTGGGTTCTATAAGAAAGCAGGCTGAGCAAGCCATGAGGAGCAAGCCAGTAAGCAGCATCCCTCTGTGGTCTCTACACCAGCTCCTGCCTCCAGGATCTTGCCCTGTTTGAATTCCTGACCCGGCTTCTTCCAATGAGGAACCACCATGTAGAAGTGTAAGCACAATAAACCATTCCCCCTCCCCCACTCCCCAACTTGCTTTTTGGTCATAGTGTTTTATTGAAGCAATAGAAACCCCAACAAGAACAAATGGCTTCACATTAACTTTTGAGACAGGGTCTCTCACTGAACCTGGAGCTTGCTGTTTTGGGAATCTAGCTCTTGTCCTCAGCAAGAGCAGGAAACACTCTAAACTTCTGAGCCATCTCTCCAGGCCCTCCTCTGTTATTTTTGAGATAGAGTCTCTCCCTGAACTTGAGCTCACTGATTTATTAATCTGGCAGACCAATGAGCTTCAGGGATCCACCCGCCTGCACCCTGCCTTCAGTGCTGTGATTAGAAGCATGTATTGCACTTGGCTTTTATATGAGTGCTGGAGATCCAAACTTGGGTCCCCAGGCTTGCACAGAGACACTTTACCAACTGAGCCATCTCTCCAGCCTGACATTCATGGTTTTAATAAATGAAAACTGTAGCTGACTCCCATCCCTAGCTAGATTCCCTGAAGCCACATTGGACAGCTCACAACTTCCTTTAATTCCAGATTCAGATGATCTGACACCCTCTTTTGAACTGCTTGGAAACTGCACCCATGTACACATACACGTGTACACACCTAATGAATGCCCCCCTACCTGTAAACCCAGGCATGCCTCTCCTGCAGCACTCTGTCCTGTTTCTTGTCTCAGGGCAAGCTCCCACTCTTCACGAGAAGCTCATGTTCCCTCTCTAACCTCCCATCATTCCATGTGGATGATTTTCCAGGCCCTTGGTGACCCTCTAGCTGATGGAGATTCTAATCCAAATTTCTAAGAGAAGGAACAGACATTGTTGCTAGGGGACAACCCAGGAATCTGCCTATAGAATGCTGGGTATGGTCACTGACAGGTTGCAGAAGATGCTCTAGTTCCTGTCACTTCTTTCTCAGCATTCCTGAAAGCCACCTGGGACCAGGTTTCTCAGCACTGGGGGCTCACAGCACTGAACTGAGAAAATGATTTGATCACCTTATGTCAAAGATAGATCAGTTCGAGAAACCACAGGGGGCCCTATCTCTCTCTCTCTCTCTCTCTGTTTGACCTAAGCCTGCACATGGCTTTGTTCCATAGGTAAGGTACAAGCAGGAGTTTGCCTCAACCTGTGCTCACTTCTTGCCCTAGTGAGTGAGAGCTGCCTGGTAATGAATCACGTTCATACACAAGGAGACTATAGAAAACAGCCATTTCTGTTCTAGCACAGAAACAAGGCAGAGGAGTTTCTGGAGGTGATGATGTGGCCTTGTTCTCATACCTGTTGCTGTGATAAAATATTACGACTAAAAGAACCCTGCAAGGAAAAGGTTAATGTGGTTCACAATTCCAAGTTACAATCCATCACTTCCAGGAAGGCAAGACCAGAACTCAAGCAGCTAGTCGTGTTCATCTGTCTTATATACTTCAAGACTCCCTGCCTAGGGAATGGTGCTACCCACAGTAGTCTGGATCTTCCTATGTCAATTAACAATCTCAACAACACCCCCCCCCAGACATGCCCACAGGCCAATCTGATCAAAACAATTCTTCATTAGGGCTCTCTTCCCATGTGCATTTTTATAGGTTATGTCAAGTTGTTCATTTAAATAAACCAGCACAGGCCTGCTGTTAGATCAGTTAGCTAATGGCCAAGGACACTCATGTATGGGGCCCTAAAGAAGGTACAGGACCAACCTTTCTTTCAGGTGGATACAGTTGAGGGATAACTTAGAAATATACCCTAGCCACTATAGTGTATCCACCATAGGTCCTGGCTGGCTACCCTCTACCACCTTTCATGTACATGTATGTACACACACATACACACACACATACACACACAGGTATGCACACACACATACACACTCAGCCATTCCTCTCATGTCTTGGTTTATGACCTCACACTTCATGCCAGACCACATCCCTTGCCCATCTTCCACATGTACAAAGAGGAGTGGAGACCCTAGAAGTACTTTCAGCAGCCCCCCTCCCAGGGGAAATGTGCACTCCACAACAGCTGTCCCAACTGAGGCCCAAGAGTTGGGCTCTGGTGATTCTGCTGCTCCTCACAGATTCCCAGGCACCTGCAGCATTCCCCAGTACCCTGGGCAGCTGTCTCAGAAAAGCTAAGGGTGCTGGCTGCAGAGGTGGAGAAGTGAGGGCAGGCTATCTACTGTGAATACAAGTCAGTGACAATGTTATCTAGTCAGTGCCAGGCTGAAGGCCTGGGAACACCAACACTCAGTAGGAACAAGGAAGTGGCATCTCTGAAGAGCTGATTTGACACCCACACTCTTCTGTCACTTAGCTTTGTGAATACCTCACACCCCCATCCACCTCCAAAACTTGCCACATAGCATAGGAGGCACTTGGCAAGATCCTGTTCACAAAGGGCTGCACCTTGCATTTTAATGAGTGCTCATTTGGGTATAACACAATGACAATCTGTTGGGAACTAGAGTAACAACCAGGGAGGGGCCTGTGGTAGGAGGAAGGCAGAGATCCAGGAGAGAAGGAATCCCTGGATGGCTTCATGGCTTGTGCAGGTGCAGCCACACAGAACAGCCTCACCCTGGAAGAGCTGGTGGAGGTCATCCAGCTCAGTGACTTCACTGTACATGTCGGGCAACTGGGGTCCAGGGAGAAGCTTCTCTGTTCCTTAGCTCACACCTCTCTGCACCAGACCTTACACCAGAGGCTGACTAGAGTATGGGGACAGAGGAAACACTAGCCTCGCTGAGTTTCAATTTTATCCTTCTTGTGTTTTCTCCATCCCTCCCTCCCTTCTCTTTGAGACAAGGTTTCATGTAGCCCAGGCTGGACTCAAACTCACTATGTAATTGAGGATGACCTGCCTCCACCTTTTTGAGTATTGGGATAATAGGTATATGCCACTGTGCCCTGTTTATGCAGTGTTGGGAATGGAACCCAGGAATGTGTGTATGCTGGGTAAGCATTCTACCAATTCAGCTGCATCCCAGCCTTGTGAAGGAAATTGCAAACATTGTACAAAAGTTCCCATATCTGTAAACATATCTTTAATTTGCCAGATGTAATTATGTCAGAGGCTTACTACTGAATAAACTCACCCTTTCTAGTTATTTCTGAACTCTGAGTGGCTGGTTCAACTCAGCTGTTTTGGCTCAAACTTCTCTCCAAGCTGACTGATTCAATCTGGCTCCTCTCATCTTCTCACTGAACTGTTCTGCTTGGACTCATACTAACTTTGGCAATATGTCCTAATCTTCTGGCTTCTTTTCATTCTCTGACTTGTTCTGTCTTCACTTGTGTCTAGCTTGTTCTCTCTGCAACCTGTTTCTTTAAAACTGTCCCAGTAAAAACTCCCATACACACACATACCATAAACCATACACCACACACACACACACACACACACACACACACACACACACTTTTTTCACTGCTCTTTAGTTGCCTGCCTTTCTTCTGCTGTTCTCATGTAAGTTGGGTGTATCTTACCTCTGACTCATTCTGTTAAATCTTTCTATGATTTGTCACTTTGTCTGCCCCTCAGACGTCATTTTCAAACATGCTGCTTCTTTCTATAAACTTACCTTACCTTAATTGTTAGGGATTAAAGGTGTATATGAAGGGTGTGTCTGTATTCCAGTCAGATTACACTGTAATCCAGAATGTGTCTACATTCAGCCCAGATCATATAAACCTAGAAGGTTTTCGGGATGTGATCCCTTGCCAGAACAGCCATGTTACTGGATTAAAATCCCTTTACACATATCTGTTCCCCAGTAACATCCAACTAACTGTATTCATATTATGAAATCTAGTAAATTACATTGTCTGACACCACAGACACCATTCACACTTCACCAGTGTCCTGTGTGTGCCTATATGTTCATGAGTGCCTGTTTATGTGTGTGTGTGTGTGTGTGTGTGTGTGTGTGTCTGTCACTGTGTGTGTATGTCTCTGTCTCTGTGTGTGTCTGTTTCTATGTGTATCTGTGTATCTATAAGTGCATACATGGTGTGGATAGGCAGCTTTGCTACCATATCACACATCTGCACCTGAACAGAACGTTATGCATGAGTCAACGCTGGTACATGAGAGTAGGACTGAGGGAGACGAGAGATCATCTTCCTCTTCTCCTGTGGGCTTTCAGTTTTCACTGCCTGTATGGCTTGTTTTCATGGCAGAATGCTGTTCAGGTGTCCTTCAGCAGATGGGCTGCAAGTCTGTTGTCCTCACAGCTCCACATTCTCTTCCTCCCTGGGTTTCTCAACCCCCTACAGCCTCAGGGACTTGATAATCTAAAAAAAAAAAAAAAAAAGGTCTTGGGCCTTCTAGTTTCTATGGCAACTGTTGCTCCTGGTGACCACAGATGCAGGCCTGGCTTTCCCAGCCCCATAAGTAGTAGCATCCCCACCCTACTAGTCTGGTAGGAAGATGCTGAGTAGAGCTGCTGAAGGCAGCTCAGGGTGGTGTTCCACCCTCATAAAGCATGAGTGTCCTTTACTTAAAACCATTTCCACCCTCCCACCCACAAGCTCCTGGTCCAGAATCCTATTCTCTCCCCATCAGTCTCTAGTTACAATTCTCTGCTTGGAAGCCACCTCCTACCTGTTCTCTCAGCTTATTTTCCTGAACTCAGAAACAGAAAACAGTTCACTGCTCCTTTCTGGGCCAGAGGACCCTTCATGACTACAGGAAGGAAATCAGGCTGCCCTCCACCGGTCAGACCCTACTAACTCACTCTTTTCCAGTGAGCCAGTAACAGGAATAAAGGATGCAAATGAATTGCTGGGTGAACTACACAGGCATTCTTTGAGCAGGGTTTGTCCTGACAGTGGAAATCAAGTATGGCCAACCTAATGGAGAAAACTAAATCTACTCTCTCGGAAGTAGTTGGTACCCGCTGAAGTTCCAGCAGGATCTCAGCAGGTGAACAGATGAGGAGAGCCACCAAAAGCTTGGTGCTAAACGAAGCACCTGATCACTGTGTGTATATGTGTGCATGTGTATGTCTGTGTGTATGTGTGTGCATAGGTGTGGGCGTGTGTGTGTGTGTGTGTGTGTGTGTGTGTGTATGTGTGTGCATAGGTGTGGGCGTGTGCATGTGTATGTCTGTGTGTATGTGTGTGCATAGGTGTGGGCGTGTGTGTGTGTGTGTGTGTGTGTGTGTGTGTATGTGTGTGCATAGGTGTGTGTGTGTGTGTGTGCCACACACATGTGTAGGTGCCTGTAGGGGCTAGAGGAGGACATCAGATCCCTTGGAGCTGGAGTTTCAGGCAGTTATAGGAAAGGAGAGAGGCAGACAGAAGTGGGGAGGGGAAAAGAGGAGGAGAAAGGAGGGAAGGGAAAGGGAACAGAAGAGGGGAGGAGAGCAGAGGAGGGAGACAGTGACCAGTAGGATCTTGGGCCACATTCTCAAGGTCTAAGTGCCTTCCCTCTATGAGCCTCAAGGCATGATGGGTCTTGGCACCTCTTACTTTATTCTTTTTTTTTCTATCAACAAAAAGGCTTTGATTTATAGCTCTAGTTGTAGAGTGAAAAATTATAAAAATCATTTTATAAAATGTATATAGGCTTTTCTTTAGGCCTCACTTTAAAGGGCATGGAAATTTTTCTCTGAAGCTAGCTAAAAATGTAGACTGGCCGGTTTCAGGAACCGGAAGAGAGGAATGCGAATCATCTAGGTGGTGCTGAGATACTAGTAACCATGATGACAGGACAGGGTCATGTCCGGAGCAACTGAGAAATAGTTGAGCAAGTGACAGGGCAAGGCCACAGTGACATGGCAAGACCACATTTTTGAGAAGAATGAGTATACAGAGTGTTTTCCACATGACCCTGACTCACTTAGGTTGGGCTCCTTTGGAATTTTCCACTATTTTTATGTTATGTTTCCTTGGTAACCCCCTCACCCCTTTGGTTTGTGATTCTGTCCTATATAAGCCCTCCACTCCCAGCCCACAAGGTCGACACTCCTCTGCCCCTACGTGGGTCACAAGTCTCAGCCTCAGTCGACTGATCCCAAAATATACCTCTTGCTGTTGCATCAAGAATGGTGTCTTGTGAGTTTTTGGGTGGCCTCGAATTCCTGAGGCTTGGGGGAGGTCCTCCCTTCGGGGGGGGGGGGGGGTCTTATACTAGTCTTTCTCCAAGAACCAACTCCTGAGACTCTCAGATCAGACAAAATTCTGGAGTCCCTCGGGTCAGCTCATGTTGCCTCCTCTCAGAGGCCTCAGGCCCCTCCTCCCTTCCTCTTCTTCCTCCCCTGACCCAGGACAAGTCTCATGGTTTCTAGCCTCCACCTCAGAAGAGGGAAAGTAGTG
Source organism: Arvicanthis niloticus (assembly GCF_011762505.2). Lineage (NCBI taxonomy): Eukaryota > Metazoa > Chordata > Mammalia > Rodentia > Muridae > Arvicanthis > Arvicanthis niloticus. Next base: position 26,953,064 of record NC_133434.1, read on the forward strand.
GGAAAGCTTTATGTTGCTTCCCCATCTCACCAATTCCTGGGGTTACCGTACATCCACTCTATGGACTGAAGTTTTCCCACCTAGAAGGAAAGTGACCAATAGATTTCCTGAGATGAGCAAGATCCTTGTCCTAAGCCAAGGGTCTGTGTCACAGTGCCCGAGAGAAACTGACAAGAAGCTATTTGATAGCTATTTCCTCTAAATTAAACCATTCCTGGCAGAAAGCTCATTAAGATGCTGAAAGTAAACAGAACTCAGACATCTCAGGAAGCTCCGGCGATCATGCAGACAGCAGTAATTGCAGAGAGAAGGGACTCTAACCAGCCCAGCTGCCTGCAAGTCAGACAGCTCTGGGGATGCAACTTTCATGAGTCTTCACCCACAGCAGGGTGGACTTCTCATTGCTGCAGCTGCTTTTGAGTCATCCATACCCCCCTAAGTGACTCTAAGAAAAACCTCACTGGTTCACCAAGACTGATTTGTGTGGAATCATCTCTTTGGTTTGGGGTGGAGACATATTTGTTCACATCTCCCCAGGAAGAGCCACACAAGAGAAGCAAAGCAGCAACTCCAGGGCACACCAGGAGAAAGACTTCCTTGGCCATCCAGGGCCTAAACGGAAGATAGCTGGGATGGGATGAATTTGATGTATCAACGCAAAATCAGTGCTAGCCTGGTGTGGTGGCTTGAAGAAGAGCGGGTCCCATAGGTTCATACATGTGACTCCTTAGTCAACAGGGGGTGACACTATTTAAAAGGATTAGGAGGTGTGGTCTTGCTGGAGGAAGTGTGTCACTGAGGGTGGGCTTTGAGACTTTAAAAGCCCAAGCCAGGCCCAGTGTCTCTCTCTTCCTGCTACCTGTGGATCTAGATACATAGTGTAACCAGCTCCTCCTCCAGCACTGTACCTGCCTGCATGCTGCCACACTCCCCACCGTGATGACAATGGGCCAAACCTCTGAAGCTGTAAGCAAGCCCTGGTTAAATGCTTTTCTTTGTAAGAGCTGTCACAGTTATGGTGTCTCTCCACAGCACTAGAGCACTGACTAACATACCCGGGATGATGCTGGAGGGTCTTACCTATGCTGTTTCCCACACTGTTCTAGTTTCCTTTCTGTTGGCGTGATTAAAAACACTCCATGTTACGTTTGTAACATGGGAGAGGAAAGGGGTTCTGTCATCTTCCAGGTCACAGTCTGTCACTGAAGGGAGTCAGGATGGAAGCTCAAGTAGAGACTTGAAGCAGAAACCATGGAAGAATGTTGCTTGCTGAGTTGATCTCTAGCTTGCATGGGCTCTCAATCAGCTAGCATTTTTATACAGACCAGGATCATCTGCATAGGGAATGGTGCCGCCCATAGTGGTCTTGGCTCTCCCACATCAACAAATAAAACAATACCTTACAGACATGCCCACCAAACAACCTGATAAGGACAATTACTCAACTGAGACTTTTTTTTTCTAGGTGATTCTAGGCTGTGTCAAACAGATAGTAAATGCTAAGTCAGGCAGGCAGGAAGTTCATTTCAATTGCTGTTTGGTGTAGCTGGGGTAGGCCATGATACATCTTGTTAGAATTAAAGGTAGTTATATTTGCAGAAAGAGAGAAAGAGAGTGATCATTTTCAGCAAGTCTCTAGTGAGGCCCAAGGCAAGGACATTGCCCCTACCCTGTCAAATGCTGCTGCAGGCTTTCTGCACTCTCCACCCTGCCTCCCTTTTCCCCTTCCTCTTTCCTCTCTCCTCCAGAGCAAGGTGAGCTTTGAACCAGCTTCTGGTGGAGCACAGGGTTGCCAGGATTACCCTCCCCTAGTTATTTACCAGGTGTGTGTGAACAGTCAAAAAGAAAGCATCTTGTCAGTTGTGAGGAGCCTAGAGTCTGGGACTTAGGCCTGTCTCTGGCCCTAACACAGCTCTCTGATTGGAATGCATCTCAGTCTTGCTGACTGGACAGGGCAAGGTGAGGTCACAGTCTTGGTCTTTGAAAGAGGAGTATCAACCCATCTCCCTGTTGTGTGCTAGATGACCTTTGCAAGACACACAACCTTTGCAACATTCAAGAGAAGAGGAAGTGGAAGCAGAGAGACACACTCTCTCTAACATCCATACTTTACATAAATACATACACACCATAAAAGCATGTGCGTTATTTAAGTATATACATATACACATTCTCTAAAGCACATATAGAATAGAATCACAAATACACTAAAACACACATAAACATCCATGTGTTAAATGTATGTATATATGTACACATACATTAAGGCATATATGATCTGCATGTGTGCATTCACATGTACAGTATATCACATACCAAAGAATTTATAATCTACATATGCACATGAACACACATCTCAGTTGGATTCTGACGCCACCTAGTGGCTCTGGTAAGTTATTTAACATCTTCAAGCTGGGCTTCCTGTCTACAAAGTAGAGAAAAGTCCTATGGACTCATGGGGTTGCCATGGGCATCAGAGGAAAGCCCTCTGCATTCCCTGTGGCTCTGCTTTGTAGCAGAGGGGAGCTGCAGTCAGAAGGATGCTGCTACTCAGGCACACGTGCCCACCGAGGCTGGAAGTCTTCGGGTTCTGAGAGAGGACAAAGCAGCCTGGGGCTTCATTCGGGTGGATCTGACGCCCTCTTCTGGCCTTCTCAGGTACCAGTACTTATATGCACATACCCACACACAATGAGCCCTCCCCCAGTGAAGAATAAAAGTCATCTCAAAAATAAAATAAAAGCTTTGTTTTATATTATAGACATCTGATAGACCTTTTCTAAGTGATGCTGTAGTAATGTAACACAAATGTCTATTATGCTATATTTCTTTATCAGTCAGCTCAGAAGAGTTTCTAATTTCTTTGCTCTTGTTTGTTTCTTTTTTAGGGTTGTTTTGTTGGTTAGTTGGTTGGTTTTTGTTTTTTTAGCCTAATATGACTGGACTCTCACTATGTAGCCCAGGCTGGCCTCAAACTCTGAGTCCTGAGATTGCAGTTGAGAGCCATCACACCTGGCTCTTATTTTATGTGTTATGTCTTCTTTTATCACAGGCTGTTAGAAGTATGTTTAGCTTCCCAATGCATGGAATTATCCAGATGTCCTTATGTTACTGATTTTCAATTCAAATAACATACAATTTATGCCTTTTGATTTGTGTTCTGAGTCCATTAATGTTCAAGATAATTATTGATATAATTGTATTGAAATCTATCATGATGATGTTGTGTGTGTGTGTGTGTGTGTGTGTGTGTGCGTGTGTGTGTGTGTGTGTGTGTGTACATGCACACATGCATACAAGTCAAGTGTCCTGCTCTGTTTCTCGTCACCTAATTCCCTTGAGAAAGACAATCTCAGTGAGCCTGGAGTTAGGAGGGATGGCCATCAACCCCCAGAAACCTTCCTGCACCCACCCCAACAGTGCCAGTGTCAGAGGCTTATGTGCAGCCATACCCAGGATTTTACATGGGCTATGGGGGTCCTAACTCAGGTTCATGCTAACAGAACAAGTAATCTCATCCACTAGGCCAGTTCTTCAGATGCCATTATTATTATTATTTTTAAATGTATATGCATGTGTGTGCACTTGCTTGTGTTTATGTGCATCAAATGGACAGAAGCCTGAGGAGGTCAGAAGAGGGTATGAAATTCCCTGGAGCTGTAGTTAGTGGCAGTCGTAAGCCATCATGTGGATACCGGGAATCAAACCAAGGTTCTCCGCAAGAGTGGTAAGTTCTCTTGGCTGCTGAGGCATCTCTCCAGCCAGCCCACCTTACTTTCCATCTGTCCAGTCTCGTTCTTGCCTTTTGTCTCCTCTTCTGTTTATTCAGTTACTTGTGTGTGTGTTTTAGAGACTTATTTGTTTATTTTATGTATATGAGTACACTGTCACTGTCTTCAAACACATCAGACAAGGGCATCGGATCACATTACAGACGGTTGTGAGCCACCATGTGGTTGCAGGGAATTGAACTTAGGACCTCTGGAAGAGTAGCCAGTGCTCTTAACCACCGAGCCATCCCTCCAGCCCCTACTTATGTGTTTTTATGACATCCTATGTCTCCATCACAGACTCTATTGCTTCATTTAATGATTTTAGTGGTTGCTCTTGGGTCAAACAAGTGGTTGCTCTTGGGCCTTCAAGCCCTGCGATGCTGCTTCCTGAGAAGAGCCTTCACCACAGTCTGCTTTCCTTTCTCCTCTCTTGGCCTCTGTGTTTTGGTTGCGACACATTCCACTTTCACAGCTGTTACAAACCTATAACACATTGCTATTAAACAATTATCTTTTAAAAAATACTTTATTTTTAATTATGTGTATAAGTGTATGGGGTGTGATAGGAGGGTTGTGCACTTGACTGCAGGTGCCCATGGAGGCCAGAAGAGGGCATCAGACTCTCTGGAACAGGTACGTGGTGCTTTGAATAGGAATGATTCCCATAGGGAGTGGCATTATTAGGAGGTGTGGTCTTATTGGAGTAGGTGTGACCTCATTGGAGTGGGTGTGGCCTTATTGGAATAGATGTGGCCCTTTTTGGAGTAGGTGTGACCTTTTAGAGGAAGTGTGTCACTGTAGGGGGTGGGTTTTGAGGTCTTCTATAGTCAAGGTATGCCATTAGCACCATGTCTGCCTGCACAATGCCAAGCTTCATGCCATGATGATGGACGAATGGACTGAGCCTCTGAACTGTAAGCCAGCCCCAGTTGAATGTTTTTCTTTATAAGAGTTTCTGTGGTCACGGCATCTCTTCACAGCAATGGAAATGCTAAGACAGAAGTTGGTACCAGGGACTTGGGTATAAAATGAGATATGCCTGACCATGGTTTTGTTTGGAGGGATTTGGACTTTGGGACTTTGTGTTAGGAACGCTTTAAGTACTACCTAATAGGCCATACTAATAGGAACATGGGAAACAGTGGTGCTGAGGGTGATTTGAACTGTGGGAACCTGGCTCAAGAGGTTTCAGAGGAGAAATTTAGTATTTTGCCTAGAGATCACTCTTGTGATATTTTGGTGGAGAATGTGGCTGCTTTTTGCCCTTGTCAAAAAAAAAAAAATGGCACAAGGCTAAATTGAAGAATTTTAGATTAATTACATTTGCAGAGGAGATCTCAAAACAGCCTAGCATGGCCTGTGGCCTGTGGTTGCTAGTGGCCATGCTTGTAAGCACCTCTAATGAGAAGGAGCAAGCTGAGCAAGAAAAGCTACAAAATAAACAGTTTGAGGAGAAAGGTGGCACCAGGAAGCTAAATCCTGTGTTCAAAGAGATAAACAGATTAAAGAAAAGCCAGATAGAATTAAGGGGGCGGTGACCTCAGAGCAGGACCCTACCCAGCTAAGTTCCCTACCTGTGAAAAGAAATTAAAGTTTAGGTCCAAGTGTGATGGGACATGCTTTTAATCACAGCACTCAGGAGACAGAGGTATGCAGATGTCTGAATTCAAGGCCAGCCTGGTCTACAGAGCAAGTTCCAGAACAGCCAAAGTTAGGCAGTGAAGGAAACCATTGAAAACAGAAAGCTGGTGAAGATATATTTGAACAAGGGGGCCATGTTCTACCCCCCAGCAAGCAATCTACTTGGTAGCTTCAGCCATGTTGTTCTGACTTCAGAGTTAAACATAGAAGAAAGAGGTTACGGAGTTTCCCTCCTTGACTAAGGAAAGTTGCTGAGACCAGGTGTGTAACAGGGGTGTCCCTGCATGGAGGCCTAGAAAGGCCATTGTATGAAGCTGTAAAGATGAAGCCTGGATTGCCATGGAGATCCCAAGATGTCAGGGATGCTGTGGAGGATACTTGTGGAGGAAAGCTGCTAAGAGGAAGTGGGACCAGCCCTAGAGAAAGAAGCGTGTTGCAGTCAACAAAGCTGAAAGGAGTCAGAGATCTGAAGAGCACTTTGACATCAGACATGAAGTTGCAGAGTCTGGAGTTTGCCCAATGGTTTTCAGTCCTGCTTTGATTCAGTATTTCCTCACTGTGCTCTCTTCCCTATGTTTTGAAACAGTAATGTGCCGTTGCATATTAGAAGTATGCAGACCTGGCTTTTTTATTTTTGTTTTGACTTTATAGGAATTATAGTTAAGAGATTGCATGGATCTCAGAAGAGACTTTGAACTTTGGACTCTTAAACATTGTTGAGACTGTTAACAGATTATAGGGACCTTTGAAGTTGAACTAAATGCATTTTGCATTATGTTATGGCTCACGCCTATGGGGGCCAGCGTGGGATGTGGTGGTTTGAATTGGAATGACTCCATACTCATGTGTGTGAATGCTTGGCCCATAGGGAGTGGCATTGTTAGGAGGTGTGGCCTTGTTGGAGGAAGTGTGTCACTGCGCGGGGGTGGGTTTTTGAGGTCTTCTATACTCAAGGTATGCCAGCGTGGTATACAGTCTCCCTCTGTTTCCTGCCAATTAAGATGTAGAACTGTTAGCTCTTCTCCAGCACCATGTCTGTCTGCACACTGCCATGCTTCACACCACGATGATAGTGGACCTAAACCTCTGAACTGTAAGCCAGCCTCAATTAAATGTTTGCCTTTACAAGTTTCCGTGGTCGTGGCATCTCTTCACAGCAATGAAACCCTAACTAAGACAAGGTGGTTGTGTTCTACTTAATGCTGGTCCTGGGAATCGAACCCTCGGCTTGTTGCACGAACAGTACCCACTCTTAATAGCTCAGCCATCCCTCCAGACCCTTGACTTTTTTTTTTTTTTTTTTCCTTAAAAAGAGATTTAAAGTCAGAAAAACACATCTCTTTTTGTACATACTCACCACCTCTGGAGGGCAGCACTGTCTCAGTGCTTAGCCCAAGACTGACATCTGGCTGGAGCTGCTCACACAGCTTCCCCCAGTCCTCACCTCAGGCCTAATGTCGCACCTGAGAAGCCCTTTGAGCCTGTCTGTTGGTGCGGGTCTTCCTTGCCTAGATTTTAAAATGATACTGTGACCATTGTTAGTGCTTTTTCTTTTGTTGCCTTAAAGATATCTCTCCACGGTCTCTAACAAGGTAATTGTTCTCCATATAAAATTTATTTCTTTCCTTACCACAGAAGATGTTTTTACCACCATCACAAGTTTCATTATGGCGAGCTTTGATTTGGTGGTTTGGCTTTGTGTATGTGCGTGTCTCTGTGTGTGTTAGCGAGTGCGTGTGCGTGTGCGTGTGCGTGTGTGTGTGTGTGTGTGTGTGTATGGAGGCTGGAGGTAAACCTTGAGTGTCTTTCTCCATCACTGTCATCTCATTTCTGAGACAGGATCTCCCTCTGGACGCAGAGCTCCAGGTGTCTCCTGCTCCCCCCCCCCCCCCCCCCGGTACCGGGGTTACAAGCACACTCCGCCACGCCCAGCTTTCTCACATAAATTTTAGGATTCCAACACAGGCCCTCACGCTTGTGTGGAAAGTCTCTTGCTCTCTGCGTTAGTTGAACTTTTAAATGTTACATAAAGTTTCCATCAGGTCGTTCGTTTTCTTCTTTGTCATTTCAAGTACTCATATATTAGATTGGTTGACATTCCCTCACAGACATCCCACCTCTCCCATGCCTTCGTGAAGTCTTGCTCTTGTCTCTCCCTTCATTCTGGATCATTTCTGTTGCCAATCTGTGCCGGCTAGTTTCATGTCAACTTGACACAGCATTAGTCTTTGAAAGAAAGGAACCACGATTAAGAAAAGCCTCCATACAGTCAGCCCAGTCTATAGGCGCACCTGAGAGCAGTTTCTTAATGAGTTGTTGATGGGGGAGGGCCCACCCATTGTGGGTCACCGTGTGGATCATCACAGCGATAGTGTCTTTGTTAGGGACGGTTGCTGGGATGAAACAGCATGCCAAAAGCAAGGCCGGAAGGAAAAGGTTTATTCAGTTTATGCTTCTGCATTACAGTTCAACATCAAGGAAGTCAAAACAGGAATTCAAACAGGGCAGGAACCTGGAGGTAGACACTGATGCAGAGGCCATGGAGGGTGCTGCTTACTGGCTTGCTTTTCATGGCTTGCTCCGGTTTCTTTCTTCCTTCATTTTCTTCTTTCTTTCTTTCTTTCTTTCTTTCTTTCTTTCTTTCTTTCCTTCCTTCCTTCCTTCCTTCCTTCCTTCTTTCTCTTTCTTCTTTCTTCCTTCCCTCCCTCCCTCTCTCCTTCTTTCTTTCTTTTAATTATTAAATTATTTTATTTATTTGCATTTCAAATGTTGGCCCCCTTCCCAGTCCCCCACCCTGCTCTCTTATAGAACCTAAGACCACCATCCCAGGGATAGTACCACCTACAATGGGCTGGGCCCTCCTCACTTGTCAATCATTAATTAAGAAGCTGGCTCAACCCCTCAAAGGCTGCAGCACTTGGGAGAGTGGGCCCCACATCTCGACTGGACAGCACAGCTGAGCTGGCTCAGGAGGAGTGGGTATGGGTGAGCTAGGCATGAGAGCAGGAGAGCTGACCCTGCTTCCTGTTGATGGCAGTACTTGGGAGCCTACGGGGAGCAGTGCTGGAGAGGTGGTGAGGATAAGAGATAGCCGGTGCACTGATTAGCTCAGCTACCACCCAGGCGCAGAGCAAGTTGGTCTACCCCAAAATCTATATCATCAGCCAATGGTTGGGATGTGTGAAAGGAAAAGCCTTACTGATCTAAAGCTGCAGAATCTCCACGACACAGGGCAACAACAGGGCAACCAGGAAGAGACCCAGCGAGGATCCATATTGATGGTGTCACAGAAGCCATTGCAATGCACATTTGCAAGTGAAGATGTGTGGACAGAGGGATCTACTGTGGGACACACTGGGACACACTTCAGCTTCCACAACGAGATGTTTGTCTTCTATGCTTTGTTTGTTTGTGTGTTTTTTATTTTGGAGGGTGGTTTGCAAGGGATGGTATAAGGGGATGGGGAGATGAGCTGGACTCGGGTTCTTAATGTGAAACTCACAAATAAAAAGAGAGAGAGAGAGAGAGAGAGAGAGAGAGAGAGAGAGAAGTGCTTACAGCAGGATCTTATGGAGGCATTTTCTCAGTTCAGGTTCCTTCCTTTCAGATGACTCTAGCTTGTGTCAAGCTGACAGAAAACCATCCAGTAGAAATAGTAGCCTCAGCTAGGATACCATGTGTTCATTTGGCTGTGTCGGTGTTCCCTGGTCTTTTCCTCAGCAGCAATATATATACATACACACACACACACACACACACAAACTATAGCGGTCTTCAGACACACCAGAAGAGGCCATCAGATCCCATTACAGATGGTTGTGAGCCACCATGTGGTTGCTGGGAATTGAACTTAGAACATCTAGAAGAGCAGTCAGTGCTCTTATCTCTTTAGCCCTGCTTTGATATTCTTAAGAGCATTTGGAAGAGAGCTGGTGTGGGTGTCTAGACTGGTGGAGTTCACTGGAAACAGACTCTCTGTAGCTTTTTTAAAATTAATTACAAGATTGTCATGAGTGGATTCTAATTCCTTTGATAAACACAGCTTCTAAGTTCAAGTAAACAGACACAGTTTCTCACAAGAAACAGTTAAACAGATGTCATTTTCAATAACAAACATCTAAAGGCCTAAACTCCAGCCAGCAGTCTTTGGGAGATAAACCCTAGGATACTGAAAAGAAGATCTGCCCTTTCTGGCAAACAACAACCACAGCAAATATTTGCAGGGTCTGGCTTTGCTCTGTGTGCTTCTACGTATATGAATCCATTAGAAACCCCATTTTGTAATAGCAAGCCAGAAGCAAAGGCTCGATGTGATTTAAAATGCCTAGCTGCCGGCATATGAACACTTGCAGTCCGCTTCTCCCTGATCTGAATAAACACAGGGAAAAGTAGACGCAGAGCCTCACCTCACCCTCCCCAAGCCACTTGAGCCGACAGCTTTATTACATTGAACTTCTGAGATTTCTCATTAATCACAGCTGAAGCTCGTAGCCTCTGATCTTAACTTTAATTATGAAACCTCGAGGTTCGGTGGTTTTCAATTTCCAATTTCTGCAGCTTGAGCTTCGTTCACCCTCAGTCGGAATCTGTATTCTGTCCTTCAGGGACAATAGGTGCAGGGCCTGTACTTCCTGTTCTTCCTCAGTTTCCTCCCTGATAAAATACGGATGATTCTATTATCTAGCTGTAGCGTGCTCTCCCGGACTGAGCTGTGGGAGCTGTGGATGCCGCTCACATGGTAAGAATGCTTGCTTAGAGTACACTTTGATCCCGGCACAGCCAAGAAAGAGAAGAAGGACTCTGTCTATCATGGGCCTTGGTAGGGGAAGTCTTACTGGAATGAGGTAAAGGCAGCTGGAGCCCCGCAGCCTGCAGAGGGCAGTGAGGCTGAGTTCAAGTTTGCAACAAGAAATAGCGGCCAAGCAGCCCAGGTGTGATTTTAATTTTATAGCCAACGTCCAGACAGCTCTGTGATGTGCATCTGTGATGTCCTCCTCCTCCTCCTCCTCCTCCTCCTCCTCCTCCTCCTCCTCCTCCTCCTCCTCCTCCTCCTCCTCCTCCTCCTCTGTGTGTGTGTGTGTGTGTGTGTGTGTGTCTGTCTGTCTGTCTGTCTGTCTGTCTTGGTCCCTTGCTGTGCCTCCATTCACTCTATCATTGATCCTCTGAGAAGCAAGATGCAGACCTTGCTTCAGTACCTTTCTGCGTCTATGCCATTGGGTTTCCATACCTTAGAATCAAGCCACCTAGGACTTAGCGACCTTGGCAACCTCCCCTTGCCAGTCTTTTCCACTGGGACCTGGGATAATCACATCCCCTGTCACAGGTGTTGTGCCAGCGAAGGTGGTTGGAAAGGAAGGGCTCACTCACAGATGCCTCTCCTGTTGGAGCTGGGATCGAGTTGCCTCAGACCTGGTGCCAGGGCCTTCTCCAGTGTCGTGTTGAGTTTCCAGTAATCAGAGGTGGGCCAGTGAGTAAAAGCACTTGCCACACAAGTGTGGTAACCTAAATTTGGACCCCTAGAACCCCTGCAAAGCCAGACATAATAGCAAATGTCTGTAATCCCAGTTACCTTAGGGCAAGACAAGAGATGGAGTCAGAAGACTCCTCCAACGATGCAAGCACACTCTGCTTTTGGACTGGATGTGCAGTTTGACCAGATGCTTCAGGTCCCCTTCACTGTGAATTTTCTCCCCTGTGGGGATGGACTGGACCTCAAACTAGGAATCAGAATAAACCCCTCCTTCTTGGAGTGGTCTTTGTCAGGCTCTTTTCTATCAACAAACAGGAAAAGCAACCATCTTAGTTATGTGTCTATTGCTGTAATAAAACACTTTGGGAAGGAAAGGGTTATTTCATCTTACAGTTCTACATCATAGTGTGTCACCAAAGGAAGTTAGGGCAGGGACAAGAGGCAGGTACTGAAGCAGAGTCCATGGAGGAGGGCTGCTTACTGGTTTGCTCCCCACAGCCTGCTCAGCCCATTATTTTTTAATACAATCCAGGACCTCCAGCTCAGGGCCAGAACAACCCACAGATGTCTCCCACATCCATCATTAATCAAGAGCATGTTCCACAGGTTTATGTACAGGCTAATGTCATGGGGCATTTTGCTAGTGCGAGTCCCTCTTTCCAGATGAATGTAGTCTGTGTCAAGATGACATAAAACTAACCAGGAAAGGCGCTAAGACACTGGTCATAGGTGAAAGAACTTGATCAGAAGATTTTCGTGTCCTTCTGTCTGGCCGCCACCCCAACCCCCCAGTCCTTCCCCCCCACCTGACTAATCCAAAGTGTTCAGGTCTTGCTAGCTTTCTCTGCAGGCAGACACCGGTCGTCCACGAGAGGGTGCTGTAGAACCAGAGAATCTCAGGAGGCTTCACTTGGTGAGCAGGGAGGTGGGAATCGTTCGTTGTTAAAAGGTTTAAATGGAATGAAAGGGGGCCTAGAGGATGCCTCAGGCAGCACCTCCAGGCTCAGTCTCTGATGATCTGTGGGTACCTGTTCTTCCCCCCAGTAAGCTGTGAACTCCCCAGGGTCTGACATGTGGTCCCCAAGACCTAGCACAAGTAAGGTGGAGCAGGCCTAAGCTGGCTATGAATGTCACTGGAGCGTGGGAGTACTGAAAGGTTCGTGCTCTGTTAAAGGTGCAGCGCATCAAATTGTCAGTTGGAATCTGGAGACCAGGAGGTCTCCAGCAAACACAGCAGGCTGAGTGACAGCAGCTCTGAGAGACAGCAGGCATTAGCAAAACCAAATGATTAGGTGCACAATGCAGTTTGTTAATTCTCTGGGAGCCAGGGGACACTCGTGGGAGGAGAGGTTGCACAAGCTTTACTGAGACGTGTCACTAGCCTGGCAGACAAGACTGAGAGTGGGGAGGGGTTGGAGACAGTAGCAGAGATTGTCCCTGCACAAACACCTGGTCCACAGGGAAGTCTTTGCTCTGTGGCAGCTGGGTCACTAGATTGACATCATTTCTGCTGTGCTGTGGGACTTTGCTTGGATATGTGGCTCCACCTCTCTGATCCCCCACTTTACGATCCACAAAATGAACGGATTAATGTGTGTCTTGAAATTCGGGTGCCATTTCTAAAAGCATTCACAGAAATATAGCGATTATATCTGCTTGCTTTTCAGGAAGGATCTGTGGAAACAAGAGAGGTGGGCAAGGATTCTGGCTTTTTGTTTGTTTGTTTGTTTGTTTGGCTTTCTCGATCTCTGTGAAGTTTGAGGGTTTTTTTGTTTTTTTTTTTTTTTTTTGGTTTGGATGTTGTTGTGCACGCCTGTAACCCAGCACTTGGATATAAAGGCAGAAGAATGAGGAATGTAAGGCCAGTCTCAGCTACATGGTCAGAGTGGTCCACACGAGAACCTTCCTCAAGAAAAAAAAAATTGAGGTTTTTGTGATAAAAGGTATATTTTTAAAAAAGAAACCCAAATAGAACATTACGTTTAAAATAAAGACTATTTGACATGCCTATTCAGGTGACAGAAAAATAAATGATGGGCCAGTGAGATGGCTCAGCAGATGTAGGCACTTGCCACCAACCATCCCAGGACCCAGATGGTAGAAGGAGAGAATCAACTCCTTAGAATTGTTCTCTGACCTCCACATACCCTCCCCCTTCCCTTTTTCTTCTCCTTTCCCCTCTTTTCCACTTAGAGAATACAGATTCTCTCACCTACAGGTGGTCCAGCCTGGTGACCACGCCCTACTCAGGGTTTTCTTCTCCCATTCCCCCCAACCCCCTCCAATCACTTGGCCCCAGTGATGCAGAAAGCATCTGGCAGTCTGGCTCACGTTCACATATTAAGGCTCTATCTTCATTAACTGTCCCAGGCAGCTACCATGGGTACCCTCATCTCTGCACGCACTGCTTTCACCTGAGCTCCCTAAATCCTGAGGAGATGCTGAAGACATGCTTGGCAGTTATGAGCACTGCTATCCTTCTACAGTACCAGGGTTTGGTTCTCAGAACCCATATCTGGTGGCTCACAAAGCCTGTGGCTCCAGCTCCAGGGGATCTTATGGTCTCTCCTGGCTTCTGTGGGAACCACACACACTGCTGTTACACACATTGTGGTGGTTTGAATGAAAATGGCCCCCACAGGCTCAGAGGGAGTGGCACTATTAGGAGGTGTAACCTTATTAAAGTAGATGTGACATTGTTGGAGGAAATGTGTCACTGGGGGTGGGCTTTGAGGTTTCAGGTGCTCAAGCCAGGCGCAGTGCCTCTCTCTTCCTGCTGTCTGCGGATCCAGATGTAGAATTCTCAGCTACTTCTCCAGTACCATGTCTGCTTGTGTGCCTCAGGTGATCGTGATGACAGTAGACAAAACCTCTGAACTATAAGCCAGCTTCCTTGATAAGAGTTGCCATGGTCACAGTGTCTCTTCACAGCAATGGAAGCCCGATCTAAGACACATAAATAAAAAATAAACCTTAAGAAGACTGTAGCCAGGTGTCACTCATGATGGCATTTTAAATCCATGTACTTATGCATGGCTTATGTAATATTTCTTAAATAAATGTAGAGATGGTTGGTAATGTCACCTGAGATCTCTAATACTGGAGGTGGCGGGGAGATTGGTAATAGGTCAGTAGGTAACACCACTGCTGTACAAACACAAGTACCTGAGGGGAAAACCTGTGTATGGTGGGATGTACCTGTCCCCCACTGTACTGGGGATCCCTGGAGCTTATTGACCAACTACCTGAAATATTTCCAGAATCAGTGAGGGACCCTGTCACCAAACATAAGGAGGAGAGTGACAGAGAAAGGCATCTGACATTGGCACCTGGCTTCTACACACATATACTCAGCCACACATAGCTACACGTGTGCACATGCTACACACAGAAGTGGGAGATCTCAAGTGCTCAAGTGAGTATATTTCAGGTAATGGCCAAGAGATGGGCCACCCAGTGTATAGGGGGAATAACGCCAGACACAGACATTATTGATTATCTTTAGGTCCAGGCCTAAGTGATCTAAGTATTAAAATGAGAAGCTCATGGAAGCCTGAGGCCGGCCTGGAGAGCCTGCATCAACCACCAGCGGGTGTAGAGACAAAGTTGTGGACACAGGGACCAAGCTTAGCACAAGCCCAGTCTGGAGTCCAAACACCTGCCGCATGTTCTGTGCCAAACAGATAGATCACCAGTCTTTCTATGGCCCACCTTTATAGTGATCTTAAAAATAAGGTTAATTTGGACAAGATGTTTATTTTATGATAGAATCCATTCTGGAAGAAGGAAGAGGCAGCTCCATGGCAGAAGGCGGTGGGAAAGAGTCTTGCCTCTCAGGGAAGCTTCCAGACTTGAATGAATGGCTTATCCCCCCCCTCCAGTGACATACAGTCACCTCTACTACTAGATGACTCCTGGGCAAAGGTGACCAATGTCTAGACAGTCCAAAGAGAGCAACAGAGCAAAGACACCCTCCCACCCAGGTCTGACTCAGTGGACCAGGGAGTCTGCAGGGTTACTCGTGGGAGCATGGTGACTCAAAAGCAGCTGCAACATAGAAAAGCCCACCGCAGCGCCGGTGAGGACTCCTGAAGGCTACATGCCTGGAGCTCCCTTCTGGACTTGCAGGAGGCTCAGCACGGCACGAAGGCTAATTCCGATTGTCTAGTCAATTGGATCTTGGATTAACTAAGAGACACACCTCTGTGTGTGTTTATGGAGGTGTTTCTAGGATGGATGAAGATTCCCAGAGCAGATAGAAGTTCAAGGCAAACATGCTGCTGTCTGTCAGCCTATCTTCGCTCCTTGCTGGTGAGTGGATCTATTCCATTGCTTTGAGAAGCCCAGTTTCTTCAGCCTTTCAATATGGGCTGAAGCCCAGAGGCTCTCCAGGAGTGCTCCAGGCCTTCAACACCAGACTGGGACTGCTAAGGCGTCCAGCATCATGAATAGACGAATTACTGAGTTCTCAACCTCTTCACTGTGTAGACAGCTAGCACTGAGCTACTCTGTCCAAATCATGGAAGTCAATGCAACCAACCTCCCTACAATATGTATTTTATCTTGGATCCTCTCCTAAAGAACCCTGACTAACACAAGTGGTATTTGTGAACTCCTGGAGGGTGGGTGTTCTTGTCTCTGTCTCCCATGTAGGGAGCTGGTATGACTAGCTGGAACCGCCTCTGATGCTCCATTCCAGAGCAGCAAATGCTACTATCCTTACAGCAGACAGGACAATGTGACATGACAGAGTAGGCAGATGCCCTTTAAGATGCAATTTCAGGCACTCCAGGAAGAACACGTCCTCCTCCCACAGCCCCCAAACCCACACCTCCCACATCTAAACTTCCCACACCTTCCGCTCCCATAGCTCCCACGCCGCCACCTCCCACAGTCACTTGGTTTCAGAGCAAGAGGCCTGGTTCCATTTGTAAATCTGACCTTCTTGCAGAAGTGCATTCCACCTTAGTGTCCCCAGACTGGAAGTGCTGATGACAACTGCCCTAACTGGATACCCTCTAACTGGAATATGAGAAGGTGGTACTCAGGGTCCCTGGTTTTTAGCTACAAACCTCCTCCTCCTCATGTTTCTCCCTCCTCCTTTTAACTCAAAAGATATGGATGACTTACAAAGAGCAAATGAGTCAGAAACAGGGAAGCAGAATAAGAGAGCGATTTTGCCAAGTTATTATTCAGAGGTGCTCTCTGGGACTGAGAACAAGAGCGACCCCATCAATCACACAGCGGAGCGCCCAGGCAGGCAATCTGTGGTGTCAGCCGACAGCCAGTGCATTAGCAAGTAGGCCAGGAGCTTGGGGCTACCTGCTAGCCACCGCAGAGGAAGGAGAGTGTGTGGATACAAAAAAGGGGGCATTTAGCCCAGAGGTCAGAGAGGACACACTGGACCTGCTTTCTTGCACGGGTTGGACTTCCCGTGAGTCCTACTTGGGCCAGACTTAAGAAAGAGATGAGGCCAGTAGGCACCCAGTCTAGAACCTGGACCCATTTGCCACAATGAGGGTGAAAGGTAACCATGACCTCATCAGACCAGATAAAGCCCTAACTCGGGCTGCATCCCAGCCTGGGCCCGGAGACTGGATCCTAAATGGATGGATATAAGTTGGGAAAGCGTGGGAAGTTTTTTTCCCCTTATATTTTTATTTCATACTTTAAACCTTACTTTATCATAATTTTGATGTATATATTATCATGGCATATTAAGTGGTTTTATGTGATTTTAATCTCTTTGGAGACAGGAACGGGTTTCTCCTAACGTACACACAAATTCTTCGCAGAGATGTCTGCAATATAAGCGCTTAGGAAGGGGCATGGGAAGAGGGGCAGAGCCAATTGAGTGTCCCAGAGCCACTGTCCCTTCCCCCTCTTTTTTTGGTGGCACTATGGTGTTTTTTAAATAGATGAGTCTGTCTGCTGGAGTTCAACAGTGAACAGAAAAATCAAGATCCCTGCTCTGAGGCTCCTCACCTGTAAAATAGCGGTGCTGACAGTGGCTCAACTCAGAAGGAAATAAATGATAAAACCACCACACAATGGTAAAGTAACACTCGGCAGGGAGTGTGTCTTAGCTGGGGTCTCTGCTGCATGGCAAAACACCATGATCAAATGCAACTAGGGGGAAAAGTTTATGTCATCTTACAGTTTGTAGTCCATCATCCAGGGATGTCAGAGCAGGAGCCTAAGCGGGAAGCTGGAGGCAGGAGCTGATGAAGAGGCCATGGAGAAGTGCTGCTTGTTCCTCATGGCTTTCTCAGCATATATATACCTAGAACAACTAGCCAAGAGGTGGCACCACCCACAATGGGCTGGACCCTCCCACAACAACTATCAATTAAAATATACCCCACAGGCCAGTATGATGCAAGCATTTTCTCAATCGAGAGTACCTCTTCTCAAATGACTCTAGCTTGTGTCAAACTGACATGAAACTAGTCAACACAGGATGAGCTTCAGTATACTCTGTCTCCGTCGTCATCCTCCTCTTCCTCCTCCTCATCACCACCATCATCATGACCATAATTACCATCTTCTTTATTATATACTGTCTTCTTGATTGTTCCAGAGCCTATAGAATTAGCAGACAAAAGCCAAGAAACACAAACACACAGTGTTGCTTCAGAAAGCAAATCCTCTGATAAAAGAAAACAGAAGGAAATGTGATTTCAGGGAGGCTTCTGGACCTGAAGCCAAACCCCAGAATCTGTTTTCTTAGAGGGAATACATTTGGCAAACTGGGAAAATGCTGTGAGTGGATAGACTACGGTGGCATGTGCCTGTCAATCATCAGAACTTAGCCAGGAGCAGGAGGATCTTGAGTTTCAGGCCAGCCTGGGCTAATAGCAACATTTTGCCTGAAAAATCAAGGAAGGGAGAAGAATATTTGCAGTAGTTTATTTATATATCAATGTATTTGTTTATTTATTTTAGTTTTTCTGAGACAGGGGCTCAAATAGTCCAGCCTGGCCTCAGACTCAATATGGAGTTGAGGATGATGTTAATTTCCTGATTCTCCTGTCCACCTTCTGACTACAGGCAGGCCCCACTATATCTGGTTTTGTGTGGTGCTAGGGATCAAGCCCAGGACCTCATGCATGTTAGACAAGCCCATGCTTTGGGGTTTTCCCTTGATTGCTGGGTGGATAAAGTTTGAGTATGGGAGTGAACGCTTTGAGTGAGCCCTGTGTGCTCAGTAGCTGTCAGTCATCCTTCCAGATCCTGTCTGCTCTGAACTTCACTGATGGTAATTCAGTGAATGGTGATTCAGGAATTTTCAGACTCCAGGGCTCTTCAGCTGGGAGATCTAAATGGATCTCAAGTCTTGCAAGTCCCTTTCCTCAGACCCACCGTAACCCAACTACATTTGGGGGTCTCATCAATACCTTCCTTTCCCAGAATGTACACCTGGCTCTGGGGAGTCAGCAAAGGCAGCCTCCAGGGGTGTGGAGTGTACCAGGACCAGGCAGTGACCCTCCCTGATGTCTTTCTCAATCTAGCTGTGTAAGGCAGAGCAGCAGGCAGCCCCTCCAGGCTGCAGCCTGCATTGTGAATTCCAGAGGCAATACATGATCTTCTCTCTCCCGATTGCTGTGAAATTTCCTGCCTGTTTATCACATGTGAGCCTTGCTTCTCAGCCTGTGCTCCTTTGGCTCTGCCCCTTTCCTCCTGAAGAGGAACACAGAACAATGCCTCAGGGGAGATCTCAGCTGTAGGATGTAGAGCAGGTTGTGACTCCAAGGGCAAGATGCTACAGCAGTGTCAGGGGCAGAAAACAGAAAGGCTTCTCACCATCCCTGTCCCCTAGCCCAACTCCTCTCCCCTTCCTTCCACGAATCCCTATGAAGTCATCTGAAGCCCTCACGTTCTCCGTTAGAGAATCGTTCATGCAGCCATGAGTGTTAGTCCAGACAAAGAAGACCACAGTAAATCACAGCCCCAGACCCACGGTGAGAGAGGAATGTACAGGCTCCTGCATCTGTCACTATCATAACACAGTGCCAGCCTGTGACACTGATGCCAGGACAGTACCTCATGCAAAGGGAACAGTCATCAAGGTCAAGGGCAGGGCAGGGCAGAGCAGGGCAGGGCAGGGCAGGGCAGGGCAGGGCAGGGCCAGCTGTCCCCCAGATTACTCTTTTAGAAAACTGGATTGTCATCAGCTTGAGAATGGCAAGAGGCCTGATGGGGTTCTAGGAACATAGGTCCTGGCATGGGCAAAGGCCCATAAACCTGTATGGGCAGGGGTAGAGCTATCTCAGGGGTGGCTAAGACCAAGTCAGGAGGCCCTAAGAGAAGAAATGTAAGTGTGGTGGTAAGGCTTAAGGTCAAGCTGAGGTGTTCTGACTTTGAGTCTAGTCTGTAAAATGCCACTGAAAGCTTTTAAAGCCAGGGCCTGTGCACTAAAATTGCATGGGGGTGGGAGTGGGGGAGAGGAGCAACAGCTGTATTGAAGATTCTACAAAGAGACAAATTGGAACTCCCTGATTGTGGAGAGTCAGAATGTTATAGATTGAGAGCCAAAATTATCTTCAGTCTCCAAAGTAGGCATTCGCCTCCGACCTCTGTTTATGACTGACATCTTTGTGACCATTGAAGACTTTTGAACTAGGTTCACCAAGCAGACCACCACACTCCACCAACCTAAAAACTAAGACTGTCGCAAAATAGCATCCAAAACCAATGGCAGATATTTCTTCTCTTTGTTCTAACTCACCTAGATGATGTCCCCATCAGTTATCAGGTAAATGTTCTGATTTATGAGTTCCTGTTGTCCTGTGACTATACAACCATATAATCTTTCTGCACTGGAGCATGTTACTCTGGCAACCTGAATTGTGCTCCCTGCCCATGGTCACTCATATTTGGCTCAGAATAGACTGTGTTTTATTCCTTTGGAAGGATGAGCTGGTCATGCATTGCTGAGTGTATTTATCATGCCAGCTGGGATCCAGCTGGGACCGGGATGGGTCTGGATACTGCCTGGCTTTCTGTATTCTCTAGAAGAGGATGTGACAGGCAGGAACACGCCCACTGCAGTACCTTCATTTGCTGGTGGTTGCTACCAAGTCTTTGTAAGGGGATTTAGTTTTGGTTTCTCTTTGTTTTTGTGTGACAAGGTCTTGTCATGTAACCCAGGTCCCACAAACACTGTGAAGAGTAAGTTTACGTGTAAGCAACTGGACTCCCAAGAATTGTGGCCTAAGGGATGTAGATAATTACTCATTCTACAAAAGACTGTTGAGTGGTGGTACCGTAGCAGAGACTGTTCTAGAAGCTCTGCGTACTACAGCAAGGACTCCCAGAGGACAGGAAGGTGGCCTAGGCCAGGGGAAGCTTTGTCCTATGTGCAGTGCCTCAGGAGGCTGCCTCCTGGTCATAGGATAACTACAGATGCTGAAGCTCCTGGTCTAGACAGGAAGCAGCAGAAGGAGGTGAGAAAGCCTTACCATTCCTTCCTGTCCCCTTCAGATCCTCCATGGCTTTCCATTCCTGGGAAGAATGGACCTTTGGCTGCACTAGAGTTTCCATGATTAGTTAATCGGGACACTATTTATCACCTGGGGTCAACCAGATTCTCTCAGGGTTAGGTTCGCAGGGGAGAAAAGAGATGGACTCATGGTGGTTTGAATGATAATGCTCTCCATAGGCTCCTATGTTTGAATGCATGGTGCTCAGTTAGTAGAACTGTTTGGAAAGGACTAGGAGGTGTGGCCTTGTTGGAGAAGATGAGTCACTGAGGTGGGCTTTGAGATTTCAAAAGCCCAACACAGACCCAGTCTCTCTCTCTCTCTCTGCTTGAAACTTACAGATAAGATGGGAGATCTTAGCTACCATGTTTGTCTGCCTGCTACCACGTGTTCCTTGATGTGATAGTTATGGACCCTCTGAAGCTGTAATCAAGCTCCCAGCTAAATGCTTCCCTTTAAAAGTTACCTTGGAGCTGGTGGCACACGCCTTTAATCCCAGCACTTGGGAGGCAGAGGCAGGTGGATTTCTGAGTTTGAGGCCAGCCTGGTCTACAGAGTGAGTTCCAGGACAGCCAGGGCTACACAGAGAAACCCTGTCTTGAAAAACCAAAAAAAAAAAACCAAAACAAAACAAAACAAAACCAATAAAACAAAAAAAAACCAACAAAAATATTAAAAAGAAAAGAAAGAAAGAGAAAAAGAAGAAAAACCAGGCAGATCTCCATGGAAGATACCCAGAGGCCCAGGAGACACTAAGATGAACAAGCAAATGGTAGAGAATGTAAGAGAAAGAGAAACAGAACAGTGTGGACACAATGAAGAGAGGCAAAACAGGAGACAGGAGGGTAGTGAGGACCAGCCTGATGCGAGTAGTTTAGGCTGACACCTGAGGCCATGGTGAGGCTCAGCCTGTGCTACTGTCAAGGACCCTGTCTTTTCTGGTCTGTGGTCCTGAGCAGCAGGGGTCTGTGCCAATGTCTGTGGCCCAAGTTACCACCTGAACTAAAATATTTGGTCCTGAACCAAAGCTGCAGGATCTCCATGACACAGGGCAACAACAGGATATCCAAGAGGAGTCCTGGTGAGGATCCACTGATAGTCTAGCAGAAGCCAGAGGCCTTGAACCAGACCAATGACTCATTGTAATGAATATTTACAAGTAAAGATGTGTGGACAAAAGGGTGCACTGTGTGACCACTGTGACACTTTCAGCTTTCAGGGCAAGAGTTTCTTTTTCTTTTTCTTTTCTTTTTTCTTTTTTTCTTTTCTTTTTTTTTTTTTTTTTTTTTTTTTTTTTTTTTTGAGTGGAGGTTGCAAGGGTGAAGGATGGATATGGAGGGAAGGGGAGATGACAGGGAGTCGGATACATGCTGCAAAATTTACAAAGAATCAATAAAAAGTTAGAAAAAAACACCCCAAAACCAAATAAACAAAAAACCAAAAACCACCTCAGTACGTTTTAAAAATGGTTTTATCTTTATTATTTTTAATTATGCATATGTGTGTCTGGGGACCTGTCAGATCCCCCTGGATCTGGAGTTACAGAAAGTTTTAGGGTGCTTGAGATGAAGGTTGAGAACGGAACTCAGGTTCTTTGGAAGAGCAGCTGGTGCACTTAGCCCTTGAGTCACCTCTCCAACTCAGGCTGGCTTTGAACTTGGAATGTAGCTGAGAATGACTTGAATTTCTCTTCCTCCTCCCTTCACCTCCCGAGTGCTAGGCCTGCAAGTGTGTACCACTATTGAAGATCTCCTCTCTGGGGAGACCCTCACTCAAGTCTCGGGAAGTCACAGCCACCCAAAAACTCGCAAGACACTGAATCTGGATGCAAACAGCAGAGGCTTTATTCAGGAAAGTTAGGGAGACTTAGCACACTAACGTTCAATTTGTTTGCCCATGCAGGAGCTGAGTTAACAAAGACCGGCTGGCTGAGGGGCTTTTTAAAAGGGAAAAACCACAAGCCAGGGGAGTGAGGGGTTGCTAAGGAAACATAACATAAAAATAGCGGAAAATTCCAGAGGAACCCAACCTAAGTGAGTCAGAGTCATGTGGAAAACACTCTGTATACTCATTCTTCTCAAAAAATGTGGTCTTGCCCTGTCACTGTGGCCTTGCCCTGTCACTTGCTCAACTATTTCTCAGTTGCTCCGGACACAGTCCTGCCCTGTCATTGTGGTCACTAGTTTCTCAGCACCACCTAGATGACTTGCATTCCTCTCTTCCCTTTGTGGTTAGCCGGTTCCGGAAACCGGCCAGTCTACATTTTTAGCTTGCTTCAGAGAAAAGTTTCCATGCCCTTTAAAGTGAGGCTTAGAGAAAAGCCTATA
This sequence comes from Arvicanthis niloticus, assembly GCF_011762505.2. Classification (NCBI taxonomy): domain Eukaryota; kingdom Metazoa; phylum Chordata; class Mammalia; order Rodentia; family Muridae; genus Arvicanthis; species Arvicanthis niloticus. Next base: position 26,975,757 of record NC_133434.1, read on the forward strand.
TACGTTTTACAAAATGATTTTTATAATTTTTCACTCTACACTATCTTCAGTTAATGCTGAATCAAGCCCAGGGTATCATGCACATTAGGCAAATGCTTTGCCAACTCACTCCACACTCAGCCTGAGCGACATTGTCTTGGCATCTGGCTAATAACAAACTTGGGTTTCTGTGCTCCTGTGTGGTGTCTGTCTGTGTGTGTGTGTGTGTATGCATATTTTGTACCGGCCTGTGCACAATCTTGCCAAACTAAGTTCCTGGGGGAAGTCTCTCTGTGTCTATCCCCTGAGAGTTTGGTCTACAGTGATTAGATCCATGGTGATATGGTGTTATATTCCCTATTTCACTGAACCACTGTTACGACATACCCCTCGGAAAGTGGAATGACTAAAGATGGGCACACCATGTCTTATATGTGTATTTACTTGGATCTGAGGGGCTGTTCTTTTTATGTGAGTTCAGATGGGACCTAGGTCATATGAGGCAGGACTGCATTGAGTGTCCAGGATGGACCTCCAGCATGACAGGTTTCTTGGACAAGGTTTGGAAGCTGGCTTAGCCAGGACTCTAGAACAGCTGGTCAACCCCCTTCTTTATACAGTCTCCAGATCTCTGATTTTTATGGGGTTCTTTTTGTGTGGTATCCAAACCTAAGACCTAACCTCTTCTAGATTGGCTCTTAGGGACCTCAACATGTACACAGAAACTTTTAGAGAATCATAAAGCAGACTCAGAAATGGTCCACAGCAATTTCTATCAGTTCCTACAGTAAAATCAACTCATGAGCCTGCTCCTATTTGAGGTTGGGGGGCAGGCAGATAAAGCCTTGACTAGGGTAGAGGGGTCTGGGCCACCCGGAGAGAGTGTAGGACCCTTTCTTCCCCCTGACAACTGCTTAGTCACATTCTGTGGAGGCTGCAGCCTTGCTTTCTAGAATGCCAAGATTTCTACAAAAGCCAAGCTGTCTTTTAGACTATTTTTATCAAGAGTAAGAATACCACAGACACACATACACACACACACACACACACACACACACACACACACACACACACACGCACTAGAGTGCTGCCACCCCCACCTGTAAGCATTTTTAAATTTAAGGCTGAGGAGATGGCTCAGTAGGAAAGGTTGTGCTTGCTGGGTAACCATGAGAACCTGAGTGTAGACTCCCAGCACCCACAGGAATTCTCAAGGTTAGAAGTGTTGGGGCCAGTGACAGGCAGACTTCCTGGCCAGTCCTGTTGAATTGTTAATCCAGGTTCAATGAGAAATCTTTTCTGAAAAAATAAGGTGGAGGGACCAGTAGGGGGGCTCTGTAGGGGGGGGCTCAGCAGGTTAAGGGCACTCAGAGCCAAGCTTAACAACCTTATTCAAGTGCCTGAACCACACAGGAGAAAACTGACCCCCACAAGCTGCCCTTCGACTTACACACACATACCATGACATGTGTTCATACACACAGACACATAAAAATAATTAGATGTAAATTATATTCAGCAGTAGTGGTACATGCCTTTAAATCTCAGCACTCAGAATGCAGAGACAGGCAGATTTCTGTGGGTTCAAGTCCAGCCTGGTCTACAGAGACAGTTCCAGGATAGCCAGGGCTACACAGAAAGATCCTGTCTTGAAAAACAAAAAACAAAAATTTTTAAAAAATGTGAAGAGCTTTTGGGGCTACTTGGCAGGAATCTGACATTGGCCCAGGACAAGGAAATGGGCTTCAGGCAGGAATCTGACATTAGGCTAGAACAAAGAAGTAATTTCAGGCAGGAATCTTAAATATTAGGCTAGAACAAAGAACTAGGCTTCAGGCATGAAAATGACTTTGGGCTAGGACAGGGAAGTAGGCTTAGATATTTTGGTCATCCTGATAAGCCCTTAGAAACAGTGACCACCAGCATTTGTTTATTGCCTTGCTTGTTCTTTGACTATTTGTGTTGATTTTCTTGCTTGTTCCTGGACTATTTGCATCTATTGTATTGCTAGTTCCTCAACCTAGAACTGACCTTAATATTTGCATGTGATTAAAATGGTATAAAAGCAAAAAGGAGGAGGAGGGGATGAGGTAGGGGGTTGTGGAGAGTGAAATAGATAAAGGGGATGACAGCTGAAATGTAAATAAATAAAATATCCAATAAAAAAGGGAAAAAATGTAATAAGGTTAGAAAGTTAATTATAGAAACCAAAAAAAAAAAAAAAATGTGAATAATAAGGTAGAGAAAAGCAACTCTATGGGAGAGTACACACATGTGTACAACACATACACACACACACTATAAACTTTCAAAAAACAGCAGGTGGTACACATGTTGCAATGCAGAGCACACACCACTGTTTTCAGTTGCCCACTTAAAAGATGTCTGGTTTAAAGGTATCATCTCTGCTGATCCTGGTTTCTATAGCGTTTTGAAGGTGAAGAGACTCCAGTGTTAACTGGCTCCCGTGGTAGAGTTCATCTAACCCCAAATAATGCTTATAAAATGACTAAGGTGTCTCGTCTTCAGAGACTGAGATCCTGGGCTGAGGCTGCAGAGGCTCATGGGTAGAGGGCTTGCTCGACATGCACATGGTCCTGGGACCCATCCACAGCACTGAATCAGCCGGCTTAGCATGGTGGCACATCTGTAATCCTTGTACCTCAAGAGTGGGAGGCAGAGGCAAGAGGATCAGAAGTTCAAGGCCACCCCAATTACAGAGCCAGCTGGAGAACAGCCTGGGCTATAGGAAAACCTGCTTCAAAATAAACCACATCAAAAAAACTGTGATACCCAAAGGTGAAATTCCTGGCAGGGTATCTTAGCCATAACCAGTTCCTCAACGGAAGCTCTGAAAACTAGGAAGGCATGGAACAATGTATCTCAAACTCAGAAATACAACTACCAACCCAGATTACTTTGTCAAGCAAAGGCATCCTTCATAAATAAAGGGGGGGAAAAAAAAACCTTTCCATGATAAACACAAAGTAAAAGGATTCTCTTAGACAATGCTATGGAAGATACTTGAAGGATACAGAACATATAGAAACATCTATGAGGTCACAGTAAAGCATAAACTGCCTTGGAGCAGTAAGTACATAAGAAAATAGCAAACATAAAACCAACAAAGACAGTTCAACATACATAGATCAATGAATGTGTCAGACACCATACACAGTATCGTGCATTGAATGTTAGCCTCCAACATTCTCCTAGGCGTATAAAGGATGCAGCCGTGGTCCCATTTGATGGGTATGACTGATTCACTTTCCAAGTGAATGAGAGACCTTGGAGGGCTGCTCGGGAGGGCTTGTTCCCTCCACCACATGCCTCTCCTTGCTGGCATCTCACACAACAGTCGTCTGGTTTTGAGCAATCTGTTCCTGGAAAGCAGAGGGAAGGAACAGATTGACTCATTGCCTGTGTGTGGCCAAGCGATTTATTTTTAATGTGACTAAACAAGACACACACCTGCCTATGGAAACACAGTCACATTGATGCATCGGGGACTCAGATGGCCATTCAGGCAAGGAAAAGACAGAGGAGGCAGAAAAGAAGCAGGCTAAAGAGAGGAGAGGGATGGGAGAGCAGAAAAAGAAAGAAGAGAACAGGAGAGAGGGGAGGGAAGGGGAGGTGGGAGAGGGGACAGAAGAGGCGAGGGGAGGAGAAGAGAGAGAGAGAAGATACAGCCTGGGCTAGCTCCTAACAGTTGAGTAGCATCTATCAAGAGCCCCATATGCCCTTGACTTACCCTTACTGGTACTTAGAATCTCATACCTTGACTGCCATTCCTGTGACTTCACCAACACGCCCCACCCAGAGTACCAATGCACTGGGAGATACAGATCACTAGACTCCACCCACTGTCTTCACCACAGCAAGAAAGAACCTGGGAGATAGTTTATGACATTCTTACCTTTCCTTTTCTTCTCCTTTTAGAAGGATGGAAGCATAAAAGCAGTTTATGGAGCCACTAGCTTCAGGGAAAGGCACCGAGGGACTGTGGAGCCGGCTTCCTGCTGAAGGGCTTAGCTCTTTACAAACAAGGGCAACAGGAGTTTAACCCCCAGCAGCGGGAGGCAGAGACAGGTAGATTCCTGAGGCTTGCTGGCCAGCCAGCCTAGCCTACTTGAAGAAAACCTGTCTCAAACAAAGAAACAAACAAACAAACCAAAACCAGCCAACCAACCAAACGAAAACCCCCAAGGTAGATGGCTCTTGAGTACCTCACACATGAACACCCCCCCCCCACACACACACACACGAACAAGAGAAATACACATGTTTTTACCACTCTTTGAAATGTTCCTGTTCACACCTGAATCTAAGTATGTGGCACAGGCCATGTGGATACCACTGTTGACACCGAGGTCTGGAGTCACATTATAGAGTTGCCATTTTACACAGAGAGGATAGATTTCCAGCCATGTGTACTCTCAACCGTAGTACAATCAGACCTCTCAAAGATCCACGGCCCTGAGCACAGTGCCTGGCACATAGTAAACACCAATTGACAGACTGAAATGCCTGGGAGGGGACATCGATGTAGATGGTCTCACTCAAAGCTGCCTGTTATAACCTGTTCCGAAACATTCCACCGGCTTCTCTTCAGAGCAGCCTGGGAAACTCGTGGCTTTGGGAAGCTAAGTGTCCTCCAGCCAGCTCTCTCCTCTACTTCCTGAGTTACAGCCATGAGCTAGTGTCTGCATGAGCTAGGAGTCTGGCGAGCTGGCAACCAGATCAATCCACTCTGGCCTTCATTCCAATGTGCCCTCTCCCTGGTGAAGCTGGGGTGCTCTCAAAGGGAGGTATGACTCCCCTCACCCCCGGGGGCTTTCTGGTTGGGGTCACAGCTGGAGGCATATCGTTCTTCATAGCAACAGCCTGTCTTGGTGTTTTCTGGTACTTTTTTTTCTTTTCTTTTAGCAATTTCATTTGAACCTCCTCGGCCTGCTTGAGTAGTGTTACAAAACAATTATAAAGCCCTAAGTGAAGGGGAAAGCCCGTCAGACAGAAAGATCTAGGATGTGTGAGGGGGAAGAAATGGATATTCAAGCATGGCGGTGAAGCCCCCGTTACAAGTCTCTAAAAGAATAGACTACAGAAGCGTGGGTGGTTCCACTGGTCTCACCAAAGGATCATAGTAAGAAGCAGTCCTACCCCACCCCACCAGTCAGCACCCACTGGCCAGATACGTGTGGAAGAGGTTGCCCGTCCTGGTTAAGTCTCAGTAGGGGCACTGCCTATAAAGAGGCTTAACTGTACCCATATCAAAAGCGCTATGTGGGAAACCGCCCAAGCAGGCAGCTCCCAGATTCCCAGCTGCCAAAATGTACGAGCAATTGTAGTATAAATTATATCAATAAATTGCCATGTGATGTCTGCATGCATTGAAAGCATACTCTGGGGGCGAGGAAGGCCCTCTTTTCAGACCCAAGCATGTTTGTGTCAAAGGGTCCTTCAAGGCCCCTTGTTGTGGACAGCTGGGCCCTGGCTCTGTGACAAGGACAAAAGAGAAGGGCAAAACATCCAGAGAATGCAGAAACACCATGTCTTTGAGAACAGTGAGGAGAACCATTTCCAGCAGAGATTACAGCTGCTTGTCTGATAGCATAACAATGTCTGCAGTGAGGGGCTTTGTGGATTGCTCAATTGTTTAAGAGTATTGGAGTCCAGCCGGGCAGTGGTGGTGCACGCCTTTAATCCCAGCACTTGGGAGGCAGAGGCAGGTGGATTTCTGAGTTCGAGGCCAGCCTGGTCTACAGAGTGAGTTCCAGGACAGCCAGGGCTACACAGAGAAACCCTGTCTCAAAAAAAACAAAAACAGAAACAAAAGTAAAATGTAAAATCTTTTTTCAAAAAGCTTCTGTCAGGAACAAGAAGCAGATGCTTATCCATGGAGAGAAAGGTCTCCCTTACACGGCTCTGTAAGGAACCAACAAAGCCCAGGGCTTCCAGCTGATTTCTGTTAGATGTTGTATGCACCAGGCCTGATGATGCTTTGCTGACTCTCTGATACTTGCTGTTTGTTCTTTTACTCTTGCTTGCTGCTTGATAAACTCACTCATTCAAAATTGAAGGCATGGATGGCTATCAGAGCTCATTCTCTGGTCAGAACGGCAGTATTTATTTATTATGGCATTAAGCAACTGAATCCTAGAGTAATACGCTAAGTAGCACTAGATAAATAAGAGAATAGTTTGGACCAGGAATTAGCTCAACTGGTAGAGTGTTTACCTACCATACCTGAGGCCCAGGGGTTGATCCCTAGCATCAGGATAAGAAGGCCTTGGTAATGCTTATAATCCTAGCACGGGGGACAGTAAGTAGGAGGACTAGAAGTTCAAGGTCATCCTCAGTTATGTGAGATCCTGTGTCAAATAAACTATTTTTAAAAGGCAGCTTTTAATGGGGCAGGTAAGATGGTTCAGAGGGGAAAGGTGCCAGCTACCAAGCCTAGCCTAGTGGTCATCACCAGGTCCCACATGATCAGGTCCAGTAGATCGCCCTCTGTCTGCCACATAGATACCTTGGCAACTACCTTCCCCTATAAATACATAAGTACATGGAGAAACAACTTAATTAAGCCAGGCATGGTGGCACATGCCTTTGATCCAAGCACTTGGGAGGCTGAGACAGGTGGATCTCTATGGATTCGAGGCCAACCTGGTTTACAAAGTGACCCAGGTCACCCAGGGCTGTTACACAGAGAAACCCTATCTTTAAAAAGCCAAACAAAACAAAATAAATAAATAAAGCCTTTATTAAATTAATTTTTAAAAAGACAGTAGCCACACGGAGATTAGAGATGGCACAGAGGTTAAAAGCACTTGTTGCTCCTGCAGAGGACCCAGGTTCAATTCCCATTACCCACATGGTGGTTCACAACCATCTGTAACTTCATTTCTAGATCCAACACCCTCTGCTGACTTCCTTGGGCTCCAAGCACACATATAGCGCACATAAGCGTGAAAGTGAACCCATGTATACGCATAAAATAAAATGAAATCTTTAAACAAACAAACAAAAAAACAGTAGTCATTGCTTCTAATTGCAGCCCCGCCCCTGCCCTCAAGAAATGTTACTCATGGAAGATTAAATAAACCACAATAAACTCAGCAGACATAGTGGAAAGCTCAAGACAATAATACATAAGGCAGCAATACTTATAATACAATCCCAATTACAGAAAACACAAAAAGTGATGTACAGACACATATATCCAATATATGTAATACACTCATACTTGCATCTATACAAACTTATCTATTGGCTTATGTACAAGGGGAGTTTGCCCACAGGGGAGCTGGGGTGCTGTAACAGGTATTGGTGATGCTGAAAGAGACTGGTGACTGGTGGCTTCCCATCTGATATGTTAAATAGGCACCTCAGCCATTTGTCCTGAGTCTGAGACCCTACCACCAGCTTCCCACGGAAAAGCAACATGGATGAGAGAGAACTTCAACAACTTACTCCCTTTGTTGAGACAAGACCACACGCAGCCTAGATTGGTCCCGAGCTCACTGTGTGTATCCAGAAATAACTTTGGACTTCTCATCCCCCTGCCTCCTGTCTAGGGCTCCCCGATATCAAGCAAGCACTCTACCCACTGAGCTAATCTGGCTTAAGCATTCCACCAAATCTGGCTCAAGCTCTTTGAGGCCATTGAGAAGTTGACACATGGAGACCTTTAACGGAATAAAAACTCACGAATTTTCTTCCATGTATGTAATTTAATAATGAAATACTCTCTACCAAAGACTAAAATATCACCTTAGGAAAGTTTTTATTCATTTATTTATTTTCTCTTCCTCCCCCTCTGTTAGTATTCTGTCTAAACTACACCTCCCCAGTTACCTGGCAACAGCCAGGTATGCTCCTCCCCACAGTTACCTGGCAACCGCCAGGTAGGCCGATCCACTATAAAAGGGGCTGCTTGCCCCCTCCTCTTCCTCTTATTCTCTTACTCTCTTACTCTCTCTCTTACCCTCTTGCCTCTCTGTCCCCTCCCCCACCTTCCTCTCTCTCCACGTGGTCATGGCCGGCCTCTACTTCTCTTTTCTCTTATCTCTTCCACCTTCCTCTCCCCACCTTTGCTCTATCCCCTGAATAAACCTCCTCCCCCTTGGAACCGCGTGGTCTGGAGTGGTCTGTTCTGAGCTGCGGTCGGACTTTTTCTTAAAACAACTAGCACCTTCCCCCTCCCCCTCCTTCTCCCCCTCTTCCTCTTCTTTTTCTTCTTTTGACAAAGTCTCACTATGTGGCTCTGGCTGTCCTGGAACTTGCTGTGTAGACCAGATGGAGCTTAAACTCACAGAGATCTACCTACTTCTGCCTTCTGAGGCGATGGAAATATTTGAGTGGCACACCTAGTGCTTTCTTGTGGCCTTCTAACTCATCTGTTACCCAGCAAGGTCATAAAGCTAGCGTGTACTTCCCTATGACTGTCCCCTGCCCAGACTTGTCTCTTGTCTGTAGGCACCAACTCTACCTGCTCCTTTTTATGTCCTCTGCAGTCCAGCCCTCCCTCTCCAATACCTGGAGGCTTGAGGATCCTGATTTCTAGCCATTGGCTTTCACTCCGGCAGGACCCTCCCCGTTCCCCGTTCCCCGTTCCCCGTTCCCCGTTCCCCGTTCCAGCTTCCGGTACACGATGGTTATAATGAGTGCAGACTCAAGGCTCAGGGCTGATTCCTGTTCTGCGGTAGACACCCATGTCTGATCTGACCTTTTTTCTGTGCTGAGATCTCAGAAGGCAGAGACTCTCCTCGTCTGTTTTGCTTCACAATTTTGTCTTCAGAGCTTGGCCCTGGGACCAAACAACACACACGGTGTTCAAAGGCAGTGGGTGCATCAGTATTTGAAATTAGCCAATTATCCTCAGCGACCCAGATAGCACTGAAGAGAGGCAGGGAATTCATTCCATCCCAGGGTTCAGCCTGGCAAGTCTATCGAGCGCCTTGTGTGCTCTACACAGGTGACTCTCCATCCATGCCAACCTCAGTGTTAAAATGAACCCGGCCCTCACCTAACTTTGCTGGCTCCCTAACAGAAACCAATTATCGAGACCTTTCCCTGGGTGTCTGTGATCACCATAGAAATATCACTAGTAGTCATTGCCGGCAGGATTAGCTCCGCAAAGCGTTTTAAAGTTTAGCTAGAAAGCCTCTGCAAATGTCAACAGCACCGCTCTGTCTTCTGCAAACCAGTGTTCCAATCAGCAGGATGGCCTTTTCCAGCTCACAGAGCCATGACATTTTAAAAAGTCCCCACATAATCGCTTCTCTGCAAGAAAAATACCAAAAGGCAGAGAAGAGGCAACAGCTATCACGGCCTCCAACACAGCCCGCAGTACTTACTGCCTCCAGGCTCCACACAGCAGACACAGAGGCTCTTGGGAGTCATGTTTCTTGATGTTGTGACCAACTTAAAGGAGGGAGGGAGGGAAAGAAGAAGGGAGAGAGTGGGAGGGGGAAAGGAGGGAGGGAGAGAAGGAGGGAAGGAGGGAGGGAAAGAAGGAGGGAAGGAGGAAAAGAAGGGAGGGAGAGAAGAAGGGAGGAAGACTTTGACTTACAGTTCAAGAGTATATCATGGTAGGGAAGGCACAAGAAACATAAGGCAGCTAATCACATTGTATTTACAGTGGGGGAGAGACAGAGAGAGACAAAGAGACAGACACAGAAACAGACAAATACACAGACACAGACATAGACAGATACAGACACACACAGAGGGAGGGAAGGAGGGAGAGAAGGAGGGAGAAATAGAAACAGAGACAGAGAAATCATTTTCTCCTTTTTATTCCATCCAGGCCCCCAGCCCATGGACTGATGCTGTAAGAATTTACAGCAGGTCTCCCTACCTCAGTTAACCTAACCTCACAGACACATGAGTGCTGATTCTAAATTTCTTCAAGTTGATAATCAAAACGAACCACCACGATACCCTATTTCCTCATCAGGGAACTAGCCTGGTGCCCCACCGGGGTTCAGTAGTGTAGATCATGAGGGTCTTTGGGGGTCGATCACAAGGAAAAAGAATGCTGTTCCTCGAGTCACATGCCCTGCAGGGCCACTCCTTCCTTCCTTTTTACACCTTCTCGACAGCAGGTATAATGATACAATGCACGATTCTGGAAATTTCTCAGCTGAAGGGAGAAAATATGGTGTTTTATTTTTATGGGGGAGCTGTTTGTAGTGTCTGTCTATTGGGTCCCTGGCGTAGCAGCTGGAAGGCCTGATGGGATTTCCAACTGAAGTTCCTGATGGAAATGACACACTGGGGGCTTTTCAAAGAAACTGCTAAAAGAAAATGGCTCCTGCCTAAAAGCAGCAGGTTGTCACAGCTGTGAGGACACAGCAGGGAGGCTGGGTCCAGATGAAATGTTAGAGTGGGGTCAGCCCTCAGCCCTGGGTCTGCACAGGAGGCAGATCTTAGGAGGACGCAAGGGGAAGGCATTAAACTGCGTACTAGGACGCAAACTCTAGGTCAGCCATCAGAGACACATAGAGCTAAAGATATGAAGACTTTTTTTTTCAGTCTGGAGAGTGAACTTCTGGGCCTTTCATATATTAAGACAGGACCAGGGCACACTGAGGTACCAAGGCACTCTTAAGGCATCTAACCTTAGACATAGGCAAGTAGCTGTTTGTAGAAGCTTAATGCTTGGTTCCTGGCAGAAGCCAGCTACAAAGTTTCAGATCATGACCTCCGCAGTATATCCCTAGGTTCCAAGACTAATGGCTCTTTTTTGAAGTTTGTTCTTTTTGTTTGTTTATTTGTTTGTTTGTTTTTGAGATGAGGTCTCAGGTCTCATCTTGACATGCCTACGTAGTCAAGGACAACTTTAAACTTCTTTTGAGATTATTTATTTTTACACATGCATGTGTGCAAGAGGTTAAGTGCACCATTTGCATGAAGGTGCCCTGGAGGAACTGGAGTTACAGGCAGTTATAAGTTGCTTGATGTGTGTGCTGGGGACTGAGCAGTAAGTGCTCTTCACAGCTGAGCCATGTCCCCAGCCCTGACTATGAATTGCTGGTTTTCCTGCATCTATTTCCCAAGTGCTAGGATTACAGGCATGCTCTACCACACCCCGGCTGAGGCAGTGAAGAAGAATACAAGTCTAGGCTGTGCCCATGCTAGGCAAGCCCTCCACCAACTTAAGTATCTCTCAACCCTATGTTGATTGAATATACCACTTAGGCCAGGCTTGCCTTAAAATCCACATGCTGCGGCGACGAAACTGAACTTCTGATTCCTCTGCCTCCACCTCTCAAGTGCTGAGATCGCGGTGTGGACGGCCACCCCCAGCAAACTGTAAGTACAAACGTTCAGGTGAATCATAATCTAGCAGGGTGGAGCCCGGGTGCCAGATATTGTCAAAGTTCTCCATATGATTTTGCCACACTCCAAGGTTCAAACCTTCAAGGCAGTCCAGGCAACACCAACACAAGACTCAAATAAAGCACCCTGTCTGGTCATTCTACCTAGGCCTCTCCCTGGATCTGGACTCATGAGCCCCAAAATATTGTACTTCTTGTTTTGAGACAGAGTCTAGTTGTGTAGCCCTGGTTGGTCTGGTATCTTTGAAAGCCAAACTGGCCCTGAAATTGCCAAAATCCTCCTACCAATCCAGCCTTCCAAATGCTGGGATTACATAATTACTGTGCTCTATGATAACCAGGCTGAAAAATCTGGTTTTTTTTCCTTGTGTACATGTGTGAGTGTAAGTGTGTGTATGTGTGTGTGTATGTATGTATGTGTGTGTGTACGTGTGTATGTGTGTGCTACTCTTACAGTTTTACATGTGTATGTATACATGTACGTATGTATATCTGTGTTTTACACGTGTGGGGGTGCATGTGCACATGCATGTGGAAAACAGAGATTATCTGTTATTGAGGAAGAGGTCTCTCATCAAATCCAGAGCTCACTGACGGAGCTAGTCTAGAGTTAGTCTCCTCCACCAGTTTGCTCTGGGATCCTCTGTCTTCTTTCCAAAGCTGGTATTACGGGCAGAATTAACATGGTTGCTGGGATCTGACTCTAGTAATTACACTTCTTCCACAAGCCCTCTAACCCCAGGCCTCTCCCCAGCACCCTGAAAATCTGTTTTGTTTTAGATTTTATTTATTTTATTTAATGTACATGTAACATACACTGTAGCTGTCTTCAGACACACCAGAAGAGGGCATCAGATCCCATTACAGATGGTTGTGAGCCACCATGTGGTTGCTGGGAATTGAACTCAGGACCTCTGGAAGAGCAGTCAGTGCTCTTAAGCACTGAGTCATCTCTCCAGCCCCTGAAAAATCTGTTTTTAAAGTGGCCGTTGGTAGTCGTTCTGGCCAGGTTATCTTGAACACCCACAACTATAATAAAATGCTTTGTGTTCATGTTATCTTGGTGACAATTGGTCCTCTGGCATGTTGTGACCCTGTTTAGGTGTATGCTATTGGAACCATCATTAGAGGAAAGGGGCCTTGATCTGTCTTCTGTGTTATTCCCAGCATTGGGAAGACTGTGAACAAACACTGAGTATTTGATACATGGGTAGTCCTGAATGAACAAAGAAAAGTGTTTCTTTGATTTTCTCACTTCTATCCTGTAAAGACAGTTAAGGTCGAGATAAAACTTTAGGGCTGGCAAGATGGCTCCTGGAGAAAAGGTTCTTGAAGCCAAGCCCGACGACCTGAGTTCAATCCCCAGGTCCATACCACATGACAGATGGAGAAAACAGACTCCGAGGATTATTCTCTGACCTCCACAGGACTCTTGTAGCATCGCATGTGCTCCCCCCCCCCCACTACATAACACAGAATAAAAGGGAAAAAAATGCATGTATATGTGCCCTCCCCCCAGCCTTGAGCAGGCTGGAAAGACCTTGTTTATCACAATAGACCTAGTAATAGGACCTAGGTAAAGTTATCCACCTTGGCTGCAGATACAACTTCCTACTGGAAAGAAGAATAGACTGCCCACTGAGCTTGTTTGCGATGTAGGCTGAAGCAAAGGCTGAAACAAAGGATGGGTTCAGTGGGGGCTTTCCCTTTAAATAGAAGAGCTAAATATTAAACTTTGAGCCTTGATCAGAAAACTTTGTCTTGGCTTCATGCTTCTTCTCTCGCCTCTCCGTCCTTGTTTTCATCTCCAGCCTCCTGTTCAGGTGAACCCAGTTTGTCTATAGCCGCAGGCAGCTACATGTATATGAATTCATATGCACTGTGAGAGTGTGCATGCACACACCACACACACACACACACACACACACACACACACACCTTTTATTTTGCCTTCCTTACAGATCAATGCTATTGTCGGGAACAAGTATTTATTGTATATGAAACTTGATTTCCTTCACTCACTTGTCACACTTATTTGTGAAGACTGGAAAACACAGATAGTAAGTATTGTTCAGGAGAAGAGGGTGTCCACAGACACCCTGGAGAAACTCCCCCACCCCTGGATAATGTCTACTTCATTTCAAGCCTTACACAGCCTCAGGTCTCCATAGAATCAAGCACAAAATGCTTCCAAAGAAGTTGGTGTCGCTGGCTCGTTCAGAAAACATTTACTGCGTAACTACCAGCTGCCAGAAAGTGCCCTGGGGAATTTAGTGAGAGACAGGGAAACAGTTCTTCCCTCGGAGGGAATTCTCGTTAGTGGAAGCTGGCTATGGAAGTGGGCAGTTCGGGGACAGTGTGACAACAAGGACACTGGCTCTAAGACACCTCTGTTGAAAGATTTGCTATTAACTTATGTTCTGCTGAGAAAAACACAGCCAACGGAACTGTGATGGGCAGAGGGTTATAAGACACATTCTAATTTCAGTGTTATAAAAATGGAGTAGGGCAGGGTGTATGAAGATGCATGCAGCTCCGTAGAGTGCTGGCCTAGCGTATCTGAGATGTTGGTGAACACCTGTGATCCTAGCACTCGGGAGTGAAAAGAGGATTAGAAACTCAGTTTATTCTCAGCTACACAGTAAGTTCCAGACTAGCCTGAGCCATAAGAGATCTTGTCTGAAATCTCTCTCTCCCTCCCTTTCTCCTTCCTCCCCTCTTTCCCTTCCTCCCCTCTCTCCCTCCCTCCCCTCTCTCCCTTCCTCCCTCTCCCTCTCTTACACATACACACACACACACCACCACCACCACCACCACCACCACCACCACAACAACAAAAGTGAGGTGGGAGGTGTTACCAGCAAGTAGAAATTCAGCTGAATATTTTTCAGGTTCTTGGCCTCTTAACTAAAGAATTTAAAATAAAGGCTCATGCAGATTTAAATGAAGAAGGAAGAGGAAGAAGAGGAGGTTGGAGGAGGAGGAGGAGCAAGAAAAAGAATATACTGCCAAGCTTGGTAGCAGGCCACAGGTGAAGATATCAAGGGCCCTGATTACTGTCTGGGGCTTCCTTTACGGTATTCAAGAGAAAGCATTGTTGGTTGCTAAGGCGCAGGGTTTGGGTGGTTCTCTATTTTGAATTATAATTACTTCTCTATTGCACACGTCCCTTCCCATGCTTCATCTGATTTTAATCATATGCACACCCAATTGTGCATAGGCAACAAGATGATAAATAGAGGAGTCTCCTTAGAAAGCTGTAAGAGGACACAGCTATTCCTTACTGCACATGCACCCCAAACCAATTCAGACCACACCGGCTCTTCCACTCTTCTTACAGGATACACTGGGAACACACTTGAATAGGAAGTGTTTAATGTGATTGTTACTAGGGATGGAGAACACATGCTGTTATTCAGTTATAGGAATACTTGCAGTCTGATGAAGGTGATGATGAAGGTGATGGGTTCTGAAGGTCGCTAGGTGTATGGCTTGGAGAGGGGTGTGCATGCTTAGTATGTGTAGCTAGCCTGCTGATTTCACTATCACAAGAGGGAGCTGTGCATAATCTCAAATCAAATGGGGTCCCAAGGTACCAAACTAGCTCCTGTATGTGCTTGCCTCAGGTGTTTGCATTCTAGAATTGATGATACACGTACGGCAGATGAAATTTCACATTGGAAGCGCATCCAGCGTATGGCAGTTGCTTTTAATTGTCAACTTGACACAATCTAGAATCACCTGGGAAGACCCTCAGTGAGGGACTGTCTAGATCAGGCTGACCTGGGGCCCTGTCTAGTGGGAAGTATCTTGATTACATTGATATACGAAGACCCAGTCTACTGTGGGGGGCACCATTCCCTAGGTCTGAGCTGTGCACTGTAGAAGAAATGGAGAAAGTGATAGTACAAACATGTGTGCATCTATGTTCCCTCTGCTCTTGACTGTAGTATGATGTAGATGTATGCATCCATCTCCCTCTGCTCTTGATTGTGCTGTGATGTATGTACATGCATGCATCCATCTCCCTCTGCTCTTGATTGTGCTGTGATGGAGCTAGCTGTCTCAAGGCGCCATTGTGACTGCCACATACTGATGGGCTATAACCTGGGACTGTGAGCTAAAATAACCCCTATCTCACCTAACTTGTTTTTGTCAGGATATTTTCTGACAGCAATGGAAAGTAGAACACAGCATAAGCCAGAGGGGAGGGCGTAGGAGGAACAGCTGGTGCTAACATTCTAGAGGGAAGCTCCTGCTTAGAACTCAGGGTCCCTGGGGGAGCACCGTGGGCTGGAACTTGAGAGATGAGGCTGGAGTGGGAAGCCGGGCAGATCAGCAGAAGCCATCTAAGCAGGCGGTCTTTCCTGGTTCACACCTGTAGTCCCGTTTCAGCCTTGAGTGTCCTGTTGAACAATGAACTCTGTGATCATCCTCTAATAAAGAACACACATTTTGAGATGTGTGTTCTCTGTTCTAAGAAAACATTTTTAAAAAGTGACATGGGCTGGACAGATGGTTCAGTGGTTAGGAATACCTGCTGCTCTTCCACAAGAGTTAGGCTTTTGGTGCCCATAGTTGGCAGCTCACGCATTGCCTGCAACTCCAGGTCCAGTTGCTGTGTCGCCCTCTTCTGGTCTCTGTGCGCACCTGCACTCATATGCACATATCTACACAAAGTCACATATACAAATACAATTGAAATAATAATGAAAAAAAAATTTTAAAATCTCAAAAGGGATTAACATACAGACTTGTGTATTTGTATATGTCAGAGGGGGTAGGGATTGCATTTTTGATATGCTAATAACAAATGTAACAACCCAAAAGTGAAGATTTTTCCCCTCCAGTCTTGCAAGTCATGCTATCAACATGTTTGGTTCCTCTTTCATTGATATTTACTACACATATGAACAAATCTTCTTTGTCTTTCATACACACACACATACATACACACACACACACACACACACACACACACACATATAGCCAAAAAATGTAAGAGTAAAAGGAAAAATAATCACTATTGGAAATACAGTGAAAACTGGGAAGAAGCCAAAAGAAAATCCACAGAACTCAAGACCAGCCTGGGCTACATTGCAAGTCAGAAGCCAGCCAGCCTGGCTCAAACAACAATTTATTTATTTTGCTTGGGATGGGTGGATGACTATGTGGGTGTGCTGTGTGTGCCCTGGCACTTGTGTGAAGGTGAGAGAACGGCTCCCTAGGCTCCCTACAGGGAGTGAGTTGGCAATTTCCTTCTACCACGTGGGTTACCACGTGGGTTCCAGGAATTGAACTCAGGTCCTCTGGCTTGGCAGTGAGAACCTTTACCTGCTGAGTCACCACTCATTCCTCAGCTTCAAAGGTCAGATAGTCTTCTCTGGTCTTCCCACCAGCTCTGGGTTCATCTCCTGTGTGTCTTTACTTAATCTTCAGCACCTGGAACTTTTTCCTGGTGGGAACTGCTGCGTCGTGCTTTCTTTCTTTCTTTTTTTTTTTTTTTCTTTTTTTTTTCTTTTTTCTTTTCTTTTTTGTTTTGTTTTGTTTTTCAAGACAGAGTTTCTCTGTAGCCCTGGCTGTCCTGGAACTCACTCTGTAGACCAGGCTGGCCTCGAACTCAGAAATCCGCCTGCCTCTGCCTCCCAAGTGCTCGGATTAAAGGCGTGCGCCACCACTGCCTGGCTGTGTTGTGCTTTCTAATTTTCTGGCTAAGAATTTCTTCTTTAAAGCCACACTCTTCCCTGAATTCTTTTCACTGTTGCTCATTTTGTCCCTCCCCCCCTCATATTTTAGCTTATCAAATCTTCATGTACATCACTCATCATAAAAGCAAATATTTCCTTTAAGAATATGTATTCGCTTGTTCATGTGTGTGTCTGCACATATGGGTGCCACAGCAGTTGAGGAAAACCTGCAGGGTTGGTTTTTAACTCTGTCTTGCAGGACCTGGGAATTGAACTCATATCAACAGAGACTCTTATCCCTGAGCCCTCTCACTGGCCCAGAGCAAGTTTTTCTTTTCCTTCCTCATTGATCTCCTTCGAGAGAGAGGTCAAGGTTGTCTTCCACACTGGCAAAATTTCTCCTGTGAGTCAGAGCTGATGAACGTGGATTCTCTCTAGTCCCTGGGGACCTCAGTTGTCATGGAGACAGATCTTATTTAGTCCTCAGTGGCATCCACACCACCAGTACGATATGCTGCAAACACTGCACATGCAGATGTGCCCACCACTTCTGAGATGTATCTCTCAGGTTGCCATGACACTGCCTTGCTCCACTTCCTTCAGTGCTGTCTCCAGCAGGTGGGTCCCCATTCCTGTTGGTGACTCTGTTCTTTGTACCTCTGATATATTTTAGGTGTATCTTATTTTCAGGGAAGAAAAAAAATATGTTTTATTTCCTCAGTTCCTTCTTACTTGGGCGTTTTTCCAGAAAAAAAATAATAAAGAGGGAGAGGGAATTAATGATCTATTGCATTTACAAATCAGCCCTCATATTAGAAAGATGATTCCTGGCCTTTGAGCAGGAGCGGGCAGAAATCTACTGGGCCTGTGGGGAAGTTCCTTCTGCACTAAGAGGTTGGTATTGGAGCAGAAAGGGACAGGGTGGCTCCTGGACATGTGTCAGTATGACACTGATGTGCTCTGGGCATATGGATGGTTTAATATGTTGTGGAACGGGGAGGTATGGTGTGGGTTGGGAGGACTGGAATATTCCAGGGCTAGCTTGCTGATGTGGCTTGTGATTTCACATGGGGCTGGGTTTCCTCTTCCAGTCTGTAGCTTCCTGTCAGATTGAAGCCATACCTGTTTGGTCCAGTGAGGCCCTCTATGAAGGTCAAAGGGATGATGCTGTTCCCACCCTTCAGAGTTAGGAATTGGCCACTGCAGGCCTTTCCACTCCTGTCCTCAGCACAATGGCCCATGTGTATGCTAGATGCCGTGTCTTGGGTTATCTTCCCCAGCTCTGACTGATGGGAGCAGCGGGGAGATGCTGCATCCTACCTACCAGGTTTTACTCTTCCCCTTGATTCTTCCTAGGTTCTAGTTCTTGACTTATCTAACAGTTCCAGACTCACCTGCCTCAGTGTCCCCTACATACAACTGTGATCACCGACAGCAACATTTGCAGGCACCCAGCATAAGCTGCTCTCTGTCAACAACATTGTCCACGGTCCCCAGCGACTGCTAAGCTCTTATGATTTTACTTTAATAAGAATATTATTAGATCCTCCGGTGCTTAGGACTTTTTGCTCAAAAACTCCCCAAACTGCTGGGCCAGCAAATAGCTTATCAAGGAAAGAGGACTGCCACCAAATCTCACAACCTGAGTTTGATCCATGGAACCCACTGGGTGGCAAGAGAGAACTGACTTCCACATGTTGTATTTTGACCTTCACAAACACACAATGACATGTGTGCATACCCACTTACACATAATAAATAAGTAAAATACATAAACATAATTTTGTTTAAAAATAAACCACAGAACTATGGATCTACCCTTATTTAAATGCCCCACTTTCTTTTAAAATGGTGCTTCTAAGCTGGGAAGTGGGGTACATATCTTTAGTTCCAGCACTTAAAGCACTTAAGGCAGAGGCAAGTGAGTCTCTGTGAGTTCAAGGCCACTTTGGTAAACAGAGTGAGCTCCAGGACAACCAAGACTGCTCAAAGAAACCCTGTCTCAAAAACAGACAGACAGACAGACAGACAGACAGACAAAATGTATTTCTAGCTGGTGGTAATACAAACCTTTAATCCCAGCATTTGGGCAGCAGTGGTAGGGAGATCTCTGGGTTTAAATTCTAGCATCTCAAAACACAATCAAACCTTAAAATGATATTCATATAAGCCAAGGCATTTAGAGAACCTTCAATACTTGCAAGGGAGCTGAGGATGTACATCAATGGGCAGAGGGTTCGTCTAGATTTGCTCAGAGCCCTGGGTTCAATCCCAGCATCACAGAAATTGAGTTTGGTGTTTCACATGTAATCCCAGAACCTAGGAAGTGGAGGCAGGAGGATCATCCTCAAGGTTATCCTCAGCTACATAGTGAATATAAAGCCAGCCTGGGCTATTGGAGACCTTGTGTTTAATAATAATAATAATAATAATAATAATAATAACAACAACAACAATAATAACAACAACATCATCATCAACAAAATCTTAGCAGGTTACTTATGCTCTCGTAAAAGAGGACATAAAATTATATAACTTCAATCATGTAAAAAAACAAGGAAGAGAAGGAGGAAGAGGAGGAAGAAGAGGAAGAGGAGGAAGAAGAGGAAGAAGAGGAAGAAGAGGGGGAGAATTATTGTTCCTGGGCTGGGGGAACAAACAATCTAGAAAAAAAAAATTTTTGAGGACAAGAGGCAGCCCTCCCCAGCTTCACGGCCCCTCCTATGATGACCACGCCTATTTCCTTTCCAAACAACTCAGAGCCACATGTTTTTGTAATCAAGTAAATGAAGGCTATCTTGGCTTCTAACCGGGGACTGAGGAGGTAAATATTCTCTTGAGGTCACAAGGTCAAAGTGTCTTTTCACAAGAAGCTGAGCTATGAGTGTAGTTAGAGGGAGAATATTAATTTCTCATGTGGTCAAGTATTGTTTCTGAGATTATATTTTTCCTGAAAGAAATTAGTCTTTGGATCTAGATACGTACTTTATTCTATAAACACTGTTGGGCAAAGTAGCTGTAGTTTAAGGGGAAAACTTCCCCACTCTGCATCCCTTACACACACACACACACACACCCCAGCCATGTACCCCTTCTTGAACAACCCTGCTTAGTGTACACTGATGGCTGACGGGTAGAGGAGAGGTGCGACCATTTCATTGCTGGGAAAGATAGAAGAAGGCTTCGGGATTTTTCACTAGTTTTAGGAAGACATGTCATTCCTAGAAGAGGGTAAGATAAGTGTCTGTGGAGAAAGAGATGAAGAGCCACAGCATAGCCAGGAAGAGACAAGGGAAGATGGAGACAGGACCACAATTCAGTCCCAAGTGAAATCAGTCTTTGGCTCTCCTTTAGTGTGGGGTGAAACCTGCACTGGTTAGTCTTACGTGTCAACTTGCTACAATCTAGAGTCACCTGGAAAAAGAGTCTTGATTGAGGAATTATTGTGATGAGGTTGGCCTGTGAGCATGCCTACAGGGGACTGGTTTGTTAATTGACCCCAGCCCACTGTGGGCAGCACTATTCCCTATGCTGTGCATAGTGACAAAAGCAAGCAGGCAGCATGGGTGCATTCATTTCTTCCTGCTCTTGACTTTGGATATGATGTGACTACCTGCTTGAATTCCTGCCTTGACTTTCCTGAAATGATGGGTGGTAACCTGGAATTGTCAGGCATTTAACCCCTTCTTTCCCCTATTGCTTTTGGTCAGAACATTTGTTACAGCTATGAAATAGAACTCCTTTTAGGTCACAGGTCACTGTAGGCTTTCCAGATTTCTCTGTTGCTGAATGGAGCATCTTTGAGGAGAGCCACAACCCCTAGGGTGCAAATACCTGGAGGTAGTAATCTCCTCATTCACCTTCCCCAGAAGGCTCCCAGAACAAACCTTTTCCAGGAGTTTCAAATTTATATGATTAGAAAAAAAGACAAGATGAAAATAGCTAGTATGTTAACACAGTCTTTACATGTTCTTGTCTTGTGAGCATCATAACTTAGTGTTGGCTTTCTGAATGGTCATTTTTTTTGAATAAGCTAAATGCTATTTTTATACTCAAAGGGGGAAAACGTCCCATGGCCAGCTGGTCAGGAATGTATAAGGCTAGAGGTTTCAGAGTAAGCTGCTGAAGCCAACTGCCAGGACTGGGTACACAGTAGTAAAGCACACAGAAGCCTTGAGAGATCACCTGGGTGAGAGGCATATTGAACAAGACGCAGTGTCTGGCCCCACGGTGTCAGAGCTGCCCCTCAGAGTGGAATTTCAAAAAGAGTGACTTCCCCACTCTCTGGGCGCCAGAAAACAAGACACTCATGGCTTTATGGAAACTGGAGCAGATGGCCCCTCGGAGCCTTGGCAGAAACACCCTGGCTTATGGGAGGGCAACATCCCCTCAGGTGTCATCACATATTGAGAGGGAAGGTGTAACACTACACACACACACACACACACACACACACACACTACAAACAGGAAGACAAGGATGTCTCGTTAGACTTCTCCTTACGGGGTCAGAGCTCAGAGAAGTGTGATAAATCTCCAATGAATCAAGATTTATCGAATATGATAAATCTGCATTCTTCTATCTGTCATAGAGCCACGAAGGTCTTGGCATCTAAGCCAGGGGAGAATGAACTTGACTGCAGGCCTCACTTACCAGTTCTCATTCATTTGACCTTGGCAAGAGTGTGTGTGTGGTTCTTCCTTGGGTTCCTGTCTCTTCTGTACACATGAAGATGTTAAGGATATTTGTTTTCAGAGTTACTATTAGGGTTAAGTAAGATAATACTGTTAAGATGCAGGGCACTGCAAGGAGCCCAGGCAAGAACACAACAAAGCCGAGCTCTCCTTCATTCTGCTTCTTCCCGAGCCTGTGGGAGAAAAAGGAGTCACTTGTTTAATGGTGCTGAGGTTGGAGCAGGTTTTTGCCTGTCAGAAACCTAGAGCTGGAGATATAGTTGTTTTGGCAGACTGCTTGCCTGGTATTCATGAAGCACTGGGTTTGATCCCAAGCACTCTGTAAACTGGGTGTGATGGTTCATGCCTGTAATCCCAGTACTCATCTGGTAGAGGCAGGAGAATCAGTTCAAGGTCACCTTCAGCTACATAGTGAGTTTCAGACCAGCCTGGGAAAAAGAGGACCCTTCTTAAAATAACAGGAAAAAGTTTGGGGATCTCCCATGTGTCCAGTTCTACAACGGTGTTCCTGCCTTTTGTTTCCATCTCTA
Source organism: Arvicanthis niloticus (assembly GCF_011762505.2). Lineage (NCBI taxonomy): Eukaryota > Metazoa > Chordata > Mammalia > Rodentia > Muridae > Arvicanthis > Arvicanthis niloticus. The sequence continues at coordinate 26,997,992 of NC_133434.1, forward strand.
CCAATGCAGAAGGTCCATAAGTGTGAGAGCTTTTAAAGCCTCATTTTAATTAAGTATATTTTGTACCTACCGTGGCAGCTGAGATCCTAGGTGTCTAACTCAAATGTCCACCAGCTGTGACAGGAAATGGAGAACAGACAGGAAGGTCCCTACTGTACTTTCTGAGGATGAAACAAAAAAAAACAAAAACCAAAAACAAGAAGAAGAAGGAGGAGGAGGAGGAGGAGGAGGAGGAGGAGGAGGAGGAGGAGGAGGAGGAGGAGGAGAAGAAAAGAGAATGAACCCATTGATGCCCTGGTGAGCATCACGGAAAATCTGGGCCCTTGGGTCCAGTCTCAGGAGACTCCCATGGGCTTTAGGAATCCTTTCTTTGGGGGCTATGGGATGGCTCTGTTGACAAAGGTTTTGTCACAGAAGCATGATTATCTGAATTTAATACCCATAACCTGGAATTTTAAAAGCCAGGAATGCTGATATGCATGATAGAAACAGAATGGGGCCACCAGGCCAGCCACTCTGGCCTAAGGCTGTGAGAGTCTGTCTCAAAAAAAAAAAAAAAAAAAGTGAGAAATGTAGAGATGGATCAGTGGTTTTGTTTAGAGCACTTGTTGCTCTTGCAGAAGTCCTGGGTTCAATTCCCAACCTTCACATGGTGCCTTACAGAACTCTGGCACTCCGCTTCCATGAGGTCTGATGCCCTCTTCAGGCCTCTGTGGCACTGCATGCACATGGTACACAGACATGTACGCAGGCAAAACATCCATACAGATATTTTTTTAAAGCCTGGGAGTGGCTGCACGTGCTTGTAACGAATGCCTGTGCTACAGGGCTGGAGGGTTGGGAGATCACTAAGGCTTGCTGGCTGCCAGTCTACTAACCAAAGGTGAGCTCTGGGTTCAGTCCAAGACCTTGCCTAGAGGGAATAAGGCAGAGCGTGGTAGAGCAGGATACCCCAAGTCTTCTTCTGGCAAATGCACATGAACACGCACGCACACACACACACACAAAATACAAGACAGACAGCTCCTAAGGCATGACATCTGAGGTTGACCTTTGGCCTCCATACATATGAACACACACATGCACACGCGCGCACACACATGCGCACGCGCGCACACACATGCGCACGCGCGCACACACACACACACACACGTGTACCCCTACACACGTATTCATACACAGAATCTGTTCCTTTCATGCCATCCCCAATAACAGCATGCCAGGGAGTGGGTAGCCCTGGCTGAATGTACTTCCAAGGACTGATATCAGACTCCCAAGGGGATAGGACACTTTTTTTTTTTTTTTTTGACAAGACCATTTCTTTATAAACTGCTTAACAGATATTCACATCAGGACACAGGCTTTAAGAACAACAGAATTGGACTTCTGGATCTCATCTTAGACAGTATTTGATTTCTGGTCTTGAGAGAGAGGTGGGAACTTCGCCTGGAGAATTTTTTTCTTTCTTTTTCTGTAAACTTCTCTTTCTCACTTCAGTGCAGGCGTATTTCTCAATTCTTAGTCTGATAAAGTGATCCACATAAGGCATTTTGAAGAACTGCTTCCTGTCATATCTTTAGGTACCAGGAAATAGGTCACTGCTTGAATTTGTGCCAGATGATTCCTCCAAAGATGTCTTTTCTCTAAGCACCAGGTCTTGGTTTTTCTTGACTGGTCTGAAGAAGCCTTAAAGCATCTTCCCTATCCTGGACAACTTTATCTAAGGCGTCCACGGAATCAACAACCTTTTCTAACTGCTCTGGACTTGGCATTGCCAATCTCTGTCACTTGGCCTTCTGCTCTAGAGTTAGAAGCATGTTTCCTTCCTTCAGGACATACCAACGCTTATGGAAGTCTTTGTTACTTTTGTTCCTTAGCTGCTGGCAGGTCCACGAAGCTCCAGATTCCACTTTTTCTTCCCCCCCCCCCCAATTCTTTGAGTCACCCCCCAAAAATTCTTCTAGTCCTTTCCTTGACAATGTGATATGGAGTAATTTGCACTGGAGAGAAGATGTGACATGTGGTGTATTTCTCATGCAACAAACGAAGAGAAGGTCTGCAGCCAGAGTGAGCAGGGGCCTTGGGATTTACTAGGGAACACGTAGCCTTGAGGAACACTGAGGTTCCTCTACAAATACCCACTAGACTGGTCGCAGCCATGTTTCTAATGTAGACCCACTGTGTTGGTGTCCACGAGGTCCGGGATGTGACATCTTAATGCTCCTGGACCTTCAGAAAGGTTGGCTTTTTCCCAGGAGGGTCCCCTCCGTTTTCCAATTTCCCCAGAAGAGTTCCCTCCATTTTCTAGGTTCTCTATGTGCCTTGTTCAGCTTACTTCTGTGGATACACTTGAGCACTTGTGCCCTGGGCTGTGGTCACAACTATAGCAATTAGGATACAGGCTCTGTCTTTAAGGTGAGGCCAGCCTTGGGACCAGAGGCCACAAGGAGGCTCTGCACCCAGGAATAGGACGAGGAGAAGGGAAAAGCATTACCATCAGTATATACAGAGTATCAAGTAAGAGCTGGAGAACTGTGGGGCAAAGATGGACTCCCCCTGGGAGCTACCGCAGGCCTGAGGTGTGGGGGTGTCGAGGGGGAGAGGGACAGAGGAGTGGCTTCCAACTCTGTGGAGCCAGTGACAGCCTATGAAAGGAAGCAGCTTTGGCACCAGGCTGGGGCTTAGGTATATTGACTGTCAGGCCCTAGGGGGACATTAAGGTCCCATCAGATGTCATATGTTTGGCTTTGTGGCACAGAAATGCTGGTCAACTGGAACTGTGGATTCAGAAAGCATCAACAAATGGGCGGTCAAGGAAAGCAGACAGGGAAGACGAGAGAGAGGAACAGCAGTATGGGAGGTGGCTAGAGAGGCCTGAAAAAGTGAGGGGAATGGTGTGGGACAGAGATGGGGCTCTTACAGTTACCCCTGTTCCCATTTCCCCCCCCCCCTTTCTCCTTTCTCTTGTCTACACATGGTATGAGTGTAGGTGGCCAGACACTGGCCATCAGAGTCTGGGTTCCCACTGCCTCTTTCAGTTGGTTTAGGGATGGTTGTGTGACAGTCAGAGCCAAGAGAAAGTTCCCAGGATGTGAGAGAGAAGGGGTGCCTGGGAGTTCAGAGGAGGGATTCATCTACTGGGTAAGGCACCCTTAGCCTAGATAGAGCAAGGTGAACACATGGGGACAGGCACCCACACAGCCACCAACAGCTGTAAGAAGTCCCAGAACACCTGAAGATAAAGCCTGAATTAGAGATGACAGTGACACTGTTCTAACCAGTAGGTCAACCCCATTGCTAAGCTTTTTGGTCACTCAAACTTGACAGGTCCCTTCATTGTTCAAGCCTGTCTGAGCTTTGGTATTCTCACTCCTGGTACCTGGAAGCCCCCTAGGCTGAGGAAGCGCTGACCTGGATCCATAGTCAGGACACAGAGTGGGAATCTCGGTCTCCCTGAGTTCCTCTCACCTACAGAGCCACACTGGTGGTGTTGCTACTTTCTATTTTCAGTCTCTTCACAGTTTTTTCCTCCTGCCCTCTAGGGCAGTACAATTAACATGCTATTAAAGCCACTTACTCACTAAGGAGATGCACCAGGAAATAGGTTAGATTCCCCTATTTATGGCTGTCTAGATGTCAGAGTGCTGTCCCCACATGGCCATGTGCATGCTCTAAAAACCATACGGCTCTTCCTAGACCTGTAGCAAGACCTGTAGCAAGACATTCTAACCTGTTCACACTGGGGAACACATTCTGAAAAAGCACATACAGTTTTGGGGTTGAGGTCTGCCTTTGGGGTCAAGGCATAGGGGATCAAATGGGGAAGGCTCAGAGACAGAAGGTGTGGGTACAGCAAGAGCAGGATCAGGTTAGGAAGGGGGTCTGGGGCTCTGCCTCAGCAGAGTCCAGCCTTCTCTGCACCCCAGCCAGTGTTTCAGGGTTTCCAGAAGCTGAGTCATCGGAGTTAGGTCCTCCTCCCTATGTGAAACCCCTCGCCAACTTGACATCTCTCTGTCTCTCCCTCTTTGTGTGTGGGGGAGTGTTTGCAATTTGAAAATATCTAGAGCCTTACCACTCTGAGAAAGATGGTCACACACACACAGCCACGGTACAGTTCTTACCTCAACTAGGCTCCTTCTGTGGTTAAAAGGAGCTGCATCCCTTCATCTTGTCTCAAGATATTTCTATTATCCTTCCATCCCCACCTCTCTCTCAGGTAATCCAGAATAATGAGTTTGCACAAAACAAAAACCAGGAAGGGAGGAAGCATCTTCTGAGGTGCCTGGCAACTGCAGTCTGAAAGATACATCTCTCCTAGAGAACAGAACACAATAGCTGCCCACCTGGGTTAGAGTGCAGAGGTAGAAAGAAGGCTCACCCCTCCAGCCCCACAGCTCTGCCACAGCCTCACAGTTGGTCACTGAGAGTCTTCCGCTTGTGCATGCACAATGGAGACTGAACTCAGGAAGACAGCTGTGTATTCACTGGGGTCATTTTGACCTCAGGTTGGGGCCTACCGCACACAGTAAGTACTCAGCAAGCGTTGAAAGAGGATGAAAAAGAAGAAAGGAGGAAGACAGGACAGTTTTTTTTTTGTTTGTTTTTTTTTTGTTTTTTTTTTGTTTTTTTTTTTTTTTTTTTTTTCCTGTTTTCCAGGAGAAGAGCCTCTGTCCAGAAGGGCTTCCCAGGCCAGGGAGAGGGAAAGCCATCAGTACCACTGAGCTCTGGAGATGGCAGGCCTTGCCGTTTCTTGGGGATTTCCAAGCTGTGATAACACACCTGAGGTGGAATAAGAAGTATAATTGGTTTCCTCCGGGCCACCTAGTTCCCCTCAACCAGCAATGGCTTTGAGACTAGCTTTGGCTCATCCCCACACTAGCTCTTAATTATTTAAACTATTCTGTCTCCCATGTGGTTACCTCTCCTTCAGCCCTGGTCGGCTTTGCTTCTTCATTGGAGTCTCCTTAGCCATGTCTCTCTAAGTTCATCTACCTGCTGGTTTACATCTGTCTCCTCAGTCCAGCTCACACAGGTCTCTCTTTTATACTCTTACTATTTTCCAGAATCCTTTCCTTCCTTGCCAGTGCCCCACCTCCTATTTCCTACCTCAGCTCATTGGCCATCAGCTTTTTTATTGACAGGTGATGCTTCTAAGAGAGTCTCTCCACGGAGAAAAACAACTGAGGAGAGCAAGGACGCATTTAAGCTCACAGCCCTCCCGGCTTCAGTCCTTGGTCACAGGCCCCCAGATTCTGGGCTGTGCTAAGACAGAACATTACAGTTAACAGACTGGTAGAGCAGAGCTGCTCTCTCATTGGTGAAAAGACGCAAACAGACGTGAGGGGCTGAAGGCACGGTACATGTGCTGGCTAGGTTTATGTCAACTTGACCCAAGCTAGAGCCAAGGAGAGGAGAGAGCCTCACTTGAGAAAATGCCTCAGTAAGAATGGGCTATAGGGAGCCCTGAAGGGTATTTTCTTAATTAGTGATTGATTGGCGAGAACCCAGCCCATGGTGGGTGGTGCCATGTAGGAGGGCCTACTCTATTGTGGGTGGAGCCATCCCTGGGCTGGTTGTTCTGGGTTCTATAAGAAAGAGGACATGAGCAAGCCGTGAGGATCAAGCCAGTAAGCAGCACCCCTCTATGGCCTGTGCATCAGCTCCTGCCTCCAGATTCCTGCCCTGGATTTGCTTTCTGTCCTGACTTTCTTCTTTGATGATTAATGATGTAAAAGGGTAAGCCAAATAAACCCTTTCCTTGCCAAGTTGTGTTAGTCATGGTGTTTCATCACACAGAAATCTACCCACCACTTCCTGTATTAGCCCCTACTTCCTCCTTCCCACTACCTCCCAGTGATCTGTCTTCTCACAACTCCACCGAGGGACTGATCCATGGATTAAATCCCAAACTCCACCTCTGAACACTATTTTGGAAACCAAGCTTTCAGCATATGAAATTGTGTTTGTGTGTGTGTGTGTGTGTGTGTGTGTGTGTGTGTGTATGTGTCTGTGTATAAAATTTTAAACTAAATACAAATGTTTAATTTTTCCAAACTTAGCTATTTTAATGAAAATAAACTATAGACAGCCTTTAATATTTGTACATTATCTTCATAGAACCATAACAGTGCTTTCAAAAGACATTTTGGGTTTTTTTGTTTTTTTTTTCAATCTCTTCATTTTTTTCCCATTTCTTTTTTTTTTAATTGGTTATTTTATTTATTTACATTTCAAATATTTATCCCCCTTCCTGTTGGGGGCCGACTTTTAGCAGAAAACGGCTATCAGCTTTGCAGCCATCTTGAGCCATATACCCTGACATGAGATTTGGATTACAATAGCCTACAACAGCTAAGAACACTCTGATAATCTTGGTTTAGATACCTTTAGATTAAAGGTGCGTGAGATTAAAGGTGTGTGAGATTAAAGGTGTGTGACTTAAGAGTATGACTTAGAAGTATAGAGATCAGAGTTAGAGACAAGACCTAAGGGCATGATTAAAGGTGTGACCAAAAGGTGTGGCTTAGAAGTGAGACATATAAAAGGCAGAGGCAGACGGTAGAGAATGAGACACTTTTAGGAGACACTTCAGAGAGTACAATTTGGAGTAGGAATTAGGCATTAGGTAGCAGGCACTTGGAAGAGAACTTGGAAGAAGTAACTTGGAACTTGGAGGCACTAGGGACTAGGAACTAGGGACTAGGAACTTAGGACTTGGGACTTGGAGAGAAGAAGAGAGACTGAAGAATAAACAGGATTGAATCACATTCTGTCTGTTCTCCATTCTTCGAGTCCACCCTCACTCTTTCTCTTGCTGAACCCCGACCCTCGGACTGGAGCAGCAGCTTGGGCCAGGATACAGTGGCCGCCAAATGCAGGGCAGCCCGGGCCTCAACATTTTGCTTGGGCCGCAACACCTTCCCAGTGTCCCCTCCACAAATTCCCTATCCACTCCCTCTCCCCCCTCCTTCTATGAGGGTGCTCCCCCACCCCACCCACCTGCTCCCACCTCAGCACCCTAGCATTCCCTTACATGGTCATCAAGCCTCCACAGGACCAAGGGGCTTCAAAAGGCATTTTGTAAAGGATATTGATTTCACAATACAATCATTCCAAAACAGTGTAACATTAAGAACATTAGTCTGAAGCATTTGTCACAGTGCTGAGGGGTATATTGTTCCTTATTGAATCAACTGTGCATATATATATATATATATATATATATATATATATATATATATATGCATAGCTTTTAATGAGTGGCAATTATTTCTTGACCATTTCAGTGATTTTTTTTAAAGGTTTTTCGAGACAGGGTTTCTCTGTGTAGCCCTGGCTGTCCTGGAACTCACTCTGTAGACCAGGCTGGCCTCAAACTCAGAAATCCGCCTGCCTCTGCCTCCCAAGTGCTGGGATTAAAGGCGTGCGCCACCACTGCCCAGCAGTGATTTCTTGAATACAAAACAAAATCCATGAATTCTTTGCAGACTTCATTTGCTGCCCTCCCTTCCACTACCATGGAATGATTCACATTCTCAATTCAGCGGCTTTACTGGGAGCTTGCATTTTCTGTCAGCACATGAACTCTTGGGAGACATTTCATATCTAAGCCATAAAAGGAACTGATAAAGGATTTCTATATGCACAAAGAACTTCCCTAAGTCAACCAGACAAACCCAATAAATACATAGGCAAAATATTCAGAACAGCCATTCTACCAAGGATGCTCCAACTGGCAAATGAGCAAATAAAAAGATGCTTGAGCCCGTAGTCATCAGATTAGCAGTACACAGAACGGCTAAAATCACAGCCCGACACCATCAAGTGCTGGCGGGGATACGGAGCAACTGAAACTCTCCTATACTGCCAGTGAGATGGCAGATGGGTACAGTCGCTCTGTGAAAACAGAAGTGTCACGAAAGTTGAATACAGTCGGATTCATATACTGGAATCTGGGTATATAACTAACAAGTTTGTTTCTGCATCTGCCAAGAAGTCACATGCAGGGATATTCATAACTGGGCTCCTTGTAGAACCCACAAACTAGAAACCACACAAATACCCACCAGTAATGGATGGTAAGGAAAGCATGTAATTTAGGCAGCACAACTGGGTACAGCAAAGAGCAGGAATAGAGAACACAAGAGAGTCTCACAGAAATGATGTTGAGCCTAAGATGCCAGACACTGGGTGCAGGCTTGGTGATTCTACTACTACAGAGTATAAAGGCAGGCAGGCCTCGAGCCTTTGGTATTATAAGTCAGGCTGGCTGTGACTCTCGGGATGGAGGGACTCTGGAAAGCTGGAACGTTCTGCCTCTGGATCTGTGCCACCCTCATGCCAGGTTTACTCACTCTGATTAGATTTACATTGTATGAGGTTGGTTGAGTCTTCTCTCTCTATTACAACAACAACAACAACAAGGCTATTTTTTAAAAGAGGTGGAAGGATTGGAAAGTCAGCATTTGTCCCAAAGGGTTCAGTTGGTGAAATTCACTGTCTTTAAGAGCCATTTTCCTCCAGAAAGTTATCCTTAATTCTCCTGAGCCTTTGCTTTGCTGAGCCTCTTCTAGAGGCTGCCTTTTAAGAAAACCCTTACTTTTTTAAAACTGAAACAGAAGCCAATACGTTATACATTGTTACTATGTCTCCATACCTTACAAGAATAGATTTCTGCTTCCTAAACTTAATATATCTGCAAACCATGGGTTTCCACTTATGCTGAACTTGTAACCCCATCATGTATACCCACCCCTTTACCTTGCTAACCCCCTGAACAATTGTGATGACTCCCCTTCCACATGATGTACCCTTGCACTCACCTACCCTGCAGGCAGCCTTGAACCCTGAGTCCTATGTCTAGGTGCGAATAGCCAATGGTCTCAACCAGTGTTTTCAATGAACCCTAACCCTTTTCCATAAAAGAGACCTCAAAACCCAGTGAGGGGTGCTCTCTGAAATCTCGACTTGAGGATGGGGCTACTGTCTGGCCCATCTAAATAAAGCTTGCCTAACCAGACAATTGTAGAATTAAACACTCTGTTAATGAGAGCAGACTGAGGTTGAGAGATACATATGGTCACTACATAACAATAGTGGCAATTTGATGATGTATAATTTCTTTAAAAATATTTGTCATTTATTTGTGGGGTGTATGTTGGAGTGTGTGTGTGCAGGTATGCACCCAGAGGCCAGAAGACAGCATCTGGGGTCCTCCTCTATCACTCTCTACCTATTCCTTTAAGGCAGAACCTCTTCCTGAAACTGCCTGTTTTCTTAGCTAGGCTGAAAGCTAGCAAGACCCAGTATCTGCCCTCACCAGGGCTGGGGACACAGCTGTATGTAAGAGCTTGTTATGTGGGTGCTGGGATCTGAAACCCAGTCCTCTTGATTGCATAGCAAACAGTTACCTGCTAACCAGTCTCTGGCCCCGGGGCTACAGTTTCAATCTGGAATGTTGTCCTAAGACAGTGGGTTGAGGGCTTGGTTTTCTAGCCTGTGGTACTATTGAGGGGTAGTAGAGCCTTTAAGAGGTAGAAGTGCAATCCTAGGGGGTGCACCCATGAAGGGAGGGGGCAGCCCCTCTCTTTGCTTCTTGACTCCCATGAGATGGACAGGCCACAAAGTACTATGGTGCTATGATCGTAAAGTGAGGGCACCAGGCAGTTATAGGCTGAAAGTTCTGAAACCATCAGCAAACTGTAAACTGATCATTTCGTGTATTTTGTCACAGTGAGGGAACTCTGACCAAGCTGGCTACAATGTATTTAGTCCCTTTAGCACTGAGTGTGGTGCCGCTTTCTCTTTGAGACATGATCTCATATGGCTGACTTCAAACTCACTGAGCAGCTGAGGGTGATCTTGACTTTCTGATCCTTCAATTTCTGAGTGCTGAGATGACAGGCCTGTAACACCACAGCCTGTTTGTGTGGTACTGGGGATCAAATGAAAGGGTGTCCTTGCTGTTTAAGGACTCTAACCACTGAGCCACATCCTTAGCCCTGGATTTTCTTAAGATCAATCAACCCTGTGAGAAGACCACAGCCACCCCTTACTTCAAACCCACTTGCCCACAGTCACGAAATCACAGAGTCAGTGCATAGCGGAACCAGTGTGACGACCTGGGGCCCACCTTGATTGGTGACTGGGGAGTAAGGGAAGGGGAGTACGGGAGAAGGGAAGAAAGGGAAGGAAGAAGGCAAGAGGAAGGGCAGAAAAAAGTGGTGGGAGAGGGAAGGAGAAAAGAAGGGATGAAGGAAATCAGAAAGGGAGATGACCAGCTCTCTTTCTCCCTGTAAGGAGAAGCAGCTCCCGGGCAGCCACTGGCACACTGGAGAGATAGCCCACCTCGCCTTAGGAAGCCAGGGGTGAGTATAGCTTCATTTCCCTTACAGCTGGGGTCCTGACTGGAAGGAAACACAATTATTAATTCAAAGACTGCCTGTAAGGGGCTCCACAGCAGGTCTGCAGCAGAGGCTGGGTTAGTTCTCAGTTTAATCCAATGTTTACTTTCTTTCTTCCACCCCCCAAGTGGCTCCCTTTGAAGAACTGCCTGGGGTTCATGTTGGAGCATCAAACGGGGAAGGAAGAGGCATCTGACTTTAGTAGCTGGAGTCTCTAAAGCAGCTAAGCCCCGGAGGGGTGCCTGGCACACAGACTCCTGCACAAAGGCAGAGCACAGCAGGGCGGGGCTGTATTTGCAGCTGCAGTGAGAAGAGGAGACACACCCAGGCCGTGGGCAGATACAGAAAAGCAGTTCTATGGGTGAACAAAACTTCAAGAGTCTACAGAGCTTCGTGTACTCAGACAAACACATGACCACCAATGTGAGTTCGGGTGTATGCACACACCTATGTGATGTGCATGTAGAGAGACACTCCTGTGTTTCTCTACATGCAATAGCTTCTGAAAGGAGCTCAATTTTGTTCTCAGCGTCCTGCCAGTGACAGTCTGAACCTGTCACTGAAATGTCCCTCCAAGATGAGGTTCCTTGTCTCCACATCTGCTACAGTTCCAGTCTCTCTAACTCCTTTCCTCGACAACCTGACAATAGTCTTAGGGTAAATCCTTCTCTGTTCTGACCTGCTCTTTTGCCCTTTCTACATACCACAGTGGTGCCACCTGAGTGTCAGGCAAATCTGACATCACTCCCCTTCTGGAAACACTTGGTCTCCCCTTTCCTACAAGACTAAGTTCAAAGCTCTTGGCCTTCCATTTAAGGCTAAGCTCCTGATCCTGACCAGACTCATACCTGTACCGCCAACTGTCCTGAGGATGAGGATGTCCACAGGATGCTTAATGCAGCTGCTATTTCTGGATTCACACTGCAAAGTCCCTCCATCCCCTCCACCTTTCCTTGCTGGATCTCTGTTCTTCTATCCTCTTAGGCTCACTGGCCAGTATCTCTTCACCGCACCCAACATTCAAGGGTGGCCACTGACTGTTCCATTGCTTTTACAGCCTTACTGGGCTTTAAGTACCAGTTGCCTTTTGCCCTGTGTGTTCATGAGCATCTCCCTCACAACTCCAAGCACTGTGGATGCATAAGACAGCATAGAAGACAGGATGGTGCTTCCTAGCCAGGGAACGCTTGGACAATGTGGTCTAATTTCTCTGAGCTCAGCATCCACAGTGGCAAAGAGGTCCCACTAAAAACTCTTGGTAGTTTCAGCACATATGTGTTGAAGTAATTATTTAAAATGGCTGCTAGTCAAGCCCACTATCTAAGCTGCAGCGGCTCTGCCTAGCTCAGCCGCCATGTTTTGCTGCCAGAGGCCACATGCGCCGCAGCTAAAAACAGCCAGCCAGAAACACCAGCCCTGCCACCCACGAGATGCCAGCGTGGGAGATGGCTCTGCCAATCTTCCATGCTGTCTCCAAAAGGCTGGGCATTGCTCAGACCATCCTGCCATCCACGTGGGCCCAGTAAGAAAATGAGACTCTAATGCTTAAAGATTAATCAAAGGCTTTATATGTTTGGTAATGCTCAATAACAATATGCCCATACAAAGAGACTTGTTTCCCAATTAGCTAACCTAAATAAAAGTTGTTACCCGAGACTGCTCTCCATACCTGTGTGGAGAGCATATCTCTCTCTCTCTCTCTCTCTCTCTCTCTCTCTCTCTCTCCCCTCCTCACTCCTCCTCTTCCTTTTCTTCTTCTTCTCTTTACTCCTCCCACCTTAGCTCTCCTACACATATGGAAGGATGTTGTTATGGAGATCTTTTCTCCAAACAGAAACTCTGGAGATATCATAAGACTCAGGAAGTAAACAGAACATACCAAGCTCAGAATGTTTCAGAAAGGAGACCCACCCAAGGCTATGATTGCCAGGCAGAGGAGTCTCTCAGATCAGTTGAACTTGGTGCAGGGCACTCCAGGGACACCGTTTTCACAACTTGTAGGAGGATGTTAGTCCCTTGTTTCGTGCTGAGTGGACTCTGGGGTCACTCAAGCTCCTGTAAGCAAGTCCCCTCAACCATGTTCCTGCAAATAACCAGCTAACTCACTGGGTTACTAATCCATACTTGGATGGAATTGTTTGTCTATTATCGATGCCCTGTCTGGGGTGAAGAGATGTTTGTTCATTTCTCCACAGGAAAAGACCCACAGCAGATGTCTGTGAAGAACCCAGCCAACTGGCTAACACATGGCGGCCACTGACAAGCAGTAGCCATGGCCCATGTTTTCCATTTCCATCTTTGTTTTCAGCAAGACCTTCCATGTCTCCTGACTCTCTGTCTCTGACCCAGCTGCCTTAGTTCTGTGCTTGGCTCCCAGAGCTGGCTCACTGAAGGAGAGTTGGATTGATCGACTTAATGGCTTCTTAGGCTGCTTCTAGTCTGAGGATTCCAAGCTGAATAATGCTTTTCCTCTCTGCCAGCCTCCCGAGACACTGGCAGCTAGGAGTTGCTTGGAGTAGCCCCTCCTCAGGTCACTACAGTTGAACAGCTGCTCTGACTGGAGTTCTCAGAGCTGAGCTGAGTGGTGATTTGGGGGACTGGAACAGCCGAGAAGGCCTTCTGCTCCAAAAGCTAGTCATTGTAGCCTGGCCCCCAGCAGCTGCCTAGCCCCTCCTGAACATCCCCAGGGATGTTGCACATGTGGCTGGAGTTCCCATGGCAACCTCTGTGGAACCTGCTGTGCCTGCATCACCACATCTCTTGGCCTCATGTAAGAAGTGGGAAGGAACTGGGGTGGGATGGGGTGGGTGGTGGCTCCATGCATTTTTTTCATTCTCACAGTAACTGGGAATGTACCATTGTTGTCTTCATATAGCAAGAAACCAAGACCACAGAGTTCACCCAGCATAAGTACAAGAAAATAGGGATGTCTCCAACCAGCTTGTATTGATGGTCGAGACAGTCAGAACCTACCACAGAGTCCTGGTTGCAAGCAGGAAAAAACCCAGCTCTGTATCCTATCAGATTTGATGGAAAAGTGCAGTGCACACCTAGAAGTGCACACCTACAAGCTGATGGGAAAGAACACAGAGCCGGTCAGCTTTGAGTGCCAGGCTTTGTTTCACCAGAATGACTAAACTCCCACCAGGATTTTTTTTTCTTTCTATCTTCCAGAGTTCAGACTTCAAGAGGTGGGAACCAATGTCACTTTTGGACAGGAGAGTCCTACCAAGCCTATGTTCCCTGGAGTGGTAGACGGTTCCTACTCAATATTGGGCTGTTTGAAAAGGGAGTGGATGCTAGATGAGCCCAACCTCAAGGATACTGTGCTGCAATGGTAAGCAAGGGAAGGATGCTAGGGGAGGGGGCCCATGACCAATGAGAAAAGAGATGTGAAGAGTGTAAAAGTGGGTGGCACCCAGTGGAGCTGGGTCTACATGGGAGGCAGCAGGTTGGAAGATGGATGCTGGGAGAAAGCTGGAGGTTGATATTTCCAACAGAGACATCCACACCTCAGCTCTTAACATGCCTCGGCTCCTGGATACCACAAAAAATTCCCTCTCTCTCTCTGGCTTGGGGACCCAGAGGTTTCAGTCTATGGTCCCTTGGGTCTACTCACTTGGACCTGTGGTGAGTCTATACACCACAAGAGGGAAATCTGAGGAGTCAGAAGAGTCTGATCAGAGCAATTCTTCCAAATGGAAGAGAAAGCAAGTGCAAAGGTCCTGAGGCTGGAGCTTTGTAAGCAAGGGATAGATGATAAGGATGGAGATGTATCAGGTGATGGCATAAAGTTTGAATTGTATTTTGGATAAATGGATAAATCACTGGGGATATTTTAGCATGAGTATTTCTTATATAACTGTTTTCTTTGGGCCGTATACAATCAGAACCACAGCAGTCTGGTTCCTGAAGGAGGTCACCACAGGATCAGGCACATTAACATCCCTTGGGAAGATGGAGGGAAGAGCCTTCTTGGGAGCCTCAGCAAGCCCCTCCCTCTCCTCCACAGATAATAGAGGAGGTAAAGGATTCACTGGGGTGGAGCTCTTCCCTGGAGCAGAGTTTAGGCAACAGAGTCACCTCCAGGCCACCTCAGCTAAGTGCTATAGTCAGGTGGTATAGTCAAGGCAACGTTATCACCTGCTTGACGCCTTGAAAGCACCTCTCTCCTCCTCCTCCTCTTCCTCCTCCTCTTCCTCTTCCTCTTCCTCCTCCTCTTCCTCCTCCTCCTCTTCCTCTTCCTCCTCCTCCAGGCTACTCCCCTACTCCCAGCCAGTGGCTGATGGAGGGAGCGCCTAAGTGACAGGTGACAGATGGGGTTGGAACCAAATGCTCTGAGCCATGCGGCCAGTACACTGCTCCAAGGAGGACTCGGGAGCCAGGAGTTAATTTTTAAAAAAGAAGGAGCAAGGGCACTCGATAGCCCTTCTTCTGCTACTCAATTAGTGGAGCAGGCTGCAGGGAGCTGGAGTTTTAAAGATCCCCTTTAATCATCTTTGTCTGTTTGGCCTTGTGCTGGAGTGTGGTGGCGATCATCACACGTACCCATTAACAAATACAATTAAAGCGTTGGGGCACCCAGCACCTTGGATTCTAATTAAATAGCAGCTGAGAGGCTCTCGGAGGTGGCCCTGGAGATGAATCACTCCAAGCTGCAGACATGGGAGGCTGGACAGAGAGGTGATTAGAATCTCTACAATTGCCACAGGAAGGGGTGTCCCTTTATCAGTTCCAGCGTGTTCCAACTCGAGGCCCAACCTGCAGGCAGATGGACTGTCTTTCTTTGGGAAAATTATGAAGACCTGCTTTATGCAACAGAGGGGCAGTATTTGGACTGACTGAGCCATTACCTCCTGCCAAGCGTTTCCTCTTTGCCAAGGACATAATCATAGAGCGTTTAGATGCAGGTAAATCCCTGGATCATCCATTCTGATGAGAAAGTAGGATGTCTGGGTGGGTTGCCAGGAGTTTCTGGCCAGCCCCGCTCCCATCCTGTGGAGGAAGACAACGCAAGGACTCTCTGGGGAATCTCTGGTGTGCCGGGCCAGGTGCTGTTCTTCCCCTGTCTGCTGTCTTTAACTCAAATCCCACTAGCCTCAGCAAGAGCCCAGATGTCTTTATTACAGACAGATGATGGTAGGGAGACTTGGGGGAGTTCAAGCTTCTTGTCTATGATCACAGAGAGAGCAGGTGGTGGAGCTGGGATCAGAACCCTGGCCTGAGATTGCCAGTAGCACACTCCACCGTGCAGGGGCCTGTCGTACCTATGACTTCACTGCTGCTATGGTTACCTGCACAAGATCAGGTCAGCCAGCTCAGTTGATATATTAACAGGCATCACTAATTGGACTCAGTGAATTGATTACCAAGAGGGAGAAGGGGAATGAAGTTGGGAAGAGGGGATAGGCTGGAAATGTCTAGAAGTTGGAAGGGGAGCTGGAGTAGACACGATCAATGTATACACACAAGAAATTTTTTTTTTTTTTTTTTTTTTTTTTTGGTTTTTCGAGACAGGGTTTTTCTGTGTAGTTCTGGCTGTCCTGGAACTCACTCTGTAGACCAGGCTGGCCTCGAACTAAGAAATCCACCTGCCTCTGCCTCCCAGGTGCTGGGATTAAAGGTGTGTTCCACCACTGCCCGGCCAAGAAATAAATTTTAAAAAGGTTTTGTTGTTGTTGTTTTTTAAGGAACAAAGTGAATGGCTCCCGAAGAACTGCACCCAAGATTCATCTCCAGCCTCCACATTCACCCCAGACAAGAAAAGGGGTGAGTCTGGTTCTGGGATTTAAGCTTCCAGAGGAGATTGGGTGTCCCTTGGTTATCAAGGCTTACAGGAACCCCCTGTAGAAACCCAGACAATGGCTTTCTGTGTCTGCTGGGGACTCAGCAGCCCTGCAGGGGTGCTGAAGTCCCTCTGTTTCTGTCCCAGGGGGTGAGCATTGTATTTCCTGATTCCTAGTCACCAGCCCCAGTTTTCTGAGAATTCTTTTTTTTTTTCCCCTTTGTGTCCTCACTGAAGAGCTTGTTCAAAGGACAGAGAGTCACTGGGTTAGGACTGGTTTAAGAGAAGCCACTGTCAGCTCACCTGTCCTCTGAGGCCTTGAAGCTCACACTAGGACATCTGCTGTTTCCTGGGGAGGGGGCACTTTCTTCTTGAGTTTAGAACTGTCCTGTACAATAGGAAGAGAAAGGGCAGGAATGACTGACCACCCATGGCATGGTCCAGATATGAACCAGCTACTTGTCTGGTTCACAGCAGCCAGGCAGCCACTTACCTGCCAGAGGAAAGGCCAGTGTTCTCTTGCCACTCTTAGAGCCCTTGCCACTGCTGGGCATTAGATATGATCCTGAATTCTTCCCTCATCTTCTGTCCCTCCCCATTTATAGATACCTTTCAGAAGTCTGGCATAGGTCTGGGGTAGTGGACCAAGCAATAAACAAGGCAGCTCCCTGTCAGGTCAGTAAGGAACACCAAGGCAACAAATAACTGTGTGAGTTTTCCCTGGGGCAGTAGCAAAAGTTCCCTCTGGAAGCCTGAGGGAGCAGTGACTGGGGAAGCTGGGGTACGAGCCCTCTGTAGTCTGTCTTGAAGGTAGAATAGGGCAAGGTAGGTACAGGTACTCAAGAAAGGAGAGAGGCCATGCCTACACAAGCACAAAAGACATGGCACACTGTGGGAGCCAGGGCAAAATGGGAGCCGGGATTAAAGCACTTGCCAAAATCCTGACGACCTGAATTTGGTCCCTAGGACCTGTGTAAAGGGGACAGAATCAACTCCATTAAGCTGTCCTCTGACCTCCACACGAGGTGCCACCCAACTCCATACATAATAATGATAATAAAAGATGTGGCATGTAGGTGCCACCTGCACCTCCATGCTTCCAGGGACCTCAGATCATCGGGATTTCATGGATCCAGCCTCAAAGTAGAGGAATGTCACAACAATTCCCTATACTAGTCTCTTGGGCCAGGTGGGAGCCCTGGAAGGTCTTCTCAGGAGCTGAAGTGAAGGTGGAGGGCTGCAGGACACCTATACCTTAAAGAGAACATCAGTACATCCAGATGCGTTGTCTGGGAAACAAACTCAGAGAGAGCCGTGGACACATACAGGTAGATGACAACATACCTTAAACATAGTCTTCCCAAGATCTGTCGAAAGCATTGTGCGCATGCACAAATACAATACACACACGTATATTCTCTCTCTCTCTTTCTCTCTCTCTTTCTCTCTCTGTCTCTCTCTCTCTCTGTCTCTCTCTCTCCCCCGCTCCCTCTCCTTCTCTCCCTCTCCCTCTCCCTTTCCTTCTCTCCCTTTCCCTCCCCACACCCCCACATGAGATCTGGAACCCAGCTTTGTTCACTTTGCAAGCCCTCTGCCCCAGGAAGGTTCCCCTTCACACCAAACTGAGCACTGCCAATCATCTGCTGCCAAACCAGATGGTGGCAAAAAGTTCTTGTTCCAGGGTAGGGGCAGTGTCAAGGTCACTTGTTCCAGGGTAGGGGCAGTGTCAAGGTCACTGTTGACAGGTGAGGGCTGGTTGTGAGGCAGTGAAGGATGGTGACTCCCTCTCTTCTTTCCTGCCCTGCATCTCAGCTTTTCACCTGGTGATAGGAAGCAGCTCTCCTTCTCACACTTAATTTTAACCCTTTCAATCCCTTGCCCCCTCTGCCTAAGGTCTTCATTCCTCTGGGGGGTGGGGAGTGGCCGTTGTGACAGGATAGGATGGTGATGGATGATGGAAAAAGACAAAAAGGCCAGTGACTTCAGAAACTGTGGGACCCTCCAGCAGAGCCAGGCTAGTGTCTGATTGAAGGAGAATGGTTTCATATGGTGCCACTCACGGCCCCGCTAAATCCTCAGATGGGATAAAATGAGACATGGCAAGGCCACTTCAGGATTTATCTAACCACAGATGAAAACAAAGTTGCCCTGTCAGCCACAGAAGACCAGATCTTCCCTCTTTTACTTTGGCAGTTTCCATTTTCATTCCTGTCTCTTGCTACAGCTGAACTTTCTTGAGATGACAACCCTAAGGTTGTCACTGGACTGACTCTCTCTCTCTCTCTCTCTCTCTCTCTCTCTCTCTCTCTCTCTCTCCCCCTCTCTCTTTGTGTGTGTGTGTGTGTGTGTGTGTGTGTGTGTGCAAGCAGAAGTGTGAGCATGTGCACAGGCCACAGGTGGATATCGGGTATCTTGCTGTATTGCTTTAAACTTTCTTTTTATTTAGAGACTTTATTTTTATTTATGTGTTATCTGTATATATGTGTCATGAGTGTGGATATACATGGAGGTCCAAAGAGGGCCCCAGATCCCCTGGGGCTAGAGTTACAATTGGTTTTGAGCTGCTTGAAGTGGGTGCTGGGAACTGAACTAACATCCCTTTCAAGAGTGCAAGTGCTCTTAACTCTGAGGCCCTCCTCTTTACTTTTTGAGACAGGGTCTTTTATTGAACCCGAAGCTCACAGATCACCTAGACTGGCTGGCCAGCAAACATCCCTGGCTTTCTACCTCCAACTCCCACCCCTGGAATTATAGGAGTGCTGACCATTGCACCCATCCTTTTACCTAGGTGCTGGGATATGAGTTCATGTCTTTATGCTTCCCCAGTGAGCAGTTTACCCACTCAGCCGTCTGCCCAGCCCCTTCCCCTGCTTTCTGATATTCAGCCTGGAGCAGCCCTCACTGTTCCACAAGCATCCTCTACAAGCCTTGCCACCAGCACCCACATGATAGAATCACTTTTTTCTTCCACCCTCTGTTGAAGAGAACATCCCTCACAGCTCCTGTGTGTGCCTGCCTCCACCCCGCCCGCCATGAGTAATAACTCCACTGGTGTAACTGTTGATATGTCCCTGATGGTCTTTGATGAAACTGGAGGCTTAGCTGGGACCCTCGGAGCTTTAGATAGAAACCTTCAACCAACTCAAGTGTATCTATCTTTGGGAGGCGTGTGTCTCAAGCTCTCCTATTTCTAAAGCTCCCTAGAAAATTGAACAGCCAGCTTAGAGTGAGAATCTTTGGGTGATAAGTCTTTTTAAAACTTGTGTCAAGGGATACATGTTGTAAGTCCCCCCACCCCAGCTGCATAAGGCACCCAGCTGAGGTTATCTGTCCTTGTTGCTGCTCTGTGGAGTCTTCCTCTGCCCTGCCCTGCCCTGCCCCTCCGTAAACAGTTGTTGGATGAGCTGTGATCCTGGCCGAGCAGAGCAGCGGCTGGGAGTCACAGCCTTTGTACTACACCTCAAAGCACACCTGTCTCTCCCCCAAGTCAGCTTTCTCCCTCTTTTCTCACTCAGGAAGGCATGAGCTGGAGCCTGGAATTCACTGACTTACCCCTTCCTTACACTGGATCTTGTTGCTTCTTCTTCCTCTTTGGTCCTCAAGACCGAATGGTGGCTCCAGGCTCTCAGGTTTTCTTTGGACTTGTCTATAAAGCTAAAAAAAAAAAAAAAAAAAAAAAAAAAAAAAAAAAAAAAAAAAAAAGCCAGGACAGATCTTTCTGGAGCTGTTATATTGACAGTTCACCAACTCCCAGTGAAGTCCCACCCCTTACCTTGACATTCAAAGATGCTTCAGTCCAGCCCTACCTGACACAGGGACACACAGCCCATGTGTGTGTTCTCATTAGTCCTGCTGCCCTCGGGTCATTATGCTTTGCTAAGGCTGATCCCATCACCCCAATGTCTTTCTATCATTAAGGCTGGAAAGCAAACAAACAAACGCAAAAACCCCACACAATCCTGATCAGCCTGCAGCGAGGGTTCCGTGGTCGAGAGTCTGTGCTGTACAGTGAGGAGAACTGGAGTTCAGAGCCCAACACCCATGTAAGGAGAAGGGCAAGGTGTCCTTTGCTTGCCTATACCCCCAGCTCTGAGTGGGTGTGGAGACAGGAGGCTTACTCAAGTTTGCTGGTTTCCCGCCTCACTGAGAAAATGCTAGTCCTGAGTCCATGGAGAGATCTGGACTGGAAAGATAAGCAGAGAGTGACATAGTGATAGCTGTCCTCTTGTGATCGCTGAACACACCGCGTATACAACACACACACCTTTAGAAAGGATCTCACTGCTTACACAAACGTCAGCCTCCTGCTACCTCCTCAGTCTTCTATCAACCCCACTCATGACCCTGAACTCATGGTCCTTCAGCTTCTCCCTCCCAGGTGCTGTGGCTACAGGCGTTTGTCACCTGAGACTCTTCTGTCCACTTTTAAAAAACACACTCATAATCCTTTTTAATATCCTGGGCTGAGGTACAGCTGTCTTTGCTTGCCCTGTGTCTACGTGACAGGAGTTATTATAGGCTAGTGAAGAGCCTGGGGTTGAGAAAATGCTGGGGTTGCGATTCTCTGCCCTCCTGATGTTAGCAGTGAGCTGGATGTTTCCTGGCCTCTCTGAACATCATCCCTTTCTTGTCCACAGTAGGGAGAGCTCCTCATGCTGGGTGAACTTTATGTGTTCTCCACTGAGATATCTCTCCCGCTGGACAGGAGGCTGGCTTGTTTACCACCTAATTATTGTAATGGTGAAGTAAAATAATCATATGGGCTGAATGCCTCGTTCAGAACCAGGCAGAGATCATAGTTACAATAAAACAGTTTTTACAACTAGGTTGCTACCTGGCAGAACAGGCAGGTTCAGTGCACACTCAGTGTACACAGAAACCACATAATAATTAGGGTAACTCAAGAGGCCAGAGCAGCCTGAGATTCTGTATCTTCTTTCTGTTAAGATGAAAAAAAAAAAAAAGTTGTGTGTGCGTGTGTGGGTGCATGTGCTCACGAGTGTGTGTGTGCATGTGTCTGTGTGCCCTCCTGATAGCCTAGGGGTCCTGATGAGGGCATCAACTCTCAGAGAGCTGGACTTCCAGGCAGCTATAAGCTGGGAGTATTGGGAACAGAGCTCTGATCCCCTGCAAGAGCATTTTGCACTCTTAACTGCTGAGCTGACTCTCCAGCCCCAAGTTTCTGCATTTCTAACAGCTCCCAGGTGCAGTCTCGAGCCAAGAGCCTCACTTGGAATAGCTGTCTTTCAGTGTAGGGTTTGCAACCTACGGAATAATCTCTTCTTCTGCAGGGTTGCTATGGCTTCCGTAGGTTGCAAACCCTACACTGTAAGATAGATGCAGAAACATTGTGGTGGTAGGCATAAATTGCACATAGCCTTCTTGGCTCAGGAGAACACACACACACACACACACACACACACACACACACACGCTCGATACACACACATCAGCTGGTCTAACCTTGCACAGGCCTGAGATTTCCCAGGGGCCCAACTGCTGTGTTTCAGAAGTCAGTGCTCTGAGACAGAACAGCCGAGCACTAACCTTATAGCCCTGATTAATTCCCTCCCTTTGTTTGCCTCATTATCGTGATTAGGTTCTGCCCGTAGCATAGCAACAGCTAATTGTAGGCTGGTTGCCGAGTGCATAATTCCTGCTATTAAAATTTTATCGAGCCTTAATTGTGTTCCCTTTTTGCAGCAGGGAAGCTTCGAAGTTTCAGGGAGAGAGAGAGAGAGAGAGAGAGAGAGAGAGAGAGAGAGAGAGAGAGAGGATGTGGTTAGTGGGAGCTGATGATTTTTTAATCTTAGCAAGCCCTGTGAAGCCACCGTTCTGCAAGATCGCTGACCTTGAGATGGGTTCCAGTGGCCAGAAAGAAGCCCATCATTTATTTATTAGCTCTCCTGCAGGTCTGCAAACAATCCCTTGTGGCCAGGCAGAAGGCAGATTCTAGGTCAAGTGCTATTACAGAAAGCCTCAAAGGGCAGGCAGAGCAAGGAGCTGACCATATGGGCATCTGGGCGGAGAGAGCTGCGGGAAGCTAATG
The DNA here is from genome assembly GCF_011762505.2 of Arvicanthis niloticus. Classification (NCBI taxonomy): domain Eukaryota; kingdom Metazoa; phylum Chordata; class Mammalia; order Rodentia; family Muridae; genus Arvicanthis; species Arvicanthis niloticus. Next base: position 27,020,229 of record NC_133434.1, read on the forward strand.
TTGTGTTCCGAATGTAGAAGTGGAGTAGTGTGTGCATGCGCGTGCAGAGTGTCCCCCTTATTGCCTCTCGTTGACCCTCCAACTCTCCAGAGAACCAGGAGGCTTTTGAGATGGTTTTCTAGGACCATGTGTGCCAAATTGCCCAACCTGTGCTCTGCAAGAATTGGGAAGAAGAAGCCTATTACCAGCTGTTTCCTACAGCTGGCTCATACCTCTCTGGTTGCTGCAGAGCTTGTTAGTGCTGCACTTTCCTAAGCCCCACCCAGACCTGTGGCTGGGAGCAAGGAGGGAGGCTGGCCACCATTCCTCACCAACCTGCAGACCAGTGGTTCTCAACCTGGGGGGTTGAGTGACCCTTTCACAGGGGCTGCCTGATACCATTGGAAAACACAGATATTTATATTAAGATCCTCAACAATTATGAAGTAGCAACTAAAATAACTTTATGGTTGGGGGGGGCAGGTCACCACAACATGAGGAACTGTGTTAAAGGGTCTCTCAGCATTAGGAAGACTGAGAACTATTACTGCAGAAGGAAGGCAGTGTGGAAAACACAAAAAAAGGTAAGAACCAACCAGCCTTTGGGGAGGTATTCCCTTAACTCTGTTTAGCTCGTGTTGAAAGCGTGAGGCCTGCTGGTATGGCTTGACTTGTGCTATATTCTCACATAGCCTGGGGGAGCCAGAGTTTTGATCCCTCAGGTTCACGATTACCTGTCAAACTAGTCTGCAGAACATGATACTGTAAGGACACTTTGAGACCTTCTTTTATGGTCCTGGCAGAAATGGCAATGTTCTGAAGGGTTATTTGTCTCTCCCTTTGCTATCAGATCACTACAATCACAGTCTCTAAGAAACTGGAATTCCCCCCAGAAATCTCATGTTGAAAAGTAAAAGGCTGGAATCAGCCAGAGGAAGAGCTTGTCACCAGGAAAGAGATTTCACACAGTTCTGACAACTTGTCAGACCACTTTGAAGGAGACAAGAACAGGAGATCTGATCTTATGTGGGGCTGTTCTGTAGCAGTTAAAACCTTCCATCCTGGAAGCCTTAAGAGACAGGGTGTTAGGAAGGAGGGAAACAGCAGGATGTTCTAAGAAAAGTGAAACATCATCGAATCCTGCAGGAAAGCACCTTCAGCTCAGAAAGTAAACAACCCAAAGGATTCGGGAAGTTCCTGAAACTGACCAGATATCCTAGGCCTCTCCTTCCCTTAAGCGTATAAGAACTGTAGGGCCAGATGAGAGACACTCTCAGACCAGCTGAGCTACCTGGAAAATGCTCAGATCACGTGAGCTGCTGGAAAGACAGTCTGCAGCCCACTGAGCTGCCTGTGGGCTGTGTAGTGTGTTCCAGGTGCCCAGTTTTTTGTTTTTGTTTTTTTTTTCTGGGCTTTTGTTTATGCTGTGGTGGATTTTTGGTGACACAGCTGTCATAGAGTAGTCCTGTAAGTAACCCCTTATCCATATTCCTATAAGGAACTCTAATAAAACTTGTTGGTTGACCAAGTTGGACATTGGTGGTACCCATACTTTGGTCTGCTGTTGTTTCCCCATCTGGGAAGAATAGATGCTTGATCCTCTCTTTCTAGGAAGAGAACACAACTGGGTTCACAGTCTACCAGAACTGCTATAAATAATAAATAAATTTACATTGTGGCTGGAGAGTTAGGAATGCATGTTACTCATGTTGAAAACCCGAGCTCAGTTCCGTATTAGGTGGCTCACAACCTGTAATGGCAGCTCCACAAGCTCTGATCCTTCTGTCTAAGGGCACCTGCACGCACACATGCACCACATCTCCCTGCACGCGTGCACATAATTAATTATCTATCATGAAAGTCATGCAATGGCGTAAACGTGGAGATCAGAGGACACCTGGCAGGTGTTGTTTTTCTTCTTCCACCATGTGGACTCTGGGAATTCAACTCAGGTAGTCAGATTTGGTGGCAAAAGCCCTCACCCACCAAGCCATCTTGCTCCCTGTTGCTTTATATTTAACCCAAACCTCGTACGAGGGCCTCTGAGATGGATTGGGAGGGCTGTGGGGGAATGTTACTGGATCTCCCTCTTTATTCTTCTTCCTGAGGTGGGCATATGAAAAACATCTCCCTCCTCTTCATTTCACTGTTGTGTGGTTCCTCTATTGCTCCATTTAATGCCAGAGGCTGTGCCTAGCTTACTGGGGCTGCCTGGGCTCAGGCTCCGACCCTAACAACTCCAATCACAATGCTCTTCTAGATGCTTCTTTAAATTTGGACCAGGTCTGTCCCATTGAAAAGGACTCCACTGTGTGTCTTCCTCAAAAGATAGAAAGTTGCTTTTCCTGAGGAGCCAGCGCTTGTGTCTCAGGCAGCTTCTAGTGATCCCAAAGCAGAATATCTGTAATGAAACTTTGGCCTGCAGCGTTGTGAAGGACTAGGGCCTAGATCCACCCAGGGAAGTTCCGAGGAATCCAGCCTTACACTGCCACTGTCAGCTCTAGCAGGGATTTCTAAAGGAAGTAGGATTTTAGACTCTGGGCAGACAAGGCATTGTTGGATGAGTTGGCTTCAAGCCAAGAAAGAAAGGCTTTAGCTAAGACATGGTGACCAAGCTGTGTGAGGCATGAAAAACACAGTAAGCATATTTTATGGAGAGGAGGTAAATGGTGGGGGTCAGGGGGAGGGAGAACCTTCAGGGGAAGTTTAAAGCCAGAGCTAGAAGCTAGTGTCTTAGGGTTTCTATTGCTTCGACAAAACACCACGATCAACAAACAAGTTGGGGGAGAAAGGGTTTATTTGGCTAACCCTTCGATTTCATAGTCCATCACTGGAGGATGCCAGGACAGAAACTCAAGCATAGCTGGAACCTGGAGAAAGGCGCTCATGTAGAGGCCAAGGAAGAGTGCTGCTTAATGGCTGGCTTTTGTGGCTTGCTCAGCTTGCTTTCTTATAGAAACGACTGCCCAGGGATGACACCACCCATCATGAGCTGGGCCCTCCCCCAGTGAGGAAACGCTTTACAGCTGGATCTCATGGAGGCATTTCCTCAACTGAGGCTCCTTCCTCTCTGATGACTCTAACTTGTGTCAAGTTGACACATAAAATCAGCCAGTACACCCAGAATGGTGGTTTGAATGAGAAATCCTCCCTCCCGCCACCATGGATGCACATATTTGAACACTTTGTCTCTAGTTGGTGGCACTGTCTGGGGAGGTTCTGCAGGCTTGCTGACGGAGGTTGGTCGCTGACTGCTCTGAGCGAGCTTTGAGAATTTAAAACCTTATTCGCTTCCAGTTAGTTCTTTCTGACTTCCTCCTGTGGTTGAAGATGTGATGGCTAAGCTTCCTGCTTTGTGCATCCACTGCCATCCCTCCCCACCACTGTGGACTTGTCTTCAGGAAAGTAAGCCCAAATAAATCCTTCCTTCCATAAGTTGATTTTGCTCGTAGTATCACGTTCATGAAGCTGTGGGTTCCATCTCTTGAACCTCATAAAGGCTGCATAAACTGGGCATGGTGTTGCATACCTGTAATCTCAGCCAATGGCAGGTGGAGGCTAGAAGGCCAGAAGTCCAAAGTCATCTCAGCCAGCCTGGAAAATGAGAGAGTCTATCCAAAACACAAAACAAAGAGCTTCTGCGGCTAGGCAGCTATAAAAACTATGCAGCTGAGACATTTATTAAAACCTGTAGTTCCAGACACTCTGTAACAGAATGTGGGGACTGAGGTGAACTGGACGGCCCCAAACTCTCTTAAAGGGGAAGGAAAAGTCTCCACTTCAGCACCTGCCAGGTTTAGCCGTGGAAGAATGTAGGCCAAGGGTTGCCTACCCTTTAAGTTTTCAAAAGAAGCTTGGAATGTGAATTTTTAGATGAAATTTTCCTATTTAAAAAAAAAAAACAAAAACCCAGCTTCAATCAAAACATGCCTGCAGGCCTTGAGTTTGCAACTTACTGCTTGAAAGGTTCAGAAGGATTCCCAGATCCTAATCATAATCATGGGGCCGCTGTTTCAGGAATTGGTTACAGCAGATCATATTTTTTTTCCTTTTATGTTTGTTGTCTTTTAGAGGAGGTTGGTAGTTACACAGAGAAGAAAAATAAGACAGAGGAAGATGAGCTGATGGAAAAGTATGAGAAAGACGTAGAAAGGGCTTGAGGACAGACACGGTCCTGTCCTCTAGATCAACAACACTGCAGCATGCATCTCTTTACAACTTAGTGGCTCTGTGGCATCCCCTCTCACAGTGATTGGCCTGGCCAGGGGTCAAGGTTATTAGTAAACATCGTGCAAAAGGCTAGAGGAGTGCTTGTCCACTGGCATGTGCTCTGGGGGAAATCTGCCTGTTGAGATCCAGTGACCAGGTAGCAAGGTTAGCTATGAAAGAAGGGATGGAGGGCTGGGGATGGGAGGACCCGAGGCCCTCAGTTGGAAGGAAGCTTTGAATCCTGTTTTCCCAGCATCCTATAAACTGAGCATGGTGATACACACCTATAATCACATCAAAGGGGAAATGGAGGCAGAAGGACAAAGTTTGAGGCTAGTCTGGGAGTGGGGGTAGGGAGAGAAGAGAGGTTCAACTTTCAGTTGCCCCTGTCAAAGTGCCAGGTGCACGAGTGGCTTGGCCATCATGGACTTTTTAACTTCAATTTCGTGAGACCAGAAGAACAAACTAGATTAACTTCTGTCAACCCAGAAACTCCTGAGAAAAAGAAAGTCGTTTAAGTCACTATGTTTTGAAGCAATTCCTTACAAAGCAACAGTGGAAACACTTAGTAGATAGCCACCCCTTGACACCCACTGCTTGGCTGGATCTCTGACAATTAATGATTTAGATAAGTTAGAGTCTCGTTGTCCGTACCAAGACGTTGACTTTTGTTTCAGTGGCCAGAAGCAGCTTTACCTATGGGAAGAAGGGGCTGTTAACAGCTGAGGAACTGTCATTAGCTGGGCACACTGAGCAAAACAAAGGGCATTTTCCTTAAGACTTACTTTCCTTTTTAACTATTTGTATGCCCATATAGGCCAGAAGAGGATGTCAACCCCCCTGGAACTTGAGTTACAGGTGGTATTAGCCACCTGTCATGGATGCTGGGAATCAAACTCAGGTCTTCTATGCGATCACCAAGCACTTAACAGCTGAACCATCTCCCTAGTCCTCAGGAGTTGACCAGTAAAGAAGAATAGACCTAGATAATTCCTGTCAGGACCAGTTTCTACCAGGAAAAAGACTAACTTGTGATTGTCCGGTGAATTTTACTTTCTGCAGCAAATTTAGTCATAAAGGCACAAGCTGGGCAACCCGTACAGCATCCACACATCCTGCATTTGAAGGACGAGATCTCTTCTTAACGGCTCAATGTTGCATGTTTTTCAGCTTCCTCTGGGTTCAATTCATAAGCAGCTAATTGAACTTGGGCTTGATTCAGCCCGTGGATATTATCCCTGCGGATCAAAGGTCCCTGGGCAATCAGCTTTAAGTCTGAAGCGTTGCCGGTGAGCAGGCAGCTCCAAGTGAGATCTGTCAGCCTTAGCCGACTTCTAGGATGTCTGGTACAAGCGGCCATGGAAGTAGCTAAAATAAAGTCTGTAGTTTACACAGTGAGCTGGGGGCTGTTTCATGAGTTAGAAAGCCATTGGGATGGGTGATGAGTAGAAGCCATAAAAAGAAATGAGGTTAAAATCCACTTGTTTTCTCTCATCTCAGTAAATTCTTGGAAGGAGGAAATTCAGATGAATGAGATATGAACATGGACTTGGCAGGGCTTCTGGAGAGAACTGATCAACCCTTCCCCCTCTTGTGAGTCACAGTGGCTAACTTTTGTCGAGTATTTTCTACAGGTCAAGCATTATGCAAGAATACTTAGGAATTCATTCTTTAATTTTATCCTTGGCACATTCCTTCAAGGTACTATGATTTTAATGCCTACTTTATGACACCTTGGTCAGTAAGTGTCACACGGCCACACTGAACAGATCACGATGCGCCTGTTCTGGCAAGAATGAAGATAGTCTAAAGACTCTGCTCTTTGACTATTGGAGTGTTGAAAAAAAAATTGGCCCCTGGAAACTGGCATCCCTCCAAGATTCTTATACTTGGAGAGGGAAAGGGATGAAGTCTGGTGCCAATCAGAAGAGAAGCTTGTTTTCCGGGCAGAGATTTTCCATAGTTCTGACCAATGGAGAAGAGACTGTCCTGAAATGATGATGATGGTGGTGATGGTAGGCAGGACTACACCCTGATAGGAATTGCTTGGTTATGCATACCTTCACTATCTATTTAAACATAACCTTATGGCAGGACCCTGGAGATGGACTGTGGAGGTCACTGGGCCTCTGTCTTCCTCTTCCTAGGGTGGCCATGTTGACTAGATCTCCCTTTTCTGCTTTTCACACTTGTTGTTGGATTGGCCTGTTGAAGATGGGTGGTGCTGTGTTAGCAGGAGCCCCAGAATTCCTGGCTAAGCATGCCGCCCTTCCTCAGTTCTCACTCCCACCTCTAGCAGCCTCTGCTCCACTATCCTGGATGCTCAGTTCCATTTGGAAAACTAGACTGCTCAACCACTCATCTGCATCTTGTAGATGAAATTTGTCCTAGAAATTTCTGTCTGGGCTGCCCTCTGAAATAACACATCGGCCAATTCTGTTCTAGCATGGTCCTTTCACTCAGCATCCTCTGAGCCTTTACAGCTTCAAACTGAATGTCTGCACCAGTCCTCAGCCCCTCCTCTTCAGATACTTGTTGTGTGTACATCTATGTTCATATATGTTCATGGGATACAGATGCATATTGTGTGTGTATCTATCTATGTTCACATGTATGGGTGGGGTGCATGTGCATATTGTGCATATGTGTCTGTGTTCAAATGTGTGGGTGGGGTGCATGTGCATATTGTGTGTATGTGTCTGTGTTCACATGTGTGGATGGGATACATATGCATGTGTCTATGTTCACATGTGTGTGTGTGGAGGGGGATACATGTGCATATTGTTTGTATGATCCAGAGGTCAGGGTTGGGTGTCCTCTTGAATATTTTATTTCACCTGTTTTTTTTTTTTTTTCCTTGAGACAGTCTCTCATTTAACCTATAGTTCACTAGTCCAGCTTTAGGCTGTCTGTCTGTCGGTCTGTCTGTCTGTCTGTCTAGTGAGCTCTAGGAATCTATCTGTCTCTGCCTCCCTAGAGCAGGAATTACAGTAACCATTAGTATACAATTGCTAGACAATCTAGTTAAGGCCCTCTTGCTTGTATGGCAAGCACTTTCCCCGCTGAGCCACCCTCCCAAACCTCACAACAGATATTTTTATGGACTATGCTGCCTCTCTGTGTGAACCCCCAAACCCAAACTTCTGAAAACCCCAAGCTAGTCAAGCAAATAAAGAGCAGACCTGGAACAGTGAGCTCACATGGACAGCTCATGCCTTTATCTTTCCACTTTCCATAGAGACATGGACAAGGAGCCTTTTTTTTTTTCTTCTGCAAAGTCAATGATAAAAGACATTTAGCACTCAGCCTTGCCATGGGGACAGCAAGAAGTGGTGAGCACTGAGGCAAATTGGCAAGCAACTGCTTGATCTATGGGAAGCAGACATCTCTCAGATCCCTCCAGGTATTGCTACAAAAGGGCTGTGCTGAATTGTCTGAACTTTCTAAAGCCTGCCGGAATTGGGGGTTTTTGTTTGAAAACTTTTGACTTTTATCAGCTTTTTTTTTCTTTTTCTCATCTTTTCTTCTTCCTACTAACTTCTAGGCCTTAAGAACAGTTAAAATGGTTTCTATGAGCCAAACAAAGTGAGTCTGCAGACACCTATGGGTGTCTGTTCTTTCTTACCAGGTAGACCCAACACCCTGACAAAGTCCAAGGGTGGAGGAGTCTTACCCCACTTGACATGAATATTGTACTTCCAGGAATATAGACTCATCTGCAGGAGCTTCCCAAGCCGCTGTGTCCTGTCATCTTTGAAGCTGACATGATGCTTGTGGCCAAGTGACAAACTGTGAATCTTCTCATGTGGCCCCTCATGACCTCCTAAGTCATCTTGTTAATGTTAATGGTGCTGGAACCTAACAGTCTAGTTCTGTATCCATTCTTGCCAGCCCCATTCTTTCTTGGAGAGGTTTTGACTGTTTTCCTTCAATCTGATTGTATGTGGAGCTTGGAGCATCACTTTTTTTTTTTCTGTAAAATCCACAGCTGGATTCAAAACCTCATTGAAGTCTGACGGTCTACCAGCATTCATAGAAACATGGACTCATGGGCTGGTGATATAGCCCAGTAGGTGGAGTGTTTATCTAGTGTGAGTGAGGTCTTGGGTCTGATCCTCTGTACCATGTAAACTGGATGTGGTGGCACATACCTATAATCTTGACACTTGAGAGGTGGAGGTAGGAGGAACATAACTTCAAGGTTAACCTTGTTACAAAGGAGCTCAAAACCAGCTCTTGTTCCCAAAGAGCCATGGAGGTGGCTTAGTGTATAGAAGGCCTAGTGTTGACACATGTTCAATCCCAGGAACTATAAAAAAGCTGGGTGTATTGGGCTCTACCTGTGATTCCAACATTTCTAAATCAAGATGAGGGGAAATAGAAAAACCAGCCAGAAGCTTACAAGCCAACCAGCCTGGAGTGTTCAGCACAGCAGAAACTAGAGAGACCCTGTTTCAGCACAGTAAGTAGAATGTGAGAACCAACTCCCAAAAGTTGTCCCCTGACCTTCAAATTCCATGCCATGTGTGTGTCCAGGTATGTAGACAACACACACACACACACCCATAGTGAAAACTAATGAGTTCTTGTACTTCAGAGGCCCAGCCGATGCTCACCACCTGTCCAGCTCCTTCCTTCTCTCTTCCCACCTCCTATGTATAGGAATCCATCTTGCAGCTCTGCTCTGATGGCTAAGGATAAACATCCAGGCTTCATCTCAGTGTCATCTGAATCCCCATCTCCAGTCTGGAATTCCCACCTTAGTGCCTGGTGGAACTGTTGTTCTGGATCTCAGTTCCCCTCTGAATGCAGATACATGTGCTCCACCCCATGGGTCAGCCTGGCTTTAGCATCTGGCCTACAGACAGAGGACACACACAGTCCTGGGCACCATCTCTGGGTCTGCCATTTCCACGATCTCACTTCACAATGAATCTGCTTCCTCCTGTGGTGGTTTAAATACGCTTGGCCCATGGGAAGTGGCAGTATTAGGAGTTGTGGCCTTGTTGAAGGAGGTGCCTCATTGTTGGGGTGGGCTGTGGGTCCACTGCTCAAGCTCCTCCCAGTGTGGAGGACTCCCATCCTGGCTGCCTTCGGAAGAGTCTCCTGTCTGACTTCAGATCAAGATGAAGAATTCTCCTTCAGCACCATGTTCTGCCTGCAGGTTGCCATACTTCCTGCTGTGATGATAATGGACTGAACCTCTCAAATTGTAAGCTAGCCCCAATTAACTGTTTTCTTTTGTAAGAGTTTCCTTGGTCATGGTGCCTCTTTACAGAAAAAAAAAAAAAAAAAAAAAAAAATCCTTAACTAAGACACACAGCCACCCAAGCCATGCTTTTAAACTGAGCCTTCCGAACGACCAGAGCATTTGCACTCTTTATGTTTGTCCTGCCTCCCCATTAGTGTAACCAGGACCAAGGCAGCTTGCTGTTGGGTGACTTACATAACTTGCCATGATAATCTGATGTGTGATGGTTTGTATATGCTCAGCCCAGGGAGTGACACTATTAGAAGGTGTGGCCCTGTTGGAGTAGGTGTGTCACTGTGGGTGTGGGCTTTAAGACCCTCCTTTTAGCTGCCTGGAAGCCAGTATTCTGCGAGCAGCCTTCAGATGAAGATGTAGAACTCTTAGCTCCTTCTGCACCATGCCTGCCTGGATGCTGCCATGTTCCTGCCTTGATGATAAGCCAGCACCAATGAAATGTTGTCCTTGTAGAGTTGCCTTGGTCCATGGTGTTTGTTCACAGCAGTAAAACCCTAACTAAGACATGATGTAATATCACTTTAGTCAAAGACTTCAACCAGTGGGGGAATGGGGATGTGAGGAAGAGTTCCTAACCTTGGCTCCTGGAGTGTCTGAGGGTGGAAAACTTGACCTGAGCACCAACAAGTAAGTAAGCATGTATTCTTTTTTCTCCTCTCTTCACTGTGGGTGTGATGTGCCTGGCTCCTGTCATTGTGACTTCCTGTGGCCTGGAATTGTGAGCTAGCTAGCATGAACTCTTTTTTTTTTTTTTTTTTTTTTTTTTTTTTTTTTTTTGGTTTTTCGAGACAGGGTTTCTCTGTATAGCCCTGGCTGTCCTGGAACTCACTCTGTAGACCAGGCTGGCCTCGAACTCAGAAATCCGCCTGCCTCTGCCTCCCAAGTGCAGGGATTAAAGGCGTGCGCCACCACCGCCCGGCTGCACGAACTCTTCATCTCCTAAGTAGCTTTGTTGGGTGTTTTACCACAGTTATGAAGCCAGGATGGTCCCCTAACTAGTAATCTACTCAAAATAAGTCTTAGCTCCAGCTCTCCATGGGAAAGGGAGAGGACTGTTGTAATTGTATCTTGTTTGTTCTTGAAAACAAAAAAACCGTATAGTGGCAGATGACCCACAAATGCATTTACTGCCCTGTGTCTTAAAGGTACAAGGACATGTCCAGCCTTCTGTAGTGAAAGACTCAACTGGTCATGGGTCCCCACAGCCACTCTCATTGTTCTGCATCTTGGAGCTAACTTTGTTGACCTCCTGAAAAGTAAGCAGGCATGAAGGTACTAAAAAATGGTATTGGCTAGTGTCATGGCCAAGTCTGACATTTTCTATCACCAAGTGGTCCTGGTACGTAAGTATTATTCACTTAAATAGTCAGTCACTGTCAACAAATTCCAGGTTTCTGAGTAAAATTAGCAAAACAAACTATGGGCATAAAATTCATTCAAAGTTCAAATTAGTGACAGCACTTGCTTTCAGTTAGTCTGTCCAACTCTTTGAACACCAACCCTCTTCTACTGGTCTTCTTCCCCCCCCCCCTTTTAATAAATAAATAAACAAGTGTGATTGACCTTTTTGTTCAACTGCTGTTGGGTTCAATCATATCATCATGACACCATGCTCTTGTCTGGGAGTGAGGTAATTAAATGAGTTGACAGGAAGGCAGCAGGGTGGTTGTGTAGCTTCTCTGGGGTACCCCACTCCCATGGCTTGGGGACCCTTGTGACTGAAGGATGGGGAACAATAAGGGGCTCATGAGGATGAGGGATATTTGAGATGAGGGTTCTTACTGTCTCCATTCTTGGAGAAGCCTTGTGACACCCATGCTCTGGGCTCCATTCTCCCTACTCTACATACCTGGGTTTGCTTCCTACAGGCTCTGTGACATTGTCCCAAAACTCAGCCTCTTCCCCTAGGACCTAACATACTCTCACACTCCTCTGATACCTCTTACTCAGATGCTTAAACTGGAGTGTCAAGTCCCCTCAGACACTGCCCTCCAGTCCTGCTCCTTGGGCCTCGCCACACTTCAGGTCTTCCAGATGGACTGTGCAGTTCTCTTTTGCCCGTTCTGGGAGCTACACAGGGATTCCTCTCCACCCTCATTCTGCTCTTTAACAGATGTTAGTGGTTTCTCTCTCTGTAATCCACCATAGACACTTCTGCCAACTTTTAACTAGCCACTCCACATTCAAGATCCTGCCAGAGTGCCTGGGCAATCCAGCCTACAGCTTCACATCAAGGGTGGCCATTACTAGCAGCCACTACCTGCTAGACAGAGCCTCCCCTGACTCCCTCACCTTTGATTTCTGTGCATTTTGAATTGTCAGCCCCGTCTCTGCTTCTCAACATGCCCTGCACTCTCCTGCCCACACACTTTAGGTCGCAGCAGCCTTGTGCAGGGAAAGCAAACCTTTTTCATTTCTCTCTCTTAGGGAAATCATTCTTTCCAAAGCCTGCTCAGTGCTCACATCTGCCACGTAGCTTCCTTGCCTCACCCCAGGCTCCAGCGATCTGTCAACTTCAAAGAGCTTGAGAGCTTATTATCTGGAACATTCTTTTTGATCCTTAACAAGAAGCTTTGTGATTTTTTTTCCCTCCATTCACTTGGCTGACTGGTACATTCTTTGAAAGCAGGGACATGCCTTCCGGACCCTGTGGATGGTCTTGCTTAATGGGTGAAGCCATTTCTAAGCCTTCTCTGAGAAGAAGATATGCTGGGTAGTCTTATATCCACTTGACACATAAACTAGAGTTATTTGAATGAACAAAAACCTCAAATGGGAAAATATCAACATAAGATTCAGCTGTAAGGCATTTTCTTAATGATTTGTGGGGAGGGCCCAGTCCATTGTGTGGGGGTGCCACCCCTGGGCTGATGGTAATCCTTAGTTCTATAAGAAAGTGGGCTGAGCAAGCTAAGGAGAGCAAGCCAGTAAGCAGTACTCCTCCATGACCTCTGCATAAGCTTCTGCCTCCAGGTTCCTTCCCTGTTTGAGTTTCTGTCCTAACTCCCTCCGGTGATGAACAGCGTTATGGAAGTATAAGCTGAATAGACCCTTTTCTCCCCAGCTTGCTTTTTTTTTTTTTTTTTTTTTTTTTGGTCATGGCGTTCTAGGCACAGCAATAGCAACCCTAACTAAGAAAGAGGTGATGTGTCCATTTCTCTCATCTCCAGCTTTCAGGAGGTGGCTCAGACGGGTTAGCAAGGAGGCTATGCCTTAGAGTGGCTATGCCAGGCATCTGCTTGGGATTCCCATGATGCAGGCAGCCTGGAAGAGCCCCCATCACATATGGACATAGTGTTTGCACTGTAGCAATCTTTTGTTGATTGTGGCCATGAACCACAAGCCCCACTAACTCACATCACCCATTTGTCTCCCCAGAGACTCAGGGAGTGGGCACAACACCAAAGGCCTAAGGCACATGCGCTTTCACCTCCTTTCTCTGTGCAGAGTTGCTGGCGAGAACTCAGTTGCATAGCAACATTAGGAAGCTTGGCCCCTCCAGCAGCCCAGCAGTAGGATTCTCCATGCATGGCAGAAACTCTCTGTGGATCCTCAGGATTCTCCTATCAAAGATCCCAGGATGTGGCCCAGGTAGTGAGGTCTCTCCTTTCTCAGGGCCAAGAAAGGAAAGAACTAGCCCTTAGTGTCTTCCAACTGTGGTTCCTCTCCCCAGCTCCCCAAGCCAGCCCGTGTCTCCTATGCACTAGCAAGCTAATGTTTTTATATATATATTATTTTATGTCTGTGGAATACATATGTGAATGTGTGTGTGTGCCTGTGTAGGCCAGAGGTCAACATAGGTGTCTTTCTCAGTTGCTGCCTTTATTTTTCATCTTTGTGTGTGTGTGTGTCTTATGTCACTCCAAGTGACTAAGACCCAACGCAATGTCTGCAGATTTGTGTGTTTTCTACAAACCTTAGGGGTTTGACTTCTCCCATCCCAAAAATCACCCAGAACGTAACTGCTGGGGAGACAAGAGACTGAACAATTGCCTCTAGGAAAGTGCCAAACGACCTGTGATGAGTAGAGTCAGGCCCCTGCCTCACCTCTCAGCTGCTTTCCCTGAGCCCTTCTGAGGGAGACCTGAGATGGAGCAATAAGAGTCGCCAACTCTTTTCTTTAAAGACCTTGCAGAGTCTTGACCTAGGTAATATCCTGCCTCTCTGTCCCAGGGTGAGACGTGAGCCTTGCTTATATCTTATTGGACTCATTTAGCTGGGTTCAAATCCCAGTTCTGCTCATTACTGTCTAGGCAACCTCCTAACATTCTTTTATTTCCTTTTTTTTTTTTTTTTTTTTTTTTTTGGTTTTTTTGAGACAGGGTTTCTCTGTGTAGCCCTGGCTGTCCTGGAACTCACTCTGTAGACCAGGCTGGCCTCGAACTCAGAAATCCGCCTGCCTCTGCCTCCCAAGTGCAGGGATTAAAGGCGTGCGCCACCACGGCCCGGCTATTTCCTCCTCTTGAAAATAAGAATGTAATAATATCTGTTGAATTTGTGTAAGAACCAAAGTAATGTGATTTGGCCCAGCATGGCACTTAGTAAAGGCTCAAAATTAACACTGTTACCTGAAAGGCTCTTTGAGTCTGACTGAGACATAGCTTAGGGGCTAACCCTATCCCACAACTGCGAACGCTAATAGAGGTGAACTCTTATTAGTGTGGCAGCGCTGGTACTTGGGTCCTTATGGTTATTCAGATACCGGTCCTGTTACCCAGCTCTTCTTCCCTGCCTTCTCTCCCACCTCAGTTTCCCATCCTTTGGAGATTACTACTGAGACTGCCTGGATGTGCTGCATGCCCTTCAGGGCCCTCAGATGAGCAGTTACTCTGCCCTTTACCCCCTAACTGCTGTGTGTTAATTACTGGGCAGGTGGAGGCAGCTGCCACGATTGGGCCGCACCTGCTATAGCCTGTCAGCCCAATGTCAGATGCAACCCCAGGGCAAATAGCAGTCCAGCTAATGAAAAGCCCAGCTTTGGCCCTGGAGCTGCGCAGCTGCTGGCTTTGTGTTTCTCCACCGTTTACTTGGTGATCTGGCCCTCAGCACCCAGAACCAGGGCCAGAGCCTTGGCACCACAGTCCCCTTCTCCGGTGATCTGGTTACAGAACACATCCTCTGGCTCATCTTGAAAAAGCAGCTTTTTGCTATAACTTCAGGAACTCTGGGAGGAAAAACCTCCCCAAGCCTCAAATATTTTCCTACTACAGACTTGAAATTCTACTGATTCAGGGCAGCAATTCTCAGGACCCAGGCACATCTCCTGGGCAGTGTCAACTGGCATGTTAGAAAAGCAGATTCTTGGGGCTGGGGCTATAGATTATAGAGTATTTGTTTAGCATGCAAGAATACACGAGTTCCATTCCCAGCAGCACAGAAGCCAGGTGCGGTGGTGATGCAAGCCTGTGATCCCTACACTCAGAACGTAAAAGGAGAGGGGAGGACCAGAAACTCAAGGTCATCCTCCAAGTGTGACCAAATAAATCCTCCTTAAGTTGCTCTGTCAGGAGTTTTGTCTCAGCAATGAGACAGAGTTACTAATACAGAAGAAAGAGGTCTGGGTTGACAGCATGAAAGGATGGCACCAGTGATGAGGATTTGAGAATCTTAGATGTATAGACCAGCAGAGAGAGGGGAGAATTGAGAAAGAGATGCTCCCTTCAGTCTCCCTATCTCACTCGCTCTAGTCCTCAGGGACTGATTCTCATCACCATTCTTCCCTCTCCAGCATCCATTCCAAGAATGGCACTGACGCCGCACTCACTCTTGGTGCGTCTTCCCAACCTCCTTTGGATGCGTGTCTCACAGGCTGTAAGGCTCCTAATTTAGAGAGGTGACTGGTGACTGGAAATATGGGAGGGGTGAGCTCTCCTGCCATCCTGGATCCTTGGCTTTAAGAAAAGAGTTTTTGCAATTCATGCTGAGATCACTTTTGACCAGATACCTTAAGTTCCTCATGGTCAGTCCACAGGCAGTCAGCCGAGAGCATCCCCAGAGAGAAAGACAAGTCCCTGGAAAAAGAAATATGTACAGTTTATAGCAGCACATTCAGTGGTAGTTTGAATGAAAACACTGCTTACCCCACCCCTCTAGGACTCAGATGTTTGACTACTTGGCCCCCGGTAGGCAGTAATGTTTGGGTAGTTTTAGGAGGTGTGGTCTTGCTGGAAGCAGTTTTTGAGATTTGAAAAAAATTCTCCCACAGGTGACATATATACCTTTAATCCCAGCACTTGGGAAGTAGACACAGGCAGGTCTCCCTGTGAGTTCAAGACCAGCCTGGTCTACAGAGAGAGAGAGAGAGTTCCAGGACAGCCAGAGTCACACAGAGGAACCCTATCTAGAAAAACAAAGAAAACAAAAAAGCAGACAAGCAAACAAACAAACAAACAAAAAATCTCCCATAATTCCTAGTGTTCCTAGTGCTTTCTCTGCTGTGTGGTTGGAGTTTAAGATGTGAGCTCTCTGCACCCAATTCCTTCTGCCATGCCAGCTGCTTGCTGCCGTCGCCTCCCCAAACCCCGCACACTCTTAGTTCTCTGGAACTAAAAACCAACCAAACTTTTCCTTCTATAAACTCCTGTGGTCATGGTGTTTTATCACAGCAATAGAAAAGTAGCTAATAAGCGCCCCTTGGTTGTCAAGCCTTTACATCAGTACTTGAGGCTATGACGGAGCAGGAGAGTGAGCTAAGATCCTAGTCTCTCTAGACAGGCTCATGCACAGGGATTTTTAGGTCTGTTCTCCCAATTTCCCTCTTTTCCTCTTGCCAATGGTTTCAGAGTCAATGTTTCATCATTAATTAAAGGGTGTAATCCCCACTAGAATTTCATCTCCATTGACTGGGTTCTGGGCTTAGGTCAATCAGGGTTCAAATCTTTGCTCTACTGTTTGTTAATCATTATGTTCTGGGTTAAATATTTAAACTCTTGGAGCTTCATGGTTTCCTTTGTAAGATGGAATCCACGTTTTATGCTTCCAGACAGATATCTATAGATACTCATTATTATTTCAAGGGTTAAAAACATGTGTCTGGATTTCTTACAAGCACCTCTCTTCAAAGTTACATAAAGAGGCGTGCTTAGAGGCAGAAGAGAGTGGTTGAGGATTCTGACATGGTCTTGGATTGCTGGTGTTTCTACAAATGCAATCATAAAGTGTAAATATAATATGGCCCAGGCCTGTGGTGGCACATGCCTTTAATGCCAGTGCATTAAAGAGTAGAGGTAGAGTAGAGGCTGGCAGATCTGTGAATTCAAAGATAAGCCTGGACCACATAGGAGATTTCACACATGTGTGTGTGTGTGTGTGTGTGTGTGTGTGTGTGTGTGTGTGTGAGAGAGAGAGAGAGAGAGAGAGAGAGAGAGAGAGAGAATGTGTGTGTGTGTGTGTGTGTGTATGTGTGTGTTTGTCGGGGTAGGGGCTGGGAGCATTACTAACCCGCATTCTCTTCTCTGGTCCCACTTGCTCCCGCTCCCTGAAGGCGGAAAGGCAGACTATGACTTGCAATTACTAGCAATAGAATTGAAGGAGCCCATTACCTGGGCTCTTCAAAGGCAAGCACAGAAAGAGCTACTTAGCCTCTTAATTGAATGCAGCCTCCCAGCATCATCTAATGCTTGGAGCTGTCCCCAGTCTTGGCGCCTGTCCCCTTGATGGTCATGAGTGAACTCTTTTATGTGTTCTCATGAGGAAAGAGAAGAGTGCTTCTCTGTAACAGTCTCAGACACATGTTTGTAAGCCAGAAAGATCACGAAGCCTGTTTCATCAGGGTTGAATGAGAGCTGGGGACTGAGGACGGGAGAGGCTTAGAGGAATCAGGCCCCCCGTGGGAATTCTAACTTCCTGGCTGCTTGGAGATCAATGGTAGCCTTTGTATGTGCATCCCAGCTGGAGGGGCCTGGGGCTGGCAGGTGTTTTCCATTATTAATAGTGAGATCTCTTTCCTTCCTGATAGTCTCCTTCCACATGTATGGAACCACTTAGAAAACCAGCCATGTCTATGTGAGTGTTAAGTAGGTATCAAGGCAGTGGCCCTTCTTATCAAGTGTGGCAGGCCTTGTGCCTAGGACCCTCTGGACTTCCAAGGGCCAGGAAGATATTTTAATTTGGGTTTCTCTTAAAACCATGATGAAAAGAAAGAAAAATAAGGAAAGAAACAATAACGAAGATAGTCTAATGAATCAACTATTTGTCTATACTAGTGCAGTTACAAAATATAATATTTAACATCTTATTTTACTGGAAGGGCCCACAAAGGCAAAAGTGCACAAAGCCTGGGGACATTATATTATGGTCTGAGACACGGGGTTGGAAGACATTTTAGTGGAGTCTGAACACAAAGATGTGATTCTACCTTGGGCCCTGGAAACGTCTTGACCTCAACTAAGTCATTTTGCTAGGTTATAGCGGTCTCGGTGGTGGTCTAGGGTTCTGATGTGCAGAAAGAGATTGAGTGTCCCCCCTCTTCTCTTTCTCTCTGGCCAGGATCTAAGGACAAAAATCATTACACAACTGCAAATTCATAAGCATTCAGTAGGTGTGTGCCTATGGGGACAATGGGGCCTGCATTCCATGCATGGTACAGGAGTGAAGTGTACAGCCATTACTTCTCCATTCCTGGGAAAGGTAAGTTGGTAAACAGCTGGGCTATTGAAAGTGTGTGGGGTCCCAGGCAATGGGCCAAGAGAATGGCACAGCCCCATCAGAACCCATCAAGATGAGGCAGTCTGACTCAGGTATAACAGCTGGTAGGGAGAGAAGGTTCCATAAGTGAGAGGTGTGGTCCACCCGCAGGCCAGCTCATTAGCCAGCTCAGTGGACCTCTCAGCTGATATGAAGAACTGAAGAGATCTGGGAACTGAAAATGCCTTTTCACAAATACACTCGGGAGCCAGCAAGACAGCCGAGCGAGTAAAGGTGCTGACAACCCAAGTTCAGTCCTAGAACTGGGTATAAGTAGAAGGAGAGAACTGAATCCATAAAGTTGTCCATTGTCCACATGTGTTCACAAAACACATGCCTCCCCACACAAAGGCAAACTTGGAAAAACAGAAAGAGAGAAAGGGAGGGAGGGAAAGAAAGGGAGGGGCAGTGATGGTGTTTCCTATTCCAGAGGAGGATCAATTTAAAGTCATCTTCAGCTACGTAATGAATTCGAGGTCAGACAGGGTTGCATGATACCCTGTCCAATGAGGAACGGGGAGAAAGGAAGAAAGAATAAGACCACAGGAGAGAGAGAACGTGGGGACATTTTGATTAAGATCTGCTTCTTGATGTGACATAGCTTCTTCCTTCTTCCCAGAGACTCATGGGAAACAAGGCAGCACCAGAACTGGGTTGTATGTTCTGAGCTATCATTTACTGATAAACATGTCTGCCTTGTGCTCCAACCTGCCTCCTCATCCTTCCTCTCCTTCTTCTTCTCCCTTCCCTGTTTCCCCCTTCCAACCTCCCCTCTTTCACCCATTCTTTATTCTCCTCTTCCCCTCCCTTTTTCCAGAAAGTTCTTTCTTCTCACCAAAAAATGCAGGGGACATGTCTATCTCAGGCTTCCCAGCTGTGAGGACCCCAGGTTGGCATGTCAGGAAGGTTTCTGATAACAGCTGCTTAATCTTTTGGTCAGGCTTGTGTGCCTTGTTCTGACTATGAAGTCTTTCCGGGTCACCCCAGCATCGTTTGTCATTTATGTCATTTCCTGATCCTCTTGTTGCGTTCCTTCTGTGCCTTGGTAGGGAACAGAGGTGATCCTTTTCAACTGATTCTTGAGGACAGGGTCCAGGTGGTCATGCTGTGGAGACCATCAGCCAGCTGTGGAGAGATCAGTTAGCTGGACTTCACTCTGCGAGCCTGCAGAGCTGGCAGGTCGGCGGCCTGCGGATACAAGCCCCATCATCTGCATGGGCAAACCAAAGGCTACTGAAACTAGTGAGGGACAGCTTGGCTGTTTCACCTACCCTGTGGGGAGAGGAAAAGCAAGGCTCAGCTAGAAGGGTGCAGATATCTAACTGTGGTGGGGTGTAGAGCTGACTGAATGGTGGACAGAGCTCTTGCTACCTCTGTGGAACTCGACCCACCAAGCTACTGTAATTAACAGTCAAAGAAATATGCATTCACATAATCAAAAACCATCTTGAGACTTATCAGATGGGCAGTTCGATAATAAATGTCTTTGAAGTTTGCCTTCTAAGCAGGTATTCTCAAAGCCTACAGGGAAGAGTCCACCAAGCTTTCTGAAGACATGGGTTGGGAAAAAAAATGCAAGTCCGAATATATTTCTTGACACAGCAATTCATTTCTAAGAACGGACCCTAAGAGAGGCATGCCTTGCAAGAGTGAGGACCTGGGTTTGAATCCCCAGAGACTGCATGAAGTTGAACACCATGGTGACCCAGCATGCCTGCCATCCCAATGGGTTTATAGTGAGATAGAAGATGGTGAGCCAGAAATTGGTTCTCTCCAGGTTCTAGAAGCCAGACACCTGTTGTCAAGGTGGCATGTCCTTCGCAGGCTGCAGGGCCTCATCTTTCCTGGCTGCTGCCATTCTATGGGGGTACTTCCTCCACTCTAGTCTTTGCCACCATTGCCACATGTGCTCTTCTCTGGGTGACTTTCCTCTGTGTGTCTTTTGTAAGGACATGAAGTCCTGGATTTATCTGACTAATCCAGGATGGCCTTGTCTTGAGACCCTAGGCTTAACAGCATCCACAAAATCCTTGTATTAGTCAGCTTCTCATTTCTATGACCAAAATGCCTGACAAACAACTGGAGGAGGAAGGATCCATTCTGGCTCAGACATCAAAGGACACTGTTCATTCATGGTCACTCCACTGGGGTATCATGGCATCAGGAGGAGATGGCTAAAGAGGGTTTCTACCTCATGGCAGACATGAAAAATAATCTAGTGGCAGTGGCTATCTTTCTTTGTTCCTAGCATTCTCCAGTGGACTTACTGAGCATGGCAGCCAATACGTACTTTGAAAAGGCATACTGCTGGCTACCTGGTGCCCCCTGACTCAGTGCTGCCCCTCTGAGAGGATTTGCCTATATCCTGAGTCTCAAAGCCTATCAATTTGAATTGATTTACAATAAAAGTTTATATAGTTTGAATATAAAATGGCCCCCACAAGAGAAATTAACTTTCCTCCAAAGAAAAAGATCCCTTCTAATCTCTTTTTCTAGAGATAAAACAAAACCAAAAATTAGACGTTAGGACAGGAAGAGGGCTTACATTTGGGGAGCCCGTGGAGACTCTGACCACGGGGATGTCCTGTACCGCTCTGGCCCTCCTGCCAAAGACAACTCTCAGTAAACTCTAGCCCAAATAATGGTGCCCTGGACCCAGTTAAGCCTATGCCCTTTGCCCCACTTCCCTCTGACTCTTCACTAATCTGTTTTGTCATCTTGGACTAGATGATTCTGCCACACCTCAGTTCCCCCCAAGGGCTGACAGGGGGAACCTGAGTGAGAGAGCAGGATCTCAGCACTGACTGCAGGAACCCCAAGTACAGCAAGGCACAGAGGACATCCCAATCTGACATCCCTGCCATGGTGTAGTTAAATTACAGAGATGTCCAGTGAGGGGAGGCACGTTAGCCTGAAACCCCCAAATCCATGAATAGAGGGGAAACTTTGGAATTAAAGGAAACAGCATTATTAGGAAGCTGTGGTCGGTGTTTCACTTGCCCCCATCCTAATGTCTTTAGGAAACCAGATGAAGACAAGTTTCTCTTACAGGAACAGGCGGACAAGTTTGTTACCATCCACCCATGGTATATCCCACCTTCTTCCAAAAAGTATTTATGGCAGGTAGAACTAGGCAAAAGCTATTGGTTTTTTAGCGATTAAAAAATAAGTTAAAAATATTCAGCATCTTTTAGGATGTTGGCAGGGTGGGGATTAAGAGGAGAGGAGACTTGCTAGAATGACACATAGCTGAGAGACAGAGATGGGAGAGAAAGGGAGGGAAGGAGGGAGGATAGAAAAGGACAGACCCTCTATAGCATAAGTCCATTTATTAAGCAAATGACCTTTCTCTCTTCCTCTGCTGTGCTCTGGAAAGGCCTCTGCTGAGCAGTATCGATTAGAGAGCTGGCCACAGTCCCTGCCTGGCAGAATCCATCAAGGTAATACCTGCTTTCAAAGAAGATGGCTTTCTGGTGCTGATGGGTCAGGATCCAGCCGGTTCTTTGCAAGACAGTTTGGATTGTAATGTGCCCCAAGGAAAGTGATCTTCCGGCTGCTTTTTCTTTGATCTTATTCAGTAGGCTGAGCCTAAAAGACGTTGGGTAAAAAAAAAAAAAAAAGATCAAGGTCACCTGAGGTATATAGTAGATATAGGCTAGCCTGGTCTACAAAGCCAGGCCCCCTCCCCCATCCCTATCTCAAAAAGCAAACAACAAATTAAAAAGATTAAAAATAATAAAAGAGAGATAGGAAGACGGTTCAGTGGGGAAACCATTTGCTATGCATGCATGAGGACCTGACTCTGACTTCCCAGAACTCACACAAAGCTGAACGTGTTAGCCTCTGTTTGTAATCCCAGAGCATCTACACAGAGATGGGGGCGCCAACCAGTAAGCTGAGATTGGATATTTCCCAGAAACTCTCAGCCAGCTACACTCTCATACTCAATGACAAACACAAAAGAGAAAGAGGCTTGGTCTCAAATAAGGTGGAGGGCCCCTCATGTGCGATTGGCACACGTGTGCCCATACTCCAACACAGCACACATAGGCACACGCATACCACACCACTCGAACAACAACATGCATGTCTACTAGAAAATAAAGACAAGCCGGGAGGAGGGCTTTAGGACTTTAGGTTTGCTTCCCTCTAGATGCTTTAGCACTAGGACCAGGCCCACCGTTCTGGGGACACCCTGGAACCCTACCCTGAGCTCATGGGGTGAACTGTCATTAGCCAGCCAGTCAATCAGTTGACTAATGGGTCTATATTGGGTACTTGGGGCTAGCGGAGGAAGTGCTTGAATGCCTCCCTTGAAGTTGTTTCAAGGGAGGAAATGTCATTGTGCCACTCTTGACTGCCGATCATGCCTTTAAACAGTAAAGGAAAAGTGGAACAGAGTATCGGTGGTTTTGGTGGCTGCCCTTATTTGGAAAGAGCTGGCTGGGTGACAGCCAGAGCAAGGTCACTTAGACATAGAACTGAACTGTGAAGGCTGCAGCCTGATCCAAGGGCCCAGAGTCTAGAGCCACAACTGCCATGAGCCCAGGCAGCCAGAATAACAAAGAAGACACCTGGTGCTGTGACTTGTGGCTTTAGCTTCTTGTATCCCCTGTGAATTGCTAATGTTCCAGGATACTTGGGAGGTTGGTGTGTTTGCAAGGCCTTCCTGGCTGCCTGCCTACTCCATCCCTATTGGGATGACAGCACATAGGATTTGTTTTGCTTCCGAGCTGGTGGTCTCCAGGAAGCTTTATATGTGTATATAGTTACCCACAGGGCATCGATTCTCTCCTGGCTAATACAAAGGCAGACGTTTTTATGCTGAGCTGATCAGTGGCCAGTCTGAGCCTGCTTTTCATCCACACATGAGAAATTAATTAGTCATTCTGCACCAGCAAAGGGAACAACAGGAGAGTGGGAGTCATGGATCCCCACTTCTGGGGAAGGCTTATGCAGTGTAGACACTCACTTAACCTGCAAAACAACTCTTGTGGCAGTTACTGTTATTATAACCACATTCTATGTTATGATATATTCCCTGTCCCTTTTAGGGAAGATGGGCATTTTCTGGAGCAGGGAAGATGGCTCAGTTGGGAAAGTGAGTAAGCATGTGTAAGTGTGAGGACCTGAGTTTGATTCCCCAGAGCCTATATTAAAAGCCAAGCCCAGTAGCATACACTTGTAATCCAGTGTTGGGGAGACAGAGGCAGAAGGGCCCTTGGGGTCTGCTGGCCAGCTAGTCTAGCTGGATCAGAAAGCTCCAGGTTTGCCAAGAGACCCTGTCTCGATATATAAGGTGGAAAGTGACCGGAGGAGACACCTGACCTTGACTTCTGGCCCCCCTCCCCCCATGCATATTTACACTTATGAACACACACCCACACACAAAATAATTGGTGATGGAAAGGACACACAATTGTCCTGCTTCTCTTTTGCTGCTCAAGGGCACTGGATGAGCCTCTGACTTCTCATCTGTAAAATGGGAGCTGGGATTCAGGAATGGAGAAGGCTCCTTTCTTCTCAGTCTCTTGGATTTGGTGATTCCTCTCATGGCCTTGACTTCGGCTTCTAGGGCTCAAGCCAGCTGCTCAGATCCTGTTCTCTCAATGGTCCCTATGTTAGCAGGCACCAGCCCGAAGGCTCTACCCAAAGCTGTGCCCTCCCACCCTGCCCCAGGGCCATCTTGAACATCTGCCATCACTTCCTGCTTCTTGGCATGTACCGGGCACAACGGGTACCACCCTGTTGTGCCTGGTCAAAGGGCCAGAGCAGGGCAGATGGCAAACAGAGCTGTCACTTGCCACCCTCATGTTGGCTGAAGTCTTGCTTGGCTGGCATCAACCCCCGCTGCTCAGTTCTGCCAAATGGCCTTTGCAGACGGAGCCCTGACAAGAGAATATAGTTTCTGTTTCTCGTGGCTTTTGATCTTCCAGCTGGATGAGGACACTCAGCTCCTTTTCCGATTCTAATGTTCTTGGGTATTGATTGCATCAGACACATGAGAGGCTTGATGGTCTTCCACCCTGCTCCCACTGGTCAGAAGGGCTAGATGCCACAGTGGAGTCTGAGTCGAGGGCCAGGAGAGACTTAGCATGGCCACAGGGTATTGAGAGAGCTGTGGGCTAGAGTCTGGGCCTTTATCTTTCCTGGTCGTCTATCTCAGAACTCTTTGTGCAATAGAGGCAGGAATAAATGATCTCTGGAGGAAATTCCACCCTCTGCCTTTGTCTGTCTGTCTGTCTGTCTGTCTCTGTCTCTGTCTCTGTGTCTGTGTGTGTGTGCGTGCGTGCGTGCGTGCGTGCGTGCGTGTGTGTGTGTGTGTGTGTGTGTGTGTCTGTAGGTCAGAGGCCAAGTTCAGGTGTCATTTCTCAGGTGCCATCCACCTTGTCCTTTGAGTCAGGGTCTCTTATTGACTCAGAGCTTGCTGCCCAGGCTAGGTTGGTGGGCTACCCAGCCCCAGAGAGCCACCCGCCTCCACCTCCCTGTGGCCCACCCATCTCCACTTCCCTGGCACTGGGTTTACAAGCACACACCACTATGCTTGATTTTTTTTTTTAAATACATGGGTTCTGAGGAATTGAACTTAAGTCCTCCTCCTCATTGGTACGTATGCCGCAAGCCCTTTATTGACTAAGTTAGCTCCCCAGCCTTAAACAAAACTTTATTAGTACATGGCCATGTTTACTGGCTGAAGCTGCTGTTGTACGACCAAGACAAATTGTTGCAACAGAGGCCGCATGTGGCCTCCGAAGCCTAAAATGTTTGGTATCTGGCCCTTAGGAGCAAAAGCCAGGCGCGCTCTCTCTCTCTCTCTCTCTCTCTCTGTCTCTCTCTCTCTCTCTGTCTCTCTCTCTGTCTCTCTCTCTGTCTCTCTCTCTGTCTCTTTCTCTGTCTCTCTCTCTCTCTGTCTCTCTCTCTCTCTGTCTCTCTCTCTGTCTCTCTCTGTCTCTCTCTCTCTCTGTCTCTTTCTCTTTTTTTTTCTCTCTTCTCTTAGTCATACGGGTTATAGAAATGCCTGCTGCTTTCTGTGTAGTTACAGCTGTTTAATTAAACCTTATAGGGTCAGGTGTGAGTCAGACCTCAGAAGTGTTTGACTTGGGGTTTTCTTTACCTTGCATGGCTAGTGTGGCATGTATCACCCTGGTGGGTCTGGGGCAGCATCCCACAATCGAATACATTACTTTGTTTTTAAATCTATTCTAATTGTTTTCATTTTCTTTTTTATTTTATATGTATGTCACCATGTGGGTGCTGGGACCTGAACTCAGTCAGGTCCCCTGCAAGAGCAGTGTGCACTCTTAATTACTGGGCTATCCCTCAGCCTCACATGATTTTTTTTTTTTCTAGAGTAAAATAGAGAACTACTCCTAGTTTATAAATAAAACCATAATTAGATTCCCATCAATTTAGGCCAGTCTCTATGACAAAATGTATTCATATCGCATGAAAGATGGCTGCCAAATGAGTTAAGTAGGCCACTTTTGGAGACCATAGGAACTTTAAACTAGAAGGCCATTTGGAATGGGTCTGTATGGTTGATGAGAAAGCAGAGACTGGGAAGGTTCATGCTGAAGTTCTCTAGTTGGTAAAAAAAAAAAATGGGCTTAGACCTGACTTGAAGCCTGATTTGTCTCTGGATTTATTTTCTAGGCCCCCTGAAGGCCCAGGTTTCATCCTATTGGCTCCCGTGTCACCTTGCACGAAGCTTCCCTGAGAAGGAAAACCTATATTCACCTCTAACATTTCCAGGGGTTCTTTGCCTCAAAATCTAGTGTGGGGAGCCAACAGAAGGCGGCTATCATCCTTGCAGCCATCTTGAGCCATATACCCTAACAAGAGACTTGATTACATTAGCCTGCAACAACTGAGCGCTCTGATAATATCTTGCTTTAGATACCCAGGATTTTCCCTTGGGTGTGTGAGACTTAAAGGTGTGTGACTTAAGGGCGTGACTTAGAGATCAGATTTAGAGACAAGACCTAAGGGCATGATTAAAGGTGTGACTTAGAGGCGTGGCTTAGAAGTGAGACATATAAAAGGCGAGAGGCAGACAGAAGAGTTCAGAACAATTTGGAGTAACAGAGAATCAGACACTTCAGGCAGTACAACTTGGAGTAGGAATTAGGCATTGAGGAAGAATACTTATTAGTTATTAGGCACTTGGCACTTGGAGGAAGAACTTGGAAGAAGTAACTTGGAACTTGGAGGCACTAAGGACTAGGAACTAGGGACTAGAACTCAAGACTTGGGACTTAGACTAGGAAGAGAGACTGAAGAATAAACAGGATTGAATCACACTCTGTCTGGTCTCCATTCCTCGAATCCATCCTCACTCTCTCTCTTGCTGAACCCCGACCCACGGATTGGAGCAGCTTGGGGCAGTGCAGGCTCTAACAGTTTAGCCCCCAAGGCTTTTGGCAGTGTGAGTTCCAACATTGATAAAGCGGTCCACGACAATCTATTACTTAATTACCGGTTAACTGGGGACATCATACTTCAGTGGTCTCTATTTGAAGATGGAGCCTGGGTATTCATCTTTTTTGGTCTTCTCCAAAAGAGGCTGAGTGTTCAGTCTTTGGTGATGATTCATGACCACAACTATAGGAGGTATAAAGCAAATGACTTGGGAGGTGGCTCAGTCACTGGCAAGAGGACCTGAGTGCCATCCCTAGCACCTGTGTAAAAGAACCGGAAGTGGCAGCATGAGCCCGTGATCTCCTTAGGAGACAGACACAGGAGGATCCCTGAGGGCTTGCTGGACAGCTAGTCTACTGAACTGGTGAGTTCTAGGTTCAATGGGAGGCTCTGTTTCAAAACAAAAGAAAAAAAAAAAGGATAGGAAACAATTTAGAAGGACACCTGATGTCAACCTCTGGAACACATACACACAGACACCTAGAGAGACAGACAGACATAGAGACATACACACAAACACACAGATATATACACATATGCACACACATAGACAGACACATACACAGACATACACAGAGACAGACAGACAGACATAGAGACAAATATAGCACACAAACAGACACATATACACAGACACACATACATATAGACACATATACACAAACACACAAATATACATATACACACACAGACAGACACACAGATATAGACTGACAGACAGAGACATACACACACAGATAGACACATATAAACACACACAGAGACACACACACATACAAACACATACAGAGAGATACACATAGACACATACAGGTGCACAATTTAATCTGAGCAGTAAGTCTATGTTTTCTGCCCAGCATGGGGTGGAATACAGGAGGTTGTAGGTGTCTGACCATAGAATAAGACACACGTAGGACACACTCTATTTGACTCCACTATAAACCTCAACACTCCCTAACCTGAGGGGCCAGATTTGGAAATAGGTTCCTGTGGAATTAGACCATGTGTGTACCATACGTTGTTGAAAAATATACCTCAGAAAATGAGTAGATCTGAAAACAGGTATCTCAATCATCAAGGGCAACAAGCAGGCAAAGACAGCCATCCTTCTGTGGTTGATGTCAGCAGGAAAGCCAAAGACAGAGTCTGCATTTAGGAAAAGCATTTAGGAGAATCTTGTGGCTGAGGGCTCTCACGGGGCTTGGTAATACTGATGAATATGTGCGTTTTGAAACGGTCAGGAGTCGTCTAATAATCCATCACATATAAAGATGCCTTGGGGAGCCACTAACCCTTTCTCTGCTGCTGTGGAGTCTAACCCCTTCCAATGACGGGTGCCTGGGCTGCACCACCACTGGATTTATCATCGTTATCAGCACTCATCATTGTCAGCCATGGGGGAGACTAAAAGGACTGCTTGTGTGTGGTGCTTGGTAAAGCTCTGACCAGGGTGAATCTTCTCTCTGCCCTTAGTGATCATCTGGCCCAACCTTT